>NC_091066.1:147033998-147346915 GCF_000393655.2 Nicotiana sylvestris | reverse complement strand
GAGTCTTCAGTATTTGTTCAAGCAAACGGAATTGAATTTAAGGCAGAGGAGGTGGTTGGAGTTGTTTAGAGATTATGAGAAGAACTATCCGGTTCGAGGCAAATAAGAGTCTTCAGTATTTGTTCAAGTAAAAAGAGTTGAATTTGAGGCAGAGGAGGTGGTTGGAGTTGTTGAAAGATTATGACATCACTATCTTATACCATCCGGGAAAGGCCAATGTGGTGGCCAATGCCTTGAGTAGAAAGTCAGCCAGTATGGGCAGTCTTGCTTATATTCCGGTCGGTGAGAGACTGCTTGCCTTGGATGTTCAGGCTTTGGCCAATCGGTTTGTGAGGTTGGATATTTCTTAGCCTAGTCGTGTATTAGCTTGCACGGTCTATCGTTCTTCTTTATTGGAGAGTATTTGTGATCAACAGTATGATGATCCTCATTTGTGTGTCCTTAGAGACACAGTGCAATGTTGGGTGCCATGTAGGTTACCTTAGGTGATGATGGAGTTTTGAGAATGCAGGGTCGAGTTTGTGTGCCTAATGTGAATGGGCTTCGAGAGTTGATTTTAGCGGAGGCCCATAGCTCCAGGTACTCTATTCATCCGGGCGCCGCAGAGATGTATCAGGATTTGCGGCAACATTATTGGTGGCGTAGAATGAAGAAGGATATTGTTGCATATGTGGCTCGGTGTTTAAATTGCCAGCAGGTTAAGTATGAGCATCAGAGGCCTGGTGGATTGTTTCAGAGGATTGAGCTTCCCGAGTGGAAGTGGGAGCGGATCACTATGGATTTCGTTGTTGGGCTCCCGCAGACTCGAAGGAAGTTCGACGCAGTATGGATAATTGTTGATAGGCTGACCAAGTCAACGGATTTAATTCATGTGGCAGTCTCCTATTCATCCGAGAGTTTAGTTGAGATCTATATCCGGGAGAATATTCGTCTTCATGGTGTTCCTATGTCTATCATTTCAGACCGAGGTACGCAGTTTACCTTACGTTTCTGGAGAGTAGTTCAGCGAGAGTTGGGTGTGAGCACATGATTTTTGCCTTAACGAAAACTACTCCAAAATAAATCAAAAAATAAAATAAATTTCTTTTACTGTGTAATTTTTGAATTTGCGTGGTGTTAAATATTTGTGTTATGTCCGTAAATGTTTACTTTGTCATAATAAAATGAAAAATAAAATAAAATACATGTTGCATGCATATAGGATTTAATTATGCATTTAAAAGATAATTTAAATAAAAATCACAAAAAATATGCGATAGTTCTATTTTAAATATTTCACTGTGTGATTGATGTTTTGTCTATGTGTTAAATAATTGTTATAAAATAATTAATATATTTTGCGAATTTAAAAATGTTTTACAATTAAAATTAGAAATTTAAATTAGAAAAGTAAAAAAATAAAAAATGTATACATATGCAAAATCGGACCTGGATTAAAATCCAGGCCCAAATGAATTAATTCCCCCCAGCCCAATCCAAACAACCCAGGCATCCGGTCCAAATCAAACGAGTCGAAACGACATCGTTTGATTGTGGTGTATCAGGGATCGTTGGATCAAAGCCCACCAACGGCTGAGATCCCACGAACTTTAACCCATGCCCATTACCCGACCCAGTGCCCCGATTCAGCCCGACCCCAGCAGGAAACCAAACGACACCGTTTGGTTAAGTGAATAAATCCTGGCCACTCATTCTGATTGATCTAACGGTCAAGATCAATCCACCCCTCCCCTATATAAGTTCCAGACCCCTACCCCGACCCCCCTAACTAAACCCCCCTCTCTACTGTTCATCGTCACCTTCCTCAGACCCCCCCCCCTTAACCCTAGCCGCCCCTATTCACCACCGCCTGAAACCCGGCGGCATCAACGCCGCCGGTCACCAAAATAACACCCTAGAACCCCCTGAACCTCCTCTATCCAAATATGTTAGCCGTTGGGCTCGAATCTTCCTGAAGGTTCTCGAATCTTCATTTGAAGATTCGAGCCGAGTTTAGATCTAAACCAAACAACCCCTAGTTAACACCATAGTACCCCCTAGCATGCCTTGTTATGGATCTGAAGTTAGTTTGGCTCGAATCAGTTCTGAACTTCTCGAATCTTCTTTTGAAGATTCGGACCAAACAAGAACAAACTCAGATCCGTTTCAAACTAACACCAAATGACCCCTAGGCTACCCTCACCCTTGTATCATGTTTGGTTCCCTTCGAATCTGCCCGGAAATGTTCGGATTTAAGATCCAAGAACCTGAAACCCTAAAAAATTTCCAATCTTGGAATTTTTCCGATTCGAGTAAAGGGTTGAGGTCTAAGAGACTTTAATCGAGGTATTCTCAACTGAGAATACTTCGAATAAAGTCTGTTTGATTTCAAACAAAGTCCGAATCCAAATTGAGTTCGAGTCCGTATGAAGTTTGAAGATTCAGAGGTATTTTTCCTATTTTTCTTTTTTGTTTCCTACATGTATAGTTGTTTGTTTCAATAACCTGTTAATTTTTCATATTTTGTTTGATTAATTCTGTTATTCTGTCCCGCTTACTTGATCAAAGTGTGAATTGTTTCTGTTGTTTGTGATTGTTTACAATGTGTGTAATCGACTCGATTAAGTTCGTCGATTAGTTATATTATGAATTCTCGTTTATGATAACACTGATTGAAACAATCTGTTTCTATTTTTATAGACTGTTTGTTGACAATCATTGTAGGTAGTCAGTTGATTAATATCGTAAATTAAATCATGTTTGTTTGCAAATCAGTAAGTTCATCAAATAGGTGTTATGTATGTTGATTTTTGAACATTAAGATCAGGGCAGTGTCAATACTGACAATGCTCCTGCATTTGTTGCTCTTTGTTCAATTTTGAATTTCAGTCGAAATGTTCTTTTGAGTTCTGTGTATTGTTAATATGTTTGTATGTAAGTTCAGTGTTCAATCTGAATTTGGCTCTTGTACATCAGCTTTTGCATTTCCCTGTTTAGCATAATTTGTAAAGACAGAATGTTGTTTGATTCAGGAGTTGGTCATTAGCTGCTAAACAAGTTAATTCAGATAAATTGTTAAAGACTGGGACAGTAATTACAGTAGGTCAGGGGCATTTCTGGGAATGAAACAGTAAAAACAGGGTGTTAGTGCTAGTGTATTATAATGTAATGTTAGTGGCTATAGTTTAAGATACTAATGGGAAACAAGGGATAATGGGGCTGCTGAAAATCAGGTTAGGATCATATAAAGTATTAAAAAGTAGTTTTTAATGGAAATTTTCTGTTTTTAAAAGATAAAGGGGGTCCGGGCAGCACTTTTAAAAGAGGGACAGACCTGTATAAGAGAGGGGGACTGGAGAACAGATAAAAGGGGAAGAATTGAAGAAAATAGACCTAGAGTAAGATAAAAGAGAAAATCGAGCAGAAAAATTAGATTCCCCTTGGAATCTGAAGAGGAAGAAGAGAAACCAAAAGAGAGTATTCGCGCACACACACACACAGTGAATCTGAAACGGATATAGAAAAGGAAAGAAAAACCCGAAACATATTTTCCTGGAACCTGTCCGTGTTTGTTTATTAATACTGTGTGGATTAAATCTGAATTTTTTTTTCTCTGTTACTATTGGTCTGGTTTCACGGGACTCGTTGATTGTGCTCAAAATCAGCTGCGTTATTTGGCATTTGCTGCCTATTTTTGTTGCTGCCATTACTGCTGAAATTCACTTCTTATTCCCTCGTTTTCCAGGTACATATTCTTAAAACTCATGTTGTGAAGAGCTTTGAGTATAACAAAGATGAAGCTCGAATTGTAATTCTGTCTTCTATTCGCTCAAGTTCATTAGTTTAAATTTCAGCTTTGTTTCGCATTGGTTTAATAGTAGTATATTTTGACGTAACGGCTGTAAATTAAATGTCATTTCTTGAAGTTGCTTGAAAATGTTGTAATAAGGTTAATTTCTAAATTTTCATTAGCGGAAGATATAATTAAATTGTCAAGTAGGGAATATGGCGTGAATGTTGGTCATTATTTAATTTTTGTTGTTAGATAAGTAAGGAGTAATGTAGAAATATCAAGAAAACTACATTACTAACTCTTGTTGTTAAATAAGGTTAAGATGGTGTTGATGGTATATTTTTATAAGATAATAGATGTGTGTATAAACGTTGGCGAAAGGTGATATGATATAGCTTGTTACGATGTTTAAAACGTTATGAATGTTTACGACATACAGCTAGGTTGCATGTAAGGTAATTTTATTGAATTGGCTTGTATAATAATTCCTTTCCTATAAACTCGAATGCCTATCTACCTTCATAAAATAAATTAACCAAATAATTAGGCCTATTAGATTAAAAGCAAGTATATAAGAATGAAAAGAGATGTACAAGCATAAATTGCCACACTTTATATCAATGGTAATTAGAAATAGAATTTGCATTAAGTAAATAATGAAAATTCTTGGAAAATATTTCCTTCCTTTATGAATCGTTAATTTTCAGTTTCATATGCAATTTATTCTTTGGCATATATATATATATATATATGTCATATTTGTTTTAAAAATAGTATTAATCATATTTTTATTCTGTCCTTTGAATTTGAATAGTTGGAATGAATATAACTTATATTCGGAAATTATAATCAACGGGCAACATTCAATAAATTGTGATTTCTTTTTCAAGAATTAAAGGGTATCTTAAATGAATATTTCTCATAATATAATAAACAATTTGTGGAAAAATCCCTGATATCATTACAAATATTTTGCGCAATTAGGGATACATTCGCGTACCCTGATTATATTTTTAAAAGCAAAAAATTCGGATTATGCGTACGCGCAATTTCGAGCGAATATTTAATAAAAGGATTTTTCCAAAGGCGTTAAGTCAATTTCATAAAAACCCGAGATGTACGATTCACTATTCAAGAAAAACAAATATTCTTGATTCGACACAATTTCGAAAAATGATTGTTTAATAAATATATTACCAAAAGTTATCGTGTACACGTACGCGTGACACAATTCCGCATTTTTAAAATTTATAACACGAATATAGGTACGCGTAATTCGATTCAAAGAAGGGTCCTCAATCACAGTAAGTATAAGCGGTAGTAAAATCATGTAACATCAATATATTTAATAAAATCAAGATAATTAAGCCAGTAATAAAAACAGTTAAGCGACCGTGCTAGAACCACGGAATTCGGAAGTGCCTAACACCTTCTTCCGGATTAACAGAATTCCTTAATCAGGATTTCTGGTTCGCAGAATAATAAACAGAGTCATATTCTCCTCGATCCAGGGATTGAAATTGGTGACTTGGGACGCCTTGAAATTCCCAGGTGGCGACTCTTAAATAATTAAATAAATCCCGTTTCGACTGTCCTTCAATTGGAGAAAACTCCCCACGCGCCCGCGGGCGCGGTGAAAAGGAGGTGCGACAGCTCTGACGACTCTGCTGGGGACAATATTGTTATTATAACCCAGAACCATTGGATCAGGGTTTAAAGAATTCGAGCTTAAAATATCTGTATTAATTGGCTTTATTTACTATATGATTTTCAACTGTTTATATTCTAATATGCTAAATGTTTTTTTTTACCGCTTTAATATTATTTGAATTGTGAATATATACAACTGCTACGAAACCCCCTTCTTTCTGAGTCTTCTGAATTTATGGTGTACACGTGCGCGTGACCCACCTTTCTGTTAGAGTCGTACCAAATAAGACGGAGTTGGGACAAGTAACTAGGCCGGGCAGACTTTCGTGCTCCCGGTACGTTGCCCCCGCTTCGGCTCAAACTGTCCGTTTGGGTAAGCCAGGTTTAGAACAATCAACCTAAGGTTTTACACTTAGAATAACTCAGCCATGTACCGGATCCCTAGTAGGAACGAATATTTGCATCATATGCATTTGGCCTTGGAGACTCAACACAGGGGTTGGGTCTGTCTAGGACAGGTGAACCCAAAATTAAAAGACCATCATGATGCATCCTACTTGTTATTTGTGCATTTATTTGCCTCGAACATGCTTGTTGACCATCTTAAATAAAATCATGGTAAGAAGAAAGGAATAAAATGGGTTGTTTTAAAAATAAAATAAAAATTCGAAAAATATAGTTTTAAATTTTGAAATAAAGGTATTTAATAAAAAAAAAATCGAAAATGATTTTTTTTTTAGTATAAATTTTCCGAAATGAATTTTGACTTTATTAAAATTAAATTTCAGATACAAAATGAGCACCACACAAAGTCCCTCATCCACAAGTACGGAAGAATTTCTATGTCAGCTTCAAATGTGGTGGTATGATTTAGGCGAAGACGGTCAAAAATGGGTCGTCAAGCATTTGGGAAATCTCACGGACATTATGAAAGTTGAACCTCGTGATGATCTGATTACGGCGTTAGTAACTTTCTGGGATCCTGTTCACAATGTTTTTCGTTTCTCTGACTTCGAGCTTACTCCTACATTAGAGGAGATAGCTGGCTATGTTGGTTTTGACGGAAGTTTAAGAAATCAAAGCTTGATATTCACAAAGGCTCCTTCAGTACATCGATTCTTCGGTCTTCTGAACATCAGCAGTCAAATCAGGAAAAGCAATGTCATCAATGGATGTTGTTCCTTCAACTTTTTGTATTCCAAGGTTTGGAAAGTCAGATGGGTTCGAAATTCATGAGAAAGGCCTTACTAATAAGCAAAACAAAGACACTTGGCAGATGCACCGTCGATTTGCTTTCATGGTGGCTTTTCTAGGAGTCATGGTCTTCCCAAATAAAGAGCGAACAATTGATATTCGCACCGCAAAAGTTGTGCAAATCCTCACCACTAAAGAAAATCACACCCTTGTCCCCATCATTCTATCAGATATTTATCGGGCTTTGACTTTATGTAAATCAGGAGCAAAAGTCTTCGAAGGATGCAAAATTTTGTTGCAAATGTGGGTGATTGAACATCTCCAACAACAGCCCAAGATCATACAGTATGGGTCAAACAAAGCTAATTGCATCGAGAGCTATGAGGAAAGAACAAAAAATTATCAAGCTCCAGAAGGGATAGAAGCATGGGTATCTCATCTAAAGGCTTTAACGGCAAATCAAATTGAATGGACTCTGGGATGGCTCCCGATGAGGGAAGCAATACATATGTCAACCTCAAATAGTTATCTACTACTATTGGGATTGAGAAGCATTCAGCCGTATGCACCACTAAGAGTCCTAAGGCAACTAGGGAGATATCAAATAGTTCCTGATGATGAAGATTTGAGTATGCAAGTAATCGAATTACACCCAGAAGCCACTATTCCCGAAGCTCTACTTCAGCAGATGTGGAATGGGTGCCGATACTTGAAAAGTGATACTCAAGTCCTAGACACTACCAAGGGTGAGATAAATCCTGGATATGCAAGGTGGTTCGAAAAGCGGTCTCGCGTGGATGATGTACCAGAACCTGAGCTAAAAAGGCCAACAAAAAGACCCCATATTCAAAACTTCAATGATAAAATCCAAGAGCGGTTGATCTGGGGAGAAAAAGAAAAAGGGTACAAAGCAACTATCCATGCCCTAAAAGAAAATCTGAGAAGCCTCAGTTTGGAAAAAGATTTACAAGCACAAGAAGCCGAAGGCGAGAAGAAGAGTCTAGCTTGTGAGAATGAAAATCTTCATGCTCGATTCCAAAAAATGAAAAGAGTTTCTGAAACGCCAAAGAGGAGCTGGAAGGATCAAAAAACCATCGCCAATCTCTTTGAAAAAATGCAAGATTATGATTCCATTCTTGCGGAAAATGAAAGGGCATTGAGCAAAGCAAAAGAAAGGATCCAACAATTAAACGAAGAAGCCAGATCTAACA
Organism: Nicotiana sylvestris; assembly: GCF_000393655.2. NCBI lineage: Eukaryota > Viridiplantae > Streptophyta > Magnoliopsida > Solanales > Solanaceae > Nicotiana > Nicotiana sylvestris. Next base: position 147,339,088 of record NC_091066.1, on the reverse strand, counting down.
AGGAACGCCAAGATAGGCAATCCGAAAAAGACAAGGCTCAATTCAAGAAGGAAAAAGACTATTGGATGCGATCAGAAGACCAGCTTCGTGCACAACTAGAAGAGGCAAGAAGATGCAACAGAGAATATCAACAAGCAGACCTCGACAGGGAAAGATCGCAAGCAAGATTAGAGCAGGCCAGACTCCGAGCTCTATTAGAATCAGCTCTAGATCGTGAAAACCGTGTCAGAGATATAGCCACCACTCGTCAGCAGCAATTGCAAGACCAAGACCAACGTCTCCAAGGTTTCAGGGCACAAATCCACGACCTGGCAGTCTTCACATCTCAAAGTTATGTAAACTGCCAAGGAATGGATTATGAAAGATTTACAGAGCATGCGCCCACTTTTGCTCGTCATCTAGCAATGGAGTTGGAAAGGATGTATCGTATGCTGGGAGGCCATCCAGGTCAAGCCCCACATTGAGCAGATAATACAATATTAGACAACAAGAGTGGAAAGTGGGGCATGTTATGAGATGTTAAGAATTGTATCTTTTATTTTGATTTAAGTGTGTGTGTTTTCAAGCCATTTTCTTAAAGTTTTCAAATGTAATTCCGTCTTTGTATAATGAATAAAAGTGATTGCCTTTGGTCCAAACTACGCATGGTCTGATTCATATGGGGCATGATACGTAGGCAATCTCTAAGATTCGACCACCACGATAAAAGATATATATATAATAAATAAAAGTGAATAACAATAAAAAAAATTCAAGAAAGCTGGGACGACACAAGCAGCCGAGCAAATGCATAATAGAAAGGGATTATTTGTCTAGGAACATTGCATCTCAACGTGTGATTATATATGTGTTAGACTCTCAGAACTAACAAGTTTGTTCATTTTCAGAATTCAAGCAGTTAGTTTCTCTAAAAGAGTATACTTGCATATTATCACTATCACACAAGATCAAAAGGACCAATACCCGAAAGTATGTCTATCCCAGATGTTGACACAGGTATGGAGCTAGAGGAGATGGATGTCGGGAAAATGAAAGAAGAAATGTTTAAACTCAATCAACAAATGGCTGAGATGTACCAAGCCTGGTCTACAGGACAGTTACCCCCATCTTACCCAAATAACCCTGCTCCATCAATGACCTAAACTCAGGATAATATCACCACTGAATTGTCCCCAAACTTCCCCATTTACCAGCACTACCGAGGCACCACCTCTCAGACACCACAGTCTCCACCTCCAAAACCAGTTCCGTACTTTCCTCCAACTATGACTCCTGTTTTCGTAGCACCTCCCCCTGCTACATTTCACAAATCTCCTAGTGAGCCTACATTCCAGGCCCAGGACAACCAATATTACCCCCCGGAGCCTACCTTCAAAGCCTCCGAAATCAATTCAACTGCTCCTCGGTTTGATCTCCCAACCGAAATTGACAAGCCAGCCAAAAATGTTGAACAAGAAGAGATGTTCAGGAAGGTCAAAAGTCTAGAACAATCGTTCCGAGACATGCGGGGATTAGGTGGGCAAGTCAGTGTAGCATACAAAGATTTATGCTTATTCCCCAATGTACAATTGCCAGTTGGCTTCAAGATGCCCAAATTTGACCTTATACAGCGGGCACGGCGACCCAGTAGCCCACTTAAGGGGTTTCTGTAGCAAGATGCGAGGAGCTGGGGGAAAGGATGAATTATTGATGGCTTACTTCAGTCAAAGTCTAAGCGGATCAGCTTTGGAGTGGTATACACGCCAGGACCATGGAAGATGGTACACCTGGGATGACCTGGCACAGGCATTCGCATACCATTTCCAATACAATCTGGAAATCATCCCAGATCGATTATCTTTGACCAAATTTGAGAAGAAACACAATGAAAGTTTCAGAGAGTATGGTTTTCGGTGGAGAGAACAGGCAGCAAGAGTGGATCCTCCTATGAAGGAGAGCGAAATGGTAGACTACTTCCTCCAAGCCTTGGAACCAACTTACTATGCCCACTTGGTTTCAGCGGTTGGGAAATCATTCAACGAAGTAGTGAAGATGGGAGGTATGGTGGAAGAAGGCCTCAAGACAAATAAAATCATGAGCTATTCAGCAATTAAGGCAACTACTCAAGCTATTCAAGGCGGGGTAGGAGGAATCGGAAGAAAGAAGAGGGAGGAAGCAGTCGTAGTTGATTCAGGAATTTGGTCGGGACCCAGCGGTTCACCACTTTACTATAATCAACAACGACCTCGCCAATCAGCTTACCACCATGATTCATCCCAACACTACTATCACCCTTCAGAGCCTCATTTTTCCATTAACCATGCTCAAGCATACAATCAGCCACCTGTTCACACCAATTGGCGTGCTCCTGTCACACCAAATACTTACCCACGAGCCTATCCCGGACCAGGTTTCAGGCCTAGGCCAGCATTCAGGGGAGAAAGGGAACAGAAAAAGAAAACTTACACTCCATTGGGAGAATCTTACACTAGTCTGTTCCACAGGCTGAGACAGCTAGACATGTTGAGACCAATACAATCCAAGCTACCCAATCCTCCTCCAAAGAATCTGGATTACACCATTAGCTGTGAATATTGCTCCGGTGCACCAGGCCATGATACGGAGAAATGTTGGCATTTGAAAAATGCAATACAAGAGCTGATTGATACTAATAAAATCGAGGTTCAAACCCCCGAAGCCCCAAATATCAATAGAAATCCAATGCCAGCCCATCAAGAGGCTAATATGATAGAAATCATACAAGCTGATGGGAAGACAAAGAAGCCGTCACAAACTGTCATGATGATCAAGTCTCATGAAACCAAGCCAGATAAGCAGTTAATGGAGGAGAAGCCGGTGTCTAAGCAGAACAAAAATGGTGATGAACCGTCTATGATAGTCGATGATGGATCATCGAGCAAAGTTGCCGCAAAACAAGAAAAGCTGAAAGTGATAGTACCAGGGGTTGCTAACAAACCCATTATATTCGTGGAAGGAGCCCGTACAGATCGGGTTATTATTGCACCTGTAATCCAGCTGCCGGTCATCAACAACAAAGCCATCCCATGGAACTATGAACGGGTGACTGTAATGTACAAGGGCAAAGAAATCAAGGAAGAAGTGTGTGAGGTGCAAGGCTTGACACGTTCGGGAAGATGTTTTACTCCCGAAGAGTTGAGAAAAACTAAAAACAATCCAACGCCAACAAAGAGAGCTGTGACGGAAGAAGAGGCGGAGGAGTTTTTAAGAAAAATGAAACTCCATGATTATTCTGTCGTGGATCAATTAAAGAAGACCCCCGCTCAAATTTCATTGTTGTCATTACTGATACATTCAGAGGAGCACCGTCTGGCTTTGATGAAAATCCTGAATGAGGCTCATGTTCCTGAAAAGATCTCTGTAAATCATTTGGGAAAAATAGCCAACAGAATCTTTGAGACAAACAGAATTACATTTGCTGATGATGAATTACCTGTGGAAGGTACCGAGCACAACAGAGCTCTTTACCTCACCGTGAAATGTGAAAACTCCATAGTAACCCGGGTATTGGTTGACAATGGGTCAAGTGCAAACATATGCCCTCTCTCCACTTTAAACAAATTAAAGATTAAAGAGGAGAGGATCCAGAAGAATAGTATCTGCGTACGAGGGTTTGACGGTGGAAGCAGAGATTCATTTGGCGATATAGTATTGGAACTAACAATAGGGCTAGTTGAATTCACAATGGAATTCCAAGTGTTGGACATAACTGTTTCTTACAACTTGTTGTTGGGTCGACCATGGATCCACGCTGCTAAAGCAGTCCCGTCAACACTACATCAGGCTGTCAAGTTTGAATGGGATAATCAATAAGTAGTCGTGTATGGAGAAGAAAGTTTACATGCTCACAGCAGTACCATTGTACCGGTCGAGGGAACAGAAAATGACCAGGGACCATGGGTATACCAAGTAACCGACACATTGTCGATAGAGAAAATTCCAGAGGGGAAATATCTTCCAAATCCAAAGATATCCTCTGCATCAGTCATGGTAGCTTATGAAATGTTAAAGAATGGCTTTATACCCGGCAAAGGTTTGGGTTTATCTTTGCAAGGAATTATACAACCAGTATCTCTCCCCGAGAACTGGGGAACATTCGGTTTGGGGTTCATACCCACTGCCAATGACGTGATAAGGGCTAGGAAGCTGAAACACCAAACATGGGTTCTTCCAAAACCAGTCCCACATCTGTCAAAGTCTTTTGTCAAGACCGACGCTAAAAATCGCCCGATAACAACAATTCCTAAATCCCGGGTCAATCCTGAAGAGGAATTAATTGAAAGGTTCGAGAAATTGTTTAGTGATGTGAATATGTTGGAAAGCGGAGAAGGGTGTAGCAACGCAGAAGTTCAATTCGTTGGGCCAGAAACAAAGCTCAATAATTGGAAAGCCACTCCTCTCCCAATTCGAAAGGAGTCTTGGTAGTTTATTTTGATTTTCTTTCAGTTTGTTTGGGTTATTTCAAGGTTGTAATCCCAAAGTTTATCTTACAGTTGGTTTGAAGTGTGCAAAACCTTGTTATCTTTCATCATCCAATAAAAAGCAGTTTCCTTTTTATTATCATTCCTAATAGCTTTCTTTTCTTTTTCTTCTTTTCTGTACAGTTCCTTTTACGCTGGCTCTAGTGATATGGCATGCATGAGGAATCTTCAGCCCAGTCTTAAAAATCAATCTGGTTCCGAAATATTAATTCAAGAAATATATTGTGATTATGAATCAGAATACGATGAAGATGAGGTTTTTGAAGAGATTAGTAAAGAGTTAATTCACTTTGAGGAAAAAATCAAACCTAACTTGAGTGATACCGAGGACGTCAATATAGGGGACACGAGTAATGTCCGGGAAACTAAAATAAGTGTCCATCTCGAACCAAAGATCCGAGAAGAGTTAATTAAAGCACTCATAGAATTCAAAGATGTTTTTGCATGGTCGTATGACGACATGCCGGGCTTGAGCACTGATTTAGTGGTCCACAAATTGCCCACCGATCCAACGGTGCCTCCTGTCAAGCAGAGGCTGAGAAAATTCAAGCCTGATATGAGTATGAGAATTAAGGAAGAAATCACCAAACAATTGGAAGCAAAGGTCATTCGAGTCACTCGATATCCTGTTTGGTTGGCTAATGTCGTTCCTGTGCCAAAGAAAGACGGCAAAATTAGAGTATGCGTCGACTATCGCAATCTCAACAAAGCAAGTCCAAAGGATAATTTCCCATTACCCAATATCCATATTTTGATCGACAATTGTGCCAAGCATGATATAGGGTCTTTCGTGGATTGTTATGCCGGGTATCATCAAATTCTAATGGATGAAGAAGATGCAGAAAAGACGACATTCATCACACCATGGGGAACTTATTGCTACCGGGTAATGCCATTCGGTCTAAAGAACGCTGGAGCAACCTATATGAGAGCAATGACCACAGTGTTTCATGATATGATACACAAGGAAATTGAGGTATACGTAGATGATGTGATCATAAAATCAAAGCATCAGGCCAACCACGTTGGGGATTTGAGAAAGTTCTTCTTAAGACTTCGCAGGTACGACCTCAAGCTTAACTCGGCCAAATGCGCATTTGGAGTTCCATCTGGAAAGTTGCTGGGATTCATAGTCAGTCAACGAGGCATTGAGCTAGATCCGTCAAAGATTAAAGCCATACAAGAACTGCCACCTCTAAGAAACAAAACTGAAGTAATGAGTTTGTTGGGGAGGTTAAATTACATCAGCAGGTTTATTGCTCAGCTCACATCAACCTGTGAGCCAATTTTCAAATTGTTAAAAAAGGATGCTACGGTCAAATGAACCGATGAGTGTCAAGAAGCGTTCGATAAAATAAAAGGGTACTTGTCGAACCCACCTGTGTTGGTCCCGCCAGAGCCAGGAAGACCTTTGATTCTTTACTTAACGGTTTTGGAAAATTCATTTGGTTGCGTATTGGGGCAACATGACCTCACTGGCAGAAAAGAACAGGCCATCTACTACCTTAGCAAGAAGTTCACAGCTTATGAGGTTAAGTATACTCATCTGGAAAAGACATGTTGCGCCCTAACATGGGTAGCTCAAAAATTGAAACACTATTTGTCATCCTACACTACTTACCTCATTTCTCGGTTGGATCCATTGAAATACATTTTTCAAAAGCCTATGCCAACGGGAAGACTGGCAAAGTGGCAGATATTACTCACAGAATTCGACATCATCTATGTGACTCGAACTGCAATGAAGGCTCAAGCACTGGCCGATCATTTAGCCGAAAACCCGGTCGATGAGGAATATGAGCCGTTGAAAACTTATTTCCTGATGAAGAAACAATGCATATCGACGAGGTGGAGCAAATTGAAAAACCTGGCTGGAAACTTTTCTTTGATGGAGCCGCTAACATGAAAGGAGTCGGAATAGGAGCTGTAATCATTTCTGAAACAGGGTATCACTATCCTGTTACGGCTCAATTGCGATTTTATTGCACCAATAATATGGCTGAATATGAAGCTTGCATTTTGGGTTTAAGGCTAGCCGCAGACATGGGTATCCGAGAAATCTTAGTCATGGGAGATTCGGATCTTTTGGTACATCAAATTCAAGGAGAATGGGAAACCCGAGACTTGAAGCTCATACCATACCGACAATGTCTACATGATCTTTGTCAGCGGTTTCAATCAGTGGAATTCCAACATATTCCAAGAATCCATAATGAGGTGGCCGATGCATTGGCTACCCTGGCATCAATGTTGCACCATCCAGACAAAGCTTATGTAGATCCAATACATATTCAAGTCCACGATCAGCACGCTTATTGCAATATGGTTGAAGAAGAATTTGATGGTGAACCATGGTTCCACGACATTAAGGAGTATATCAGGATGGGGATATATCCCGCACAAGCCACAGGAGATCAAAAGAGGACCATTAGGCGATTAGCAAATGGATTCTTCTTAAGCGGAGGAGTTTTGTATAAAAGAACACCAGATCTTGGATTATTAAGATGCATAGATGCCAGACAAGCTACAACTGTCATGTCTGAAGTACATTCAGGAGTTTGCGGACCCCACATGAGTGGATATGTGTTGGCAAAGAAAATCCTCCGAGCTGGTTACTATTGGCTTACCATGGAGCGAGATTGTATCAGTTTTGTGCGCAAGTGTCATCAATGCCAAATACACGGAGATTTGATTCATTCTCCACCATCCGAGTTGCACACAATGTCGGCACCATGGCCCTTCGTTGCCTGGGGCATGGATGTAATTGGACCAATTGAGCCGGCAGCATCCAATGGGCACAGGTTCATTCTGGTAGCTATTGATTATTTTACCAAATGGGTTGAGGCCAAGACATTCAAATCAGTGACCAAGAAAGCTGTGGTCGATTTTGTCCACTCAAATATCATATGTCGATTCGGAATCCCGAAGGTGATCATCACAGATAACGGTGCTAATCTTAATAGCAACCTAATGAAGGAAGTATGTCAACAGTTTAAGATTACACATCGCAACTCTACCCCATATCGGCCCAAGGCGAATGGAGCAGTAGAAGCAGCCAACAAAAACATAAAGAAGATACTTCGGAAAATGATAGAAGGTTCAAAACAATGGCATGAAAAATTACCATTTGCATTATTGGGATACCGCACTACTGTTCGCACTTCAGTAGGAGCAACTCCCTATTTGTTGGTATATGGCACTGAAGCAGTAATTCCTGCAGAAGTTGAGATTCCTTCCCTTCGGATCATCGCCGAAGCAAAGATTGATGATGATGAATGGGTCAAAACCCGTCTGGAACAGTTAAACTTGATTGATGAAAAACGATTGACCGCAGTATGCCATGGTCAATTATATCAAAGAAGAATAGAAAGAGCATACAACAAAAAGGTGCGTCCTCGGAAGTTTGAAGTAGGTCAGCATGTGCTGAAACGTATTCTTCCACATCAGGTTGAAGCAAAGGGCAAATTTGCCCCGAATTGGCAAGGACCATTCATTGTGACCAGAGTATTATCGAATGGTGCACTATGCTTAACAGACATTGAAGGCAAATGCATAGATATGGCGATCAATTCTGACGCGGTAAAGAGATATTATGCATAACTTTTTGAGTGTTTGTATTTAGCATTATTTCGAAGATTGGAATGACAAAGGCAATTTATTCTGCTATCCAAACACTATACCATTTGCTTCCCCTTTGAGCCATACTTGTTTCTTTCCTACCCTCTCTTGGAATCAATAAAAAAAAAATCAAGTATGAAATAATTTAAAAAAAAAATATATCACTATTATCCGGTGAACTACGTTTGACCTGATTCCTCAAAGAAGGATACGTAGGCGCTTCACGGCTCGGTCATAGGGTGCACAATATACCTAAAATGTGCACAAAACGAAACATCAAGCGACCCTAATCAAGGAACTGGGGCAAGAATTGTATTGGAAATAAGAAAAAGATTCCAAGAGTTGTAATTTTAAACACATACCAAAACTGTTTAGCTTTTAATACCTTTTCCATTTCTAACCCCATACCAGAAAGACCTTTCGACCAATCTTAGAAAAATGCTGAGTCAAGCAAATGAAGATGGTTCATAATACTCTGGTACAAACAAGAAAAGAAAGTAAAAATGAGAGAGTCTTATAGGTGAAAACCCACACGGGCACCATAAGGCGACGGAAGTTGAGAGAAAAGTAAAAGGAGAGAGTCTTATTGGTGAAAACCTTCATAGGCACCCTAAGGCGAAAAGGAAGTGAGAAATGAACAAATGAGGAAAGTTTATCGGTAAAAACTCTTTGAGACGTTGCAAGTCCAACAGGTCTGTGAAATGAAAAATGAAGTTGGGTTATGGAAATTTTGGCAAAAACAAAAATGAGACAATTGAAAGGAGATTGATCAAAAGACTGGGTTGATTAATCCAAAATGCATACCCTGATCATTGGTGCCAGTAATTCCAATCAGATAAGTCCTTTATTCCTTTTCCAACAGTCATCCAAATTTGGATTTTTCTTTTCATTCTATGATTGTCGAAATCAGCGTATTTCGTTACTAATAATCTTACTTTCTAAAAGCTTTGAGATAAGTTTTATTCCAAACAAATAAGAAGGAATGTCAAGGTATACTACCAAGATTCAAGGTTACAAAATACAGCCACGAAAGGTAGGAGATAAAAGATATGGGTGTAAGAAAGGTAAAATCAAAAGTGGATCAGCAAAGTCAGAAGGGACATATGATTACAGTTAAAAGGGTTCGAAGGAAAACATACAGAGGAGAATCCTATAGTCAAGAATCAATTACAAGGACAAAACAGTCTTTTCAACCATTCCAAAGCAACAAAGAGAAACGAAGAGAAGCATCACCATCGGCAAGAATACCCCAGTCAACCACCCTGCTTTAAACTAACGAAGTTTTCTTTGATTTAAAACAGGGGCAAATACAATATTTGTGTCAGGAAATACCTGGTAAAGAATTAAAGAAGTCAGGCATCCACCTGGAGAATGAGGATGAGAAAAGAAGAAGTCAGGCGTCCACCTGGAGAATGAGGATGAGAAAAGAAGAAGTCAGGCGTCCACCTGGAGAATGAGGATGAAGAAGTTAAGAAGAAGTCAGGCGTCCACCTGGAGAATGAGGATGAGAATTAAAGAAGTCAGGAGTCCACCTGGAGAATGAGGATGAGAATTAAAGAAGTCAGGCGTCCACCTGGAGAATGAGGATGAGAATTAAAGAAGTCAGGCGTCCACCTGGAGAATGAGGATGAGAAAAGAAGAAATCAGGCGTCCACCTGGAGAATGAGGATGAGAATTAAAGAAGTCAGGCGTCCACCTGGAGAATGAGGATGAGAATTGAAGAAGTCAGGCGTCCACCTGGAGAATGAGGATGAGAATTAAAGAAGTCAGGCGTCCACCTGGAGAATGAGGATGAGAATTGAAGAAGTCAGGCGTCCACCTGGAGAATGAGGATGAAGAAGTTAAGAAGAAGTCAGGCGTCCACCTGGAGAATGAGGATGAGAATTAAAGAAGTCAGGGCGTCCACCTGGAGAATGAGGATGAGAATTAAAGAAGTCAGGCGTCCACCTGGAGAATGAGGATGAGAATTAAAGAAGTCAGGCGTCCACCTGGAGAATGAGGATGAGAAAAGAAGAAGTCAGGCGTCCACCTGGAGAATGAGGATGAGAATTAAAGAAGTCAGGCGTCCACCTGGAGAATGAGGATGAGAATTAAAGAAGTCAGGCGTCCACCTGGAGAATGAAGATGAAGAAGTTAAGAAGAAGTCAGGCGTCCACCTGGAGAATGAGGATGAGAATTAAAGAAGTCAGGCGTCCACCTGGAGAATGAGGATGAGAAAAGAAGAAGTCAGGCGTCCACCTGGAGAATGAGGATGAGAAAAGAAGAAGTCAGGCGTCCACCTGGAGAATGAGGATGAGAAAAGAAGAAGTCAGGCGTCCACCTGGAGAATGAGGATGAGAATTAAAGAAGTCAGGCGTCCACCTGGAGAATGAGGATGAGAATTGAAGAAGTCAGGCGTCCACCTGGAGAATGAGGATGAAGAAGTTAAGAAGAAGTCAGGCGTCCACCTGGAGAATGAGGATGAGAATTAAAGAAGTCAGGCGTCCACCTGGAGAATGAGGATGAAGAATTGAAGAAGTCAGGCGTCCACCTGGAGAATGAGGATGAGAAAAGAAGAAGTCAGGCGTCCACCTGGAGAATGAGGATGAGAAAAGAAGAAGTCAGGCGTCCACCTGGAGAATGAGGATGAGAAAAGAAGAAGTCAGGCGTCCACCTGGAGAATGAGGATGAGAAAAGAAGAAGTCAGGCGTCCACCTGGAGAATGAGGATGAGAATTGAAGAAGTCAGGCATCCACCTGGAGAATGAGGATGAAGAAGTTAAGAAGAAGTCAGGCGTCCACCTGGAGAATGAGGATGAGAAAAGAAGAAGTCAGGCGTCCACCTGGAGAATGAGGATGAGAAAAGAAGAAGTCAGGCGTCCACCTGGAGAATGAGGATGAGAAAAGAAGAAGTCAGGCGTCCACCTGGAGAATGAGGATGAGAAAAGAAGAAGTCAGGCGTCCACCTGGAAAATGAGGATGAGAATTAAAGAAGTCAGGCGTCCACCTGGAGAATGAGGATGAGAATTGAAGAAGTCAGGCGTCCACCTGGAGAATGAGGATGAAGAAGTTAAGAAGAAGTCAGGCGTCCACCTGGAGAATGAGGATGAGAATTAAAGAAGTCAGGCGTCCACCTGGAGAATGAGGATGAAGAATTGAAGAAATCAGGCGTCCACCTGGAGAATGAGGATGAGAATTAAAGAAGTCAGGCGTCCACCTGGAGAATGAGGATAAGAATTAAAGAAGTCAGGCGTCCACCTGGAGAATGAGGATGAAGAATTGAAGAAGTCAGGCGTCCACCTGGAGAATGAGGATGAGAAAAGAAGAAGTCAGGCAAGGCACCCACCTGAAGAACGAGGGAATTGAAGTGTTGAAACCAAAAGCCCGCTCATATGAAAAAGGAGCACACTTAGAATCAATAAAGCAGAGGAGTCCAACAGAATCCCCAGCAAGAAACAACAGGAGTTCCAAAAGGAATACGGAATAAGCCAAATGCCCAAGAGTCACCAAGATATCAAGACAACAAGAAACGCAAGGGCATGATCTAGATAAGATTTTTATAATTCATGTATCATAGTCTAGTTTAGCTTTTTGTATTACCTTGGAAGTAAGGTGTAATAAGGAGGTCAGCAAGCAGTAAAAACAGCACGAAGCAGCAGTAACATCACAGTCCCACGGTAGTCCCAGCTACCCAAAATTCCCGAACTACATTGACCTGATTCCTTTATAGCCAAGGATATGTAGGAAACCTTTGAAGCAGAGGTTCGGTCAAATCTTTCTAAAAATGCTTCCCACGGAGTATTCGAACGGGCAAAAATCGCTCGTATCCGCTCACTTTATCTTTGCACGAAAACTCTTCGAGTTTCCGCACAAAGAGGGGCAGCTGTGAGCACGTGATTTTTGCCTTAACGAAAACTACTCCAAAATAAATCAAAAAATAAAATAAATTTCTTTTACTGTGTAATTTTTGAATTTGCGTGGTGTTAAATATTTGTGTTATGTCCGTAAATGTTTACTTTGTCATAATAAAATGAAAAATAAAATAAAATACATGTTGCATGCATATAGGATTTAATTATGCATTTAAAAGATAATTTAAATAAAAATCACAAAAAATATGCGATAGTTCTATTTTAAATATTTCACTGTGTGATTGATGTTTTGTCTATGTGTTAAATAATTGTTATAAAATAATTAATATATTTTGCGAATTTAAAAATGTTTTACAATTAAAATTAGAAATTTAAATTAGAAAAGTAAAAAAATAAAAAATGTATACATATGCAAAATCGGACCTGGATTAAAATCCAGGCCCAAATGAATTAATTTCCCCCCAGCCCAATCCAAACAACCCAGGCATCCGGTCCAAATCAAACGAGTCGAAATGACATTGTTTGATTGTGGTGTATCAGGGATCGTTGGATCAAAGCCCACCAACGGCTGAGATCCCACGAACTTTAACCCATGCCCATTACCCGACCCAGTGCCCCGATTCAGCCCGACCCCAGCAGGAAACCAAACGACACCGTTTGGTTAAGTGAATAAATCCTGGCCACTCATTCTGATTGATCTAACGGTCAAGATCAATTCACCCCTCCCCTATATAAGTTCCAGACCCCTACCCTGGCCCCCTAACTAAACCCCCCTCTCTACTGTTCATCGTCACCTTCCTCAGACCCCCCCTTAACCCTAGCCGCCCCTATTCCCCACCGCCTGAAACCCGGCGGCATCAACGCCGCCGGTCACCAAAATAACACCCTAGAACCCCCTGAACCTCCTCTATCCAAATATGTTAGCCGTTGGGCTCGAATCTTCCTGAAGGTTCTCGAATCTTCATTTGAAGATTCGAGCCGAGTTTAGATCTAAACCAAACAACCCCTAGTTAACACCATAGTACCCCCTAGCATGCCTTGTTATGTATCTGAAGTTAGTTTGGCTCGAATCAGTTCTGAACTTCTCGAATCTTCTTTTGAAGATTCGGACCAAACAAGAACAAACTCAGATCCGTTTCAAACTAACACCAAATGACCCCTAGGCTACCCTCACCCTTGTATCATGTTTGGTTCCCTTCGAATCTGCCCGGAAATGTTCGGATTTAAGATCCAAGAACCTGAAACCCTAAAAAATTTCCAATCTTGGAATTTTTCCGATTCGAGTAAAGGGTTGAGGTCTAAGAGACTTTAATCGAGGTATTCTCAACTGAGAATACTTCGAATAAAGTCTGTTTGATTTCAAACAAAGTCCGAATCCAAATTGAGTTCGAGTCCGTATGAAGTTTGAAGATTCAGAGGTATTTTTCCTATTTTTCTTTTTTGTTTCCTACATGTATAGTTGTTTGTTTCAATAACCTGTTAATTTTTCATATTTTGTTTGATTAATTCTGTTATTCTGTCCCGCTTACTTGATCAAAGTGTGAATTGTTTCTGTTGTTTGTGATTGTTTACAATGTGTGTAATCGACTCGATTAAGTTCGTCGATTAGTTATATTATGAATTCTCGTTTATGATAACACTGATTGAAACAATCTGTTTCTATTTTTATAGACTGTTTGTTGACAATCATTGTAGATAGTCAGTTGATTAATATCGTAAATTAAATCATGTTTGTTTGCAAATCAGTAAGTTCATCAAATAGGTGTTATGTATGTTGATTTTTGAACATTAAGATCAGGGCAGTGTCAATACTGACAATGCTCCTGCATTTGTTGCTCTTTGTTCAATTTTGAATTTCAGTCGAAATGTTCTTTTGAGTTCTGTGTATTGTTAATATGTTTGTATGCAAGTTCAGTGTTCAATCTGAATTTAGCTCTTGTACATCAGCTATTGCATTTCCCTTGTTTAGCATAATTTGTAAAGACAGAATGTTGTTTGATTCAGGAGTTGGTCATTAGCTGCTAAACAAGTTAATTCAGATAACTTGTTAAAGACTGGGACAGTAATTACAGTAGGTCAGGGGCATTTCTGGGAATGAAACAGTAAAAACAGGGTGTTAGTGCTAGTGTATTATAATGTAATGTTAGTGGCTATAGTTTAAGATACTAATGGGAAACAAGGGATAATGGGGCTGCTGAAAATCAGGTTAGGATCATATAAAGTATTAAAAAGTAGTTTTTAATGGAAATTTTCTGTTTTTAAAAGATAAAGGGGGTCCGGGCAGCACTTTTAAAAGAGGGACAGACCTGTATAAGAGAGAGGGACTGGAGAACAGATAAAAGGGGAAGAATTGAAGAAAATAGACCTAGAGTAAGATAAAAGAGAAAATCGAGCAGAAAAATCAGATTCCCCTTGGAATCTGAAGAGGAAGAAGAGAAACCAAAAGAGAGTATTCGCGCACACACACACACACACAGTGAATCTGAAACGGATATAGAAAAGGAAAGAAAAACCCGAAACATATTTTCCTGGAACCTGTCCGTGTTTGTTTATTAATACTGTGTGGTTTAAATCTGAATTTTTTTTCTCTGTTACTATTGGTCTGGTTTCACGGGACTCGTTGATTGTGCTCAAAATCAGCTGCGTTATTTGGCATTTGCTGCCTATTTTTGTTGTTGCCATTACTGCTGAAATTCACTTCTTATTCCCTCGTTTTCCAGGTACATATTCTTAAAACTCATGTTGTGAAGAGCTTTGAGTATAACAAAGATGAAGCTCGAATTGTAATTCTGTCTTCTATCCGCTCAAGTTCATTAGTTTAAATTTCAGCTTTGTTTCGCATTAGTTTAATAGTAGTATATTTTGACGTAACGGCTGTAAATTAAATGTCATTTCTTGAAGTTGCTTGAAAATGTTGTAATAAGGTTAATTTCTAAATTTTCATTAGCGGAAGATATAATTAAATTGTCAAGTAGGGAATATGGCGTGAATGTTGGTCATTATTTAATTTTTGTTGTTAGATAAGTAAGGAGTAATGTAGAAATATCAAGAAAACTACATTACTAACTCTTGTTGTTAAATAAGGTTAAGATGGTGTTGATGGTATATTTTTATAAGATAATAGATGTGTGTATAAACGTTGGCGAAAGGTGATATGATATAGCTTGTTACGATGTTTAAAACGTTATGAATGTTTACGACATACAGCTAGGTTGCATGTAAGGTAATTTTATTGAATTGGCTTGTATAATAATTCCTTTCCTATAAACTCGAATGCCTATCTACCTTCATAAAATAAATTAACCAAATAATTAGGCCTATTAGATTAAAAGCAAGTATATAAGAATGAAAAGAGATGTACAAGCATAAATTGCCACACTTTATATCAATGGTAATTAGAAATAGAATTTGCATTAAGTAAATAATGAAAATTCTTGGAAAATATTTCCTTCCTTTATGAATCGTTAATTTTCAGTTTTATATGCAATTTATTCTTTGGCATATATATATATATATATATATATATATATATATATATATATATATATATGTCATATTTGTTTTAAAAATAGTATTAATCATATTTTTATTCTGTCCTTTAAATTTGAATAGTTGGAATGAATATAACTTATATTCGGAAATTATAATCAACGGGCAACATTCAATAAATTGTGAATTCTTTTTCAAGAATTAAAGGGTATCTTAAATGAAGATTTCTCATAATATAATAAACAATTTGTGGAAAAATCCCTGATATCATTACAAATATTTTGCGCAATTAGGGATACGTTCGCGTACCCTGATTATATTTTTAAAAGCAAAAAATTCGGATTATGCGTACGCGCAATTTCGAGCGAATATTTAATAAAAGGATTTTTCCAAAGGCGTTAAATCAATTTCATAAAAACCCGAGATGTACGGTTCACTATTCAAGAAAAACAAATATTCTTGATTCGACACAATTTCGAAAAATGATTGTTTAATAAATATATTACCAAAAGTTATCGTGTACACGTACGCGTGACACAATTCCGCATTTTTAAAATTTATAACACGAATATACGTACGCGTAATTCGATTCAAAGAAGGGTCCTCAATCACAGTAAGTATAAGCGGTAGTAAAATCATGTAACATCAATATATTTAATAAAATCAAGATAATTAAGCCAGTAATAAAAACAGTTAAGCGACCGTGCTAGAACCACGGAATTCGGAAGTGCCTAACACCTTCTTCCGGATTAACAGAATTCCTTACTCAGGATTTCTGGTTCGCAGAATAATAAACAGAGTCATATTCTCCTCGATCCAGGGATTGAAATTGGTGACTTGGGATGCCTTGAAATTCCCAGGTGGCGACTCTTAAATAATTAAATAAATCCCGTTTCGACTGTCCTTCAATTGGAGAAAACTCCCCACGCGCCCCGCGGGCGCGGTGAAAAGGAGGTGCCACATTGGGAACTCAAGTGGAGTTGAGTACAACATTTCATCCCCAGATGGATGACCAGTCCTAGAGGATTATTCAAATTCTGGAGGATATGCTCCGAGCTTGTGTCACTGATTTTGGAGGCTCGTGGGATTAGTTTTTGCCTTTAGCAGAGTTTGCCTGCAACAACAGCTACCAGTCCAGCATCCATATGGCTGCTTATGAGGCTTTGTATGGTAGGCAATGTCGATCTCCGGTTGGATGGTTTGAGCCGAGGGAGGCTCGGTTGTTTGGTACGGATCTGGTTCAGGAGGCCTTGGACAAGGTCAAGATCATTCAGGATATGCTTCGTACAGCTCAGTCCATACAAAAGAGTTATGTCGACCGCAATGTTCGAGATATGGCTTTCATGGTTGGTGAGCGAGTATTGCTCCGAGTGTCGTCTATGAAGGGCGTGATGAGATTTGGGAAGAAGGGCAAGCTTAGCCCTAGGTTCATTGGCCCGTTTGAGATTATTGATCGAGTGGCAGAGGTAGCTTATAGACTTGCATTGCCGTCGAGCTTATCAGTTGTGCATCCAGTGTTTCATGTGTCCATGCTTCAGAAGTATCACGGTGATCCATCCCACGTGTTAGATTTCAGCACTGTCCAGTTGGACAAGGACTTGTCTTATGAGGAGGAGTAGGTGGCTATTCTAGACTGGCAGGTTCGTCAGTTGAGTCGAAGAGTTTCCCTTCTATTCGTGTTCGGTGGAGAGGTCAGCCTCCTGAGGCATCGACCTGGGTGTCTGAGTCCGATATGCGGAGCTGTTATCCCCATCTTTTCCCCGACTCAGGTACTTCCTTCTTCTGTTCGTTTGACGACGAACAATTATTTTAGAGGTGGAGAATGTGACGACCCAAAGGGTTATCACCTATTTTAATTGCATTTTGTGCTTCCGAGACCTTGAAAACCTCATTTAGAGTCGCCTCAATCTGCGTGCGCAGTCCGGGTGCATATCCAGAAAGCTTAAATATGAAATTCTATGAAAAATGATGAAATTTGAGTTTAAAACGAATAAATTTGACTTTGATCAACATTTTGGGTAAACGGAATAGGAAAATATGGGACTTGGGCGTATGCCCGAAATCGAATTCCGAGGTCCCAAGTCCAAGAAATGATTTTTTGAGTAAAATTGTTTTCTAAAAATGTTTAAGGAATTTTGAAATGAAATCTGATTAGAAAGCGATGGTATCGGGCCCATATTTTAGTTCCAGCGCCCTGTACAGGTCTTATATATGGTTTAAGTCATTTTTTGTAAAATTTGGTTGAAAACGGAGTCCGTTTGATGTGATTCGGACCTAAATTGCTAAAGTTGATGTTTTACGAAGTTTGAGAAAAATCCTTTGATATTGAGGTTTGATTCATTGTTTTTGAGGTTATTTTGGCGATTTGATCGCACGAATAAGTTCGTATGAAGTTGTTGAGTTAGTACATATGTTTGGTTAGGAGCCCCGAGGGCTAGGGTGTGTTTCGGAGGCATTTCCGAAAGTTTTGGACTTAAGAAAAATTGCAAAAACAACTGATTTGGTGTACTGATGTTTTCTTCTTCGCGTTTGCAGGAGAACCAATGCGAACGCGATGCATTAATTATTTCTGAAGGAATTTCCTTCTACGCGAACGCGTAGCTCAGGTCACGAACGTAAGGCACTGGGGGGATATCCCCTCGCGAACGCGGTCCTGGCCACGCGAACGCGAAGGCCAATCGAGCCTGGGCGGGGATGGGGCAATTGTCTTACGCGAACGCGACCCTTTGGACGCAAATGCGAGGGCTCCAGGAGATGACTCTCCGCAAACGCGAGCCCGTTCACGCGAACGCGAAGGTCTATAGGCCTGACCCATCGCGAACGCGAAGGGCATTTTCGCCCAGTGATTTAAAAAGGCCAAAAACACAACACTTTCGGGATTTTATAAAAATTTCACAAACCACTTCTTCTCCAAAGCTCTTCGGCGATTTTTGAAGCTTCTCTTCACCATATCTCTTGGGTAAGTAATCTTTAACTTGTTTTCTTCATTTTCCATCAACACCCACTAGATTTTTAGGCCTAAAACATGTAATTAAGGGTAGAAATTAGGGATTTGGGTAGAATTAGGGCTTTTTGATTATTTTTGATTTAAACCTCATTTTGGGGTCAGATTTGAAAACAAATTATATATTCGGGCTTGTGGGCGAATGGGTGATTGGGTTTTGGTCCGAACCTTATATTTTGACCAAGCGTGTCTGGGGTCGATTTTTGGGATTTTGGGAAGAATGATTGGAAAGTTATAATTGAACATTGGAATTGAATTGTTTAGCACTTATTGATGATATTGAGTCAATTATGTATAGATTCGATTGGGTTGGAGCTGAATTTGAGAGGAAAAGCGGTGTTTGAGGCTTGAGTTGGCCGTGAAAGTTTGAGGTAAGTGTCCGGTCTTAGCTCACTTGAGGGATTAGGAGTTGAGTCCTATTTGCTATTTGCTTCTTGTTGAGTGCGACATATAGGCATTGTGACGAGTATCTATACGTTGCTGTCGAGCATGACCGTGAGTCTTAACTTTGAACTTTGTTTTGCTCTTAGATGGCACATCGGATGCTTTAATTAATGATCTCCTATATTGAGTAAACATTGATTTTATCCTCGTAGATCTTAGTTGTGATTTAGTATTTTCATTAATTGAGCTGAGTACAAAATGAGTTAGGATTTGGTTATAGCTGATTCTCCCTTGCCGGGATGACTGTTTCGATATTGTTGTTCCCTTGCCGGGAAGTTATTATATTATTTTTGTTCCCTTGCCGGGATTTTTTGCAATTTTGTGATGACTTGTAAATGGGAGCGGGTGGTACGCCTACCACAAGATATAATAAAATGGGAGCGGGTGGTACGCCTACCACAAGATCGATAAAATGGGAGTGGGTGGTACGCCTACCACGAGATATAATTAAATGGGAGCGGGTGGTACGCCTACCACAAGATCGATGAAATGGGAGCGGGTGGTACGCTTACCACGAGATATAATAAAATGGGAGCGGGTGGTATGCCTACCACAAGATATAATAAAATGTGAGCGGGTGATACGCCTACCACAAGATATAATAAAATGGGAGCGGGTGGTACGCCTACCACGAGATATAATGAAATGGGAGCGGGTGGTACGCCTACCACAAGATATGACAAATGGGATCGGGTTGCACGCCTGCTACAAGATGAAACTGAAAGTGAAAGTTGCCTTATTTCTTTTATCCGTGTTAGAAGTTAAATTGTAGTTTCCTTATTATTCTTTGATATTCTGTTCTATCTGCTACCCCGAAGCATGTTCCCCTTTCCCAGCTTGAATTGCTTATTACCTGTTTACTTTTTTCGCCATATATTATATAACTGCACAGGTTTATCTGGACTCTGGTCCTGGCCTCGTCACTACCTCGCCGGGGTTAGGCCAGACACTTACCAGCATATGGAGTCGGTTGTGCTGATACTACACTCTGCACTCTGTGCAGATACCAGAGTAGCTTTTGGTCAGCAGCAGTAGCTCGAGAGCCAGCCTTCAGTCCATCGAGACACCGAGGTAGCCTTGCAGGCGTCCGCATGCCCGGCGTCTCCTCTATCTTATTTCATATTCTGTTATTTCATGTATTCGAGACAAACAGTGCTATATTTCTTTCAAACGGTTGTATTTAGTACTCTTAGTAGTCCGTGGATGTTGTGACACCAGGTTCTGGTTAGAGGCACGTGATGGTCTTTGAGACATTTTCGTTTTCTACTTATTTAAGACTTCCACTAAATTTCATATTCCGCTGATATTTAACGGTTTATTTCATTGTTATTATAATTGGTAAGAAATTTTAAAATAAAGGAGTTAATAATTTCTAAGTTCATGGCTTGCCTAACTTCTACGAGTAGGCGCCATCACGATTCCTGAGGGTGGAAAATTCGGATCGTAACACTACGTGAGAAAGCAAATAAAATAAGCAACCAATTAAAGCACACCAAGTTAGATCTGCTTAAAATATAGAGAATAATGATAACAATAGATTTTTCGCTATCTCAAGATTTATGTGGGGTCTTTAAGTAAATACGACATTGATCACTTTAGTCCCTCCCTGCCCTGTACATAAAGTAGAATTTAATAAAAACAGCCCCCCCTCCCCCCAATCAATATTAATGTTAATGTAAGGTGAACAGAGTAATTATTTAATTAGGTCCTTTGCCGTGACAGTCGCCCAAAAGCAACATTAATAAAAGGCAAGAAACAATTAAAACGAGCTTATGGTTGAGATGCATTGAGTTACTGTTGAGATATGCACATATATCCCATTATAAATATGTATCTAAGGAAATATTTGTAACTTGAGATGTTGCTCGTTTCTAAGGTGAAATTGGGGAATTGAAAAAAAAAAGTGAACCTATAATTAGTTCACCAAACATGAAAACATGAAAATTGTATTAAGCAAAAAGTTAATGCATTACTAATATCACCACATAAGAAAATATGAAATTCTTTAGTTAATGAATAATATCAAGCAATAAAATAAAAGAAACTAATAAATTTTTAAATATTCAATTTATAATTATAATTTTATCCGACATTAAATATACTTCGAAGAGTAAAAGAATCTATCAACTTATAATACAGTAGTATAGATAGAGAAATACTCTCTCCTTCACTTTTAGTTGTCCATTTTTTACTTTACATTCCCTTTAAGAAAAATAAATAAACTATATATTTCACCATTTTACCCATAATAATGATAGCATTTTCAAAAGCCTTGAAAAATAATTTAAGAAATGAGTAATTAATAATAAGGGTAAAATATAAAAATGATTGTTTTTGTCTTGATTTAGTATGGGAATAAGTAAAAGTATAAAAGTATAGCGGACAAGTAAAAATGAATAGAATGAATACATGTCATGTCAAAAAAATCTTTAGAAAAAGGATATATTTGGAATTCACTACACAAATCCATTGTATTTTATAACCCCCATACTTTAAAGAGATAAATGTAATTATTGCCAATTAATAGGGAGAAGACAAAAGCATGATATGACTAGCAAGAGATCTCTAGCTTGGGAACAATTAATGGAACTGGTCCATTAATCTGTTATGATAAGTACTAGTAATTAAATACGGTTGCTCCATGGTACAAATAAAAAATTAATGAATATTGCTTGTATTAATGGTAGGTTTCAGACAATAAAACACAAATATTCATAACGTCTGCACTGATTAATCTAATATAGACCCACCATGTTTAGTAGTTCTTCTCCTATTTCATTTGCCCTAAAAGCTAGGGTTCCACTCTTATTTTATTTTTACACAAGTGAGATCTCTTTCCTTATTTCTTTTCCTTAATCATCCGTGCCCGCCATAATATTTATTGATCTGACAAATTTAGATTCGTGTTGCATAAACTTTATAAAAAGAGAAGGCGCTTTGCCAAATCTTACCAAAGAAAAAAATTCAATTTTCAGGAGTCGAAACCAATATTCGTGAATTCGCGTCTATGTATTCTATAAAAAAGTTCACTAAATATCTATAAATTTTTTATTGTGAACCTTGTTATGATTGTAATGTTAACTTGAGATCGTTGCAGAAATCCATAAACTTTAAATCCTGAATTCGCGTTTATGCATTCTGTGAGAAAGAGATTTTCTGCTTTTGCATATAACTTATAATTTGCTTAGCAAATCACAAAAAAAACTACCTGAAAAGATTTGATCCAAACTATCTATACTTCTGGCTTTCCTTCTTTTTTTAACGTACAGAAGAAAAAAAGTTTGCATAAAGAAATCTTTATCTTGAAAAATCTAAAACGAAGGAGATCTTGTGGATTCAACGAGTTCCACAAGTTAGAGACAAATTATCGCATATTGAACTCTACGAAATGACTGAAGGGCAAGTACAAGTGTACAACTCACGAAACCCGGTTCTTTTGGACTCAAAATACATAAATAGGTGATAAAAAAAATGTGACATTTTTATATATAGTACCACAATACTTGGCACTATACATTAATGTTAACTGTACCGTTAATGTATAACGCCAAGTATTGTGGCACTATACTGAAAAATCTTACACGCCCAGGTATAGCGCCAAAATACCTGACGCTATACATAAATTTTTATATATAGCGCCTGGTATTTTGGCGCTATACTCCATTTTCCTGGCCCCATCAATAATTCCTGGCTTCAATGATTTAAAAGCGTATAGTGCCAACTTTTTGGGCGCTATATATATATATATATATATATATAAATTCCGGCTAGCCATTCCCTATATAAAAAGGTTAGGATTGTATAGAAATTCATTCAAAAATATTTTTAACTCTTGTTGAAACGTTTATTGTTGATAAATTCTCCAACATTTTTTCATTATGTCTGCAAAGCATAGAATAATAGTTTCATTATCATTATATTGGGGGCAGGGGGTGAGGTTGTGATGGAGAATAACTCCGTGGGCTACAGTTTACCTGCTCAGTGTCATGTTAAATTTCCACCTACAATGGAGTACGATAAATTGATATCGTTGATATGCAAAAAAATGAGTGTGAGGAAACGTTCAGTGATACTTAAAGTAACCGGAAGATATCCGTATTCCGTCACTCCGCAAGGGGTTGCTTTTTACTCAGAGTTTAACATCGACGATGATGAAACTTTGAGTGATTTTCTAAGGACTCCGGACGAATGCCGGGAATTTCTTGTAATCACAATGTTGGAGATGTACGTGAAGGTCGAAGACGTTCCAAAAAACGAGGTTGTGCGTAGTAGAGATAACTCCCAGTCATCGGGTGGTTATTTTGGAGAAGTTTTTGCCGGACATGTTCCGAATGAAAGATTTTTCCTTGATTTAAACTTATCACCGCCGGCGAATGAGCAGCGAGAAAATAATTTATACACTACTTTCCATATTTCATAAGACAAGTGGTAAACTTCAATTTTCATTTGTGTTAATTATGTATATTTTTGGCGTATTGAATTTGTATTAACGCTCATATATTTAATAGGGGGTACCAGCCGGATATGAATTTTACAAGTGCCCCATCCGGTAGTCATCACCAAATTGAAAACGTCATTCATGGAATTTCATCACATTACGACTTGTAAGTGAAGTGATATAGCCATATGGAAAGCATTTATTAATTCAGTAGCTTATATTTTTGTGGGTTGTGCAGTGAAAACGAGCAAGTTGAACCACCTGTACTCACTCAATTGACCAAAAACGACGTATTACATCGGGATCTGGCAGATGCACAGAGTGAGGAACATAATAGTGATTATGATAACAATGCCGATGAATCCGGAGACGAGACACCCTTTCCTGGTGAGGATGGTGATGAGCAGGATGAGGAGGAAGGACCTGATTTGAAGAGAGACCCCCCTTAGACGAAGAATGTACCAGTCCGAAGAGCCATTTCATTCAAAGGAGATTCCTTACATTGATAACTTGTCAACCGTGCCAGGTGTGGAAGCTCTCTCAAAGGATTTTGATGAAATTCGGACAACAATGTGGGATGAGTGTAGACCAACGGTGCTTGCAAAGGGGATGCTTTTTCCTGATAAAGCGCGCGTAAGCAGGGCTTGTAAAATGCACAACGTAAAAAAGTGACGTGAGATGCAGGTATGGGAGTCAAGTCCGATGGTATACAAGGCTGTTTTCCACAGGTGGTTTTGGCCATGTAATTGGATATTGCGTGCGACCAAGAAGAAGACAGGTATGTGGAAAGTGGGTAAATACATTCGCACCCACACATGCAAAATGGACACATTCAACGGGAATCACTTCAACTTGGATATTGACTTGATTTCTCTTGTACTTATTCCACACCTCGAAGCGTCCATAAGGTATACAATCAAAGAGTGCATTACATCAGTCCACCAGGAATATGGCCATACCATTACGAAAAGAAAGGCATTTCTCGGGCGCAAACTAGCGTTAGAAATTGTCTACGGTAATTGGGATAAGTCATTTGCATCTCTGCCAAAGTACATGGCCGCACTGCAGCACTTTAACCCCGGGACCGTTGTTGAATGGAAGCTTGAGCAGAGTCCGGGAACACCAAAATACATATTCAATTACTTGTTCTGGGCATTTAAGCCAGCAATTGATGATTTTTAGCATTGCCCGCCCGTAATATCCATAGACGGAACTCATGTCTATGGAAAGTACGATATCAAGCTATTGATAGCCGTGTCAGTGGATGCTAATGGACAGATATTTCCTCTAGCTTTTGCGGGTTGTGCCAATGAAAGCACAGAGACGTGGACGCTATTTTTGAACTACCTGAAAGAGCATGTTGTCAAACAACATTTAGGTATTTGTCTAATATCTGATCGGCACGGTGGTATATTAAGTTATGGAGAACTTGCCTGCAAGGCAAGAACCTTATGCATACCACCGTTACTATGTGAGGCACTTGAAGGCCAATTTCCAAAAGGCACATCCCAACAAGGATCTACATGATTTGATGTGGATGGCAGCAACAAACCACCAACAACATAAATTCCAGAGGGATATGGATTCTATCAGGCAAGAAGACGAGGCAGCCTATCGTTGGTTAATGCGACACGACCCTGAAAAGTGGACGTTGCATGCGGATGGTGGAAGACAATGGGGAATTCTTACTACAAACGTGTCAGAGTCCTTCAACGGGTTATTGAAGTCGACAAGAGGATTGCCCGTCACAACCATGGTGCAGATGTCGTTTAAACAGATGGCGGAGAGGTTTGTTGAACGGGTTGCAGCTGCAACGGAATTGATAGAGAGGGGTGTTGAATTTATGTCAGTGCCTATAAAGAGATTTGAGAAATACAGACGGCGATCACATTGGCATTCATTTTTGCAGTATGATAACGAAAGAGGTATTTTTGAAGTTCGCACCGCTATCCATAATAATCGGGGTAATAATGTACATACTGTAAATGAATCTGCAAGGTTATGCTCTTGTGGGAAATGGTCCATCTACCACATGCCTTGCTCATATGCCATCAAGTGTTTTCAATGTGTTGGTTATGCGGAGACCAACTAAGTTGATCAACAATATAGTGTTTCCAAGTACCTAAACACATATAGTGGTCAGTTGTAGCCAGTGGGTGTTGAGCATTATTGGCCTCCGGAACCATTTAAAATGGTGTGTAACAAGTCCTATTTGCGTAAAAGACAATGCAGAAGAGAACGCGTATACGGAACCAAATGGATGTTAGTGACACCGTTTATGCGCGCAAATGTGGTATATGCTTGCAAATAGGACACAACCGTAGAAAATGTCCTTTGGGTGGCAACAGTAATCAAGCTCGGGGTGGGTGTTCTTCTAGTGTACCTAACTACCCATGAGTTGATATTGTAATAATTAGTTGTTATGTCTATGTTGTAAGATTTATGAAATAAAATTATAGTTGTTAATTATGATTTGTGCTTTCCCATTTTACCTACTTAAATAATAATTTAATAAAATTATCTTTATATTTATTATGTGTGTGTTGTCTTGTCGAACTTAAAAAGCTGACCAGCTGACATAAAGTTGTCTTATCAACATCATGATATTTAACACGTAAAATATAACGCCATTAGATAGTACGTTATGTTTGTGTTGTCTTGTCGAACTGAAAAAGCTGACTAACTAACAAAAAATTGTCTTGTCAACATCATGATATTTAACAAGCAAAATATAGCGCCATTAGATAGTAAGTTATGTGTGTGTTGTCTCGCCTATAAATATAGGGCTCATTGAAGTTATTTTGTGTGCTCAAAATTTACTAAAAGCAAATATTTCATTAAAAGTCAGGTTTTTTTTACTAAAAGCAAATATTTCACAAATGGCTCAACCTCTTCGTCCACCAAAGTGCAACTATGGAAAAGCATGCTTGATGCAAAATTGTTGGGACGATGGTGAAGTTGGACGCCACTACTGGCACTGTATGAACCAGTTTTACAAGGTTCCCGACGAACCTATTTGTGATTTTGAGGAATGGGTTGATGAACCATGTTATCAGGAATGTTACAGAGAACAACTGCAGTTTCTTCATAATATGTGTTTAAGACAACGGGAACATGAAAAAGAAAGCAATAGAATTATTGCAGACTTGAGGGAGAAACTAAAGGAGGTGGGAGAAGAAAAATGGAAAACACAATAAAATTGTGAAGCACAAAAGGAACGTAAAAAAAATATAATCTGGAACTTGCGGAGGTGAAGGCGAAACTGAAAGAGGTAGAAGAAGAAAAAGAACAACTGGAAGAACGATATAAGTGGTTGGAGCGGAGAACAAATGGCAACCGGGGCTAAACATTGGCATGTATGTGTTTAGTGTATTTTTCATATTTCATGCATTTTTATTATGTTGGCCTTCTATGCTTGTATTTGTGCTTGTGTTTGTGCTGTAGTAATGTTTTCCTTATTTGTTGTACTAAATTTTATTTTAATTGAAGTGGAAGTTAAGTTTAAGTGCTTGTGTTGTTCTAAATTTTATTTTATGAAAGTATCAAACGAATGAAGAACTAAAAAAATTAATGGGCATATTCTATTAAATATTATTGTTAATGTATACAAAAATATTGTTTACACCATGTCAATGTGACCTGCATTCGGTGTGTCTCAATGCAGCCACTGGCCTGAGGCGCATCCCCTCCCGCCCGGGTACGCTATCAGGATCATCATCATCAAGTCGTCTCCTTATAGCCAGATGCGGCGCAGGATGACATGTATCGGTGGTGCTGTCAGCTCCAGTAGAAGGCTATATAATAATATGAAACTTAGTATAGAAAACTACATAACAATTCACAACAATTTATATTGTCTTACCATCATCGTGTCTAGATCCTAAATGTAGTCATCTGTCGCTGCATCGCATGAAGCCTTAAAAAGGAAATTAAAAAATTTAAAGAAAATAAATAAGTTACAGTTAAAACAAATTTAAATTCAATACAAATAAACTCATACCTACGCATGTGATGTGGAGCCATAACTCAGTCGGTGCCCACTATAAAAATCTCGGGTCGATCGATCCTCAACAGTGGTAGACGAGCCTGGGAAGTATCTACCCCAATCCACTCCTTGAATATCCGAGCCCGTGATCAATACTTGACCCGATGGGGTCACCTACAATGGCACTGGAGTGCGATAAATTCCAAGGTTGTAAGACGGCATGTCTATCTCATGCATTCCACCTGCCATATCAGCAGCAACATCATTAGCAGGAGCCTCAACGCCCCCTCGATGGGGACCACCTCCTTTCCGCCCACGACCACGTCATCCGGCACCACCAGCTCGTCGGGCACCACCAGCTCGTGGGATACCATGACCCCGATGGTACTGCACTAGGTCTATATAATCAACCTCATGTGCCAAACGCTTATCCGATCGGGCTCGCTGCAGTGTCTGGCCAGCCACATCCATGAATCGACGACTATATTCCTGCATGGCCACATGATCGTGGACATGACTCTGCATCTGCCCCATATGATAGACGGTATGCAATCCAATCGCCTGCACAAAGTAAAAAATATAAACTACATATTTGGCAATAAATTATAGGTATATAATTAATAATAACAGAAAGCATACCAGGGCCTCGTGTCTCCCGTCGTATGGGACGTACCGACCGTGTGCCTGATGAACTGGGTTCCCGATAAAAACTTGGAAAACAGTGCGGTACCATGCCATATAACATTGAATAGGAAAGTGCTGCGGAGGTGGGGTCAAGTCCCCTCGCCTATCCCAAGTACCCAACTACTCGTTAAGCCATGCCATAAATGTGTCGTCCGCCCTGGACCGATCATCCCTCTCATAATGTAATGCATGCCATGCAGGCAGAGTCGGTATAGGTTGCGACAGGCCAAACTGACGAAATACCCGCTCGGAGGCATGATACTCGATAATATCGAGGCATATGAGCGGGACCAAAGCCCTCCAAGTATGTCGACCAAACGTGCAATATGCTGGAAGGGTACCTATCACCTCATCACTGTACGACATCCACATGAACTATCAAATAAGAACATAAACCGTTAGTATGCGCAACACTAAATTAATCTATAACAGGTGAGTTTTGTTAGATATTCACTTGTGCGTCCTCCAGCAGATCCAACACATCCCTGCAGAGGGGGAGATTATGATGGACATCATACTCTCGTGCAAGAGTACGGCGCATAACCTACCTACAGGCTAGAGGGAGTTGCAGAATTTCTACATTAGCCCGTAGTTGTGGTAGAGGTGGCCGAAACTGCAGAAATTGCTCCCAGACCCAAACCTAACATACAAAGTTGACGTAAATTGTAAGATTACCTATAACTAGGTAGAATTGTAACTAATGTACATATTATTTGAATATGTTGTAACCTGTTGAAGCGGCAGAAAGCCACCAATGTCTCTCTGTGTGCCGATGCAAGCCCGACACATCTACTTGTACAGATATAAAATGACAGCACCACCCCAGCTGTAGATGGCTGTATCTTCAAACCGGGCAATATGATGCAGAAAATGGAGGCTCACTAGGTTCCTCAAAGTGTTCGGGAACAAGACCCCCCCCCCAAATAAAAAGAGCAACAACAGCCTCGTATATTGATGTACATCTACCTCCGCTGACTCGTCAGTGATAGTATGGTGGATCTGCACAAGGTGGTCTGTAATGGGGACCAACTGTATACAACTGGACCCAAACGCTACCTCCTCGTCCTCCGGCATGAAACTCGTGAGCATGTGCAACATATCCCAATATGCCTGCCGCAAATAATATCTCATGGTCGCAGGCAGTAAAACTGGCAAGCCATCAGTGGACAGGCCATATAAAATCTTAGCTTCCTGGAGTGTGATGGTGGCCTCGCCGATGGGCAAATGGAAAGTGTGCGTCTTCGGTCACCACCGCTTAATCAAGGCCGTGATCAAAGCATAATCGAGTTGTATCCAGCCAATCCTAATAATCCTATATAATCCATCTCCTCCAGGTAATGGACCATGCGGGGAGGACTCAAAAACTCCCACAATAGATCCACTCTCCTGGCCCGGAAAGTCTGCGTAAGCAACTATTCGTCCCATATTTACTCGGATCTATGTTGGGTCTGTAGGTCTAATAGATCCAACGTCCGAGGGCCGGGATATATAGTCGCGTCCATGTCGTCAACTGTAAATTCATATTTTTTAATAACTTAATTGTACAAATTATATATATATATATATACCTATGGGTTCCGGGCTCGATATTTTGAGGCCCAGTGGCACCAAACTATCATTAATAATTATATGTTTTTTTTATAATTTAAATTCATATTTTTTAATAACTTAATTGTACAAATTATATATATATATATATATATATATATATATATATATATCTATGGGTTCCGGGATCGATATTTTGAGGACCAGTGGCACCAAACTATCATTAATAATTATGTATTTTTTATAATTTAAATTCATATTTTTTAATACATTAATTGTACAAATTACTAATTATGTGTGTTGATACAATTATTAACTTAATTGTACAAAGTTTGCATTTTCAACTACCAGTATAAGATACTTAAACAAAAGGAATTCTAAGCTAAAATACTACACATTACTACGCTACAAGGCTCTAAATTTTACTACGCTAAAAGGGTCTACGTTTTACTACGTTAAAAAGGTCTAGATTTTACTACGCTAAAAAATAATCTAAACTAAACATAAACAACAAATAAATTTAATTGCAAATAAAATACAAAACGGCATGAAAACACATATATACAAACTTTGGTTATGCCAGTGGAATTCTATATGCCTCTGGAATATATACAAATCCATATGCCTCTGGAATTTATGCTATTGGTGGTCTGTTGCTACATCCACATCAAATCATGTAGATCCTTGGTCATATCGTACTTTCCATAGACATGAGTTCCGTCTATGGATATTACGGGCCTGCAATGCGAAAAACCATCACTTGCTGGCTTAAACGCCTAGAACACATAATTGAATATGTATTCTGGTGTTCCCAGACTCTGCTCAAGCCTTCATTCAACAACTGTCCCGGGGTTAAAGTGCTGCAGTGCGGCCATGTACTTTGGCAGAGATACAAATTTTTGTATATATTCATTCAAATTTTTGTGCGGCCATGTACTTTTGCAGTGTTGCAGTGCGGCCATGTATAGAAATTCATTCAATTTTTTTTTAACTCTTGTTGAAACGTTTATTGTTTTTAAATTCTCCAGCATTTTTTCATTATGTCTGAAGAGCGTAGAATAAGAGTTTCATTATATTGGGGGTGAGGTTGTGATGGAGAATAACTCTGTGGGCTACAGTTTACCTGCTCAGTGTCATGTTAAATTTCCACTTACAATGGAGTACGATAAATTGATATCGTTGTTATGCAAAAAAATAAGTCTGAGGAAATGTTCAATGATACTTAAAGTAACCGGAAGATATCCGTATTCCGTCACTCCGCAAGGGGTTGCTTTTTACTCGGAGTTTAACATCGACGATGATGAAACTTTGAGTGATTTTATGAGGACTCCAGACGAATGTCGGGAATATCTTGTAATCACAATGTTGGAGATGTACTTGAAGGTCGAAGACGTTCCAAAAAATGAGGTTGTGCATAGTAGAGATAACTCCCAGTCATTGGGTGGTTATTTTGGAGCAGTTTTTGTCGGACAGGTTCCGGATGAAAGAGTTTTCCTTGATTTAAACTTATCATCGCCGACGAATGAGAAGTGAGAAAATAATTTATACCCTGCTTTCCATAATTCACAAGACGAGTGGTAAACTTCAATTTTCATTTGTGTTAATTATGTATATTTTTGGCATATTGAATTTGTATTAACGCTCATATATTTAATAGGGGGTACCGGCCGGATATGAATTTTACAAGTGCCCCATCCGGTAGTCATCACAAACGTCCATCATGGAATTTCATCACATTACGATTTGTAATTGAAGTGATATAGCCAAATGGAAAGCATTTATTAATTCAGTAACTTGTATTTTTGTTGGTTGTGCAGTGAAAACGAGCAAGTTGAACCACCCATACTCACTCAATTGACCGAAAATAACGTATTACATTGGGATCTGGCATATGCACAGAGTGAGGAACAGAACAGTGATTACAATAACAATGCTGATGAATCCGGAGACGAGACACCCTTTCCTCGTGAGGATGGTGATGAGCAGAATGAGGAGGAAGGACCTGATTTGAAGAGAGACCCCACTAGATGAAGAGTGTACGAGTCCGAAGTGTCATTTCATTCAAGGTAGATTCCTTACACTGATAACTTGCCAACCGTGCCGGATGTGGAAGCTCTCACAAGGGATTTTGATGAAATCCGGACAGCAATGTGGGATGAGTCTAGACCAACAGTGCTTGCAAAGGGGATGCTTCTTCCTAATAAAGCGCGCTTAAGCAGGGATTTAAAATGCACAGCGCAAAAGAGTGTCGTGAGATGCAGGTATGGGAGTCAAGTCCGATGGTATATAAGGTTGTTTGCTGCAGGTGGTTTTGGCCATGTAATTGGATGTTGCATGCGACCAAGAAGAAGACAGGTATGTGAAAAGTGGGTAAATACATTCCCACCCACATATGTGAAATGGACACATTCAACGGGAATCACTTCAACTTGGATATTGACTTGATTTCTCTTGTACTTATTCCGCACCTCGAAGAGTCCATAAGGTATACAATCAAAGAGTGCATTACATCAATCCACCAAGAATATGACCATACCATTACGAAAACAAAGGCATTTATCGGGCACAAATGAGCGTTAGAAATTGTCTACGGTAATTGGGATAAGTCATTTGTATCTCTGCCAAAGTACATGGTCGCACTGTAGCACTTTAACCCCGGGAAAGTTGTTGAATGAAAGCTTAAGCAGAGTCTGGGAACACCAGAATACATATTCAATTATGTGTTCTAGGCGTTTAAGCCAACAATTGATGGTTTTTCGCATTGCCGACCCGTAATATCCATAGATGGAACTCATGTCTATGGAAAGTACGATATGACCAAGGATCTACATGATTTGATGTGGATGTAGCAACAGACCACCAACAACATAAATTCCAGAGGCATATGGATTTGCATAAATTCTATCAAGCAAGAAGACGAGGCAACCTATCATTGGTTAATGTGACATGACCCTGAAAAGTGGACATTGCATGCGGATTGTGGCAGACGATGGGGAATTCTTACTACAAATGCGTCAGAATCCTTCAACGGGTTATTGAAGTCGGCAAGAGGATTTCCCATCATAGCCATGGTGCGGATGTCGTTCAAGCAGATGGCGGAGAGGTTTGTTGAACGGTCTGCAGCTGCAACGGAATTGATGGAGAGGGGTGTTGAATTTATGCCAGTGCCTATGAAGAGATTTGAGAAATACAGACGGTGAGTACATTGACATTTATTTTTGCAGTATGATAATGAAAGAGTTTTTTTTTGAAGTCGCACCACTATCCATAATAATCGGGGTAATAATGTACATACTATAAATGAATCTGCAAGGTTATGCTCCTGTGGAAAATGGTCCATCTACCACATGCCTTGCTCACATGCCATCAAATGTTTTCATCGTGTTGGTTATGCGGAGACCAACTATGTTGATCAACAATATAGTGTTTCCAAGTACCTAAACACATATAGTGGTCAATTGCAGCCAGTGGGTGCTGAGTATTATTGACCTTCGAAACCATTTAAAATGGTGTGTAACAAGTCCTATTTGCATAAAAGACAGGTGCAGAAGAGAACGCGTATATGGAACCAAATGGATGTTAGTGACACCATTTATGCACGCAAATGTGGCATATGCTCGCAAACAGTACACGACCGTAGAAAATGTCCTTTGAGTGGCAACATTAATCAAGCTCGAGGTGGGTGTTCTTCTAGTGTACCTAACTACCCATGAGTTGATGTTGTAATAATTAGTTGTTATGTCTATGTTGCAAGATTTATGAAATAAAATTATGCTTGTTAATTATGATTTGTACTTTCCCATTTTACCTATTTAAATAATAATTTAATAAAATTATCTGTATATTTATTATGTGTGTGTTGTCTTGTTGAACTGAAAAAGCTGACCAGCTGACATAAAGTTGTCTTGTCAACATCATGATATTTAACACGCAAAATATAGCGCCATTAGATAGTACATTATGTGTGTGTTGTCTTGTCAAACTGAAAAAGCTGAGCAGCTGACATAAAGTTGTCTTGTCAACATCATGATATTTAACACGCAAAATATAGCGTCATTAGATAGTACGTTATGTGTGTGTTGTCTCGCCTATAAATATAGGGCTCATTGAAGTTATTTTGTGTGCTCAAAATTTACTAAAAGCAAATATTTCATTAAAAGTCAGGTTTTTTTTTAATAAAATCAAATATTTCACAAATGGCTCAACCTCTTTGTCCACCAAAGTGCAACTGTGAAAAAGCATGTTTGATGCAAAATTGTTGGGACGGTGGTGAAGTTGGACGCCGCTAATGGCACTGTATGAACAAGTTTTACAAGGTTCCCGGTGAATCTATTTGTGATTTTGAGGAATGGGTTGATGAACTATGTTATCAGGAATGTTACAGAGAACAACTGCAGTTTCTTCATAATATGTGTTTAAGACAACGAGAACATGAAAAAGAAAGCAATAGAATTATTGCAGACATGAGGGCCTGAAGGAGGTGGAAGAAGAAAAATGGAAAACACAATGGAATTGTAAAGCACAAAAGGAACGTAAAAAAAATATAAATTGGAACTTGCGGAGGTGAAGGCGAATTTGAAAGAGGTAGAAGAAGAAAAAGACCAACTGGAAGAACGATATAAGTGGTTGGAGCGGAGAATAAATGACAACCGGGGCTAAACATTGACATGTATGTGTTTAGTGTATTTTTCATATTTCATGTATTTTTATTATGTGGGCCTGCTATGTTTGTGTTTGTGCTATAGTAATGTTTTCCTTGTTTGTTGTACTAAATTTTATTTTAATTGAAGTGAAAGTTAAGTTTAAGTGCTTGTGTTGTACTAAATTTTATTTTAATTGAAGTGGAAGTTAAGTTTAAGTGCTTGTGTTGTTATATGAAACTATCAAACGAATGGAGAACTAAATAAAGTAATGGGCACATTCGATTAAATATTATTTTTAATGTATATAAAAATATTATTTACAACAAATAAAAAAAAGGAAGGCCGAATCAATGTGTCTTGCATCTAGTGTGTCTCAATGCAGCCGCTGGCCTGAGGCGCATCCGCTCCCGCCAAGGTATGATATTAGTATCATCATCATCAAGTCGTCTCCTTATCACCGGATGCGGCGCAGGATGACATGTATCGGTGGTGCTGTCAGGTCCAGTAAAAGGCTACATAATAATATGAAACTTAGTATAGAAAAATAAATAACAATTCACAGCAATTCATATTGTCTTACCATAATCGTGTCTGGATCCTTAATGTAGTCATCTGTCGCAACATCGCATGAAGCCTTAAAAAGGAAATTAATAAAGTTAAAAAAAATAAGTTGCAGTTAAAACAAATTCAAATTCAATACTAATAAACTCATACCTGCGCATGTGATGAGGAGCCATAACTCAATCGGCGCCCACTAGTAAAATCTCGGGTCGGTCGATCCTCATCAGTGGTTTACGGGCCTGGGAAGTATCTACCCCAATGCGCTTCCTAAATATTCGAGCCCGTGATCAATAATTGACCCGATGGGGTCACCTACGAAGGAACTGAAGGAGGATAAATTCCAAGGCTGTAAGACGGTATGTCGATCTCATGCATGCCACCTGCCATATCAGCAGCAACATCATCAGCAGGAGCCTCAACGTCCCCTTGCTGGGGACCACCTCCTCTCCACCCACGACCACGTCGTCCGGCACCACCAGCTCATCGGCCACTGCCAGCTCGTCGGGCACCACCAGCTCGTGGGATACCACCACCCCGCTGGTACGTGGTTGGGTCCATATAATCAGCCTCGTATGCCAAACGTTGATCCAATCGAGCTCGTTGCAGTGTCTGGGCAGCCACATCCATGAATCGACGACTATAATACTGCATGACCACAAGATCGTGGACATAACGCTGCATCTGCTACCCCATACGATAGACGGTATACAATCCAATCACCTGCACAAAGTAAAAAATATAAACTACGTATTTGGCACTAAATTACAGGTATATAATTAATAATAATAGAAAATATACCAGGGCCTCGTGTCTCCCGACGTATGGGAAGTACCGACCGTGTGCCTGATGAACTGGGTTCCTGATAAAAAGTCAGGAAACAGTGCGGTACCATGCCATATAACGTTCAATATGAAAGTGCTACGGAGGTGCGGTCAAGTCCCCTCGCTTGTCCCAAATACCCAACTGGTCGTTAAGACATGCCATAAATATGTCGTCCGCCTTGGACCAATCATCCCTCTAATAATGTAAAGCATGCTATGCAGGCAGATTAGGTATAGGCTGTGGCAGGCAAAAATGACGAAATACCCGCTCGGAGGCATAATACTCGACAATATCGCGGCATGTGAGCGGGATAGAAGCCCTCCAAATATGTCGGTCGAACGTGTAGTACACTGGCATGATACCTATCATCTCATCGTTGTACGATGTCCAGATGAACTATCAAATAAGAATACAAACCGTTAGAATGCGCAACACTAAGTTAATCAACAACAGGTAAGTTTAGTTAGATATTAACCTGTGCATCCTCCAGCAAATCCAACACATCCCTGCAGAGGGGGAGATTATGATGGGCATCATACTCTCGTGCAAGTCTACGACGTATAACCCACCTACATGCTAGAGGGAGATTTAGAATTTCTACATTAGCCGGTAGCTGTGGTAGAGGTGGCCGAAACTATAGAAATCGCTCCCAAACCCAAACCTAACATACAAAGTTGACGTAAAGTATAAGATTAACTATAACTTGGTAGAATTGTAACTAATGGACATATTATTTGAATATGTTGTCACCTGTAGAAGCGGAAAAAAAGCCACCAATGTCTCTCTGTGTGCCGATGCACGCCCGACACATCTACCTGTACAAAAATGAGATGACAGCACCACCCCAGCTGTAGCTGGCTGTATCCTCGAACCGGGTA
Organism: Nicotiana sylvestris; assembly: GCF_000393655.2. NCBI lineage: Eukaryota > Viridiplantae > Streptophyta > Magnoliopsida > Solanales > Solanaceae > Nicotiana > Nicotiana sylvestris. The sequence continues at coordinate 147,302,625 of NC_091066.1, read as the reverse complement.
GCATGATGCAGAAAACGGAGGCTCACTAGGTTCCCCGAAGTGTTCGGGAACAAGACCTCTCCCCCCTAAATAGAAAGAGCAACAGGAGCCTCGTATATTGTTGTACATCCACCTCCGCTGACTCGTCGGTGATAGTATGGTGGATCTGCACCAGGTGGTCTCTAATGGGGACCAGCTGCATACGACTGGCCCCAGACGCTACCTCCTCATCCTCCGACATGAAACCCATGAGCATGTGCAGCATATTCCAATATGTCTGGCGCGAATAATATCTCATCGTCGCAGGTAGTAAAACTGGCAAGCCATCAACGGACAGGCCGTATAAAATCTCAGCATCCTGGAGTGTGATGGTGGCCTCGCCGATGGGCCAATGGAAAGTGTATGTCTCCGGTTGCCACCGCTCAATCAAGGCCGTGATCAAAACATAGTCGAGCTGTATGCGGCCAATACTTATAATCCTTTATAATCCCATCTCTTCCAGGTAATGGACCACACGGGGATGTAGAACGCGGGGAGGACTCAAAAACTCCCCCAATAGATCCACTCTCCTAGCCTGGAAAGTCTGCGTAAGCAACTTTCCGTCCCATATATACTCGGATCTATGCTGGGGCTGTATGGCTAATAGATCCAACATCTGAGGGTCGGGATGTATAGTAGCGTCCATATTGTCAACTGTAAATTCATATTTTTAATAACTTAATTTTATTAAATTTTTTTTATATATATATATATATATATATATACCTATGGGTTTCGGGCTCGATATTTTGAGGCCCAATGGCACCAAAGTATCATTAATAATTATGTGTTTTTTTATAATTTAAATTCGTATTTTTAATAACTTAATTGTATAAATTATATATATATACATATATATATATATATATACATATATATATATATATATATACCTATAGGTTCCGGGCTCGATATTTTGACCCAATGACACCAAACTATCATTAATAATTATGTATCTTTTTATAGTTTAAATTCATATTTTTAATAACTTAATTGTACAAATTACTAATTATGTGTGTTGATACAATTATTAACTTAATTGTACAAAGTTTGCATTTTCAACAACCAGTATAAGATACTTAAGCAAAAGGAATTCTAAGCTAAAATACTACACATTACTATGCTACAAAGCTCTAAATTTACTACGCTAAAAGGGTCTGCGTTTTACTTCGTTAAAAAGGTCTAGATTTTACTACGCTAACAAATAATCTAAACTAAACATAAACAACAAATAAATTTAATTGCAAATAAAATACAGAACGACATGAAAACACATATATATAAATTAGGATATTAACAGACAAATGTATTTTACAAATTTATATTTTTTTAGAAAACACTAATATTAAATCCGGATAAATTTAACATGCTAGTTTCGAAAAAAAATACAAACCGAAATAGAACACATACAAATTAAATAATATGCATTATTATAAATGTTTCAACTTAAAATAAATCGAAATACCTCGATTTAGAATTTTCGGAAAGCAAAAAGATTAAAATTTTGACTCCGGTAGTGTGAATCAACAATAACACAAAGCTCTACTCGAATGTGAGACCTACGTTCTTCAAGTTTTATGTGTCGGGGGGTCCCAGATTTTTTTTTAAATGGAGGGCAGCAACGGGTATAGGGGGGACCAAGAAGAGAAGTGGGGTTAAATAATGAAGGAAGAAACGATGAAGAAGACGGATGGAATTTTAAAAAAGGGGTATAGCGCCAGTTATTGTGGCGCTATACCTGCGCTGTGTCAGCTTTTGCAGTATAGCGCCATAATATCTGGCACTATACATTAACGATGCAGTTACCATTAATGTATAGCGCCAGGTATTGTGGCACTACACATAAAAATGTAACTTTGTTTTACCACCTATTTGTATACTTTGAGTCCAAAAGAACCACATTTTGGTTCCGGACTCTAAGACCAGCTGCCAAAACTGCATGCGTGCATGCATGCAAAAGTCATACTTGCGAAATGGTATTTATACGGTTGTACAATAATGTCACGTCCCGGATTTCCCATCCTCGGGAGTCGTGATGACTCCTATTCGTAGAAGCTAGGCAAGCCACGTAAATTTAGAAAATTCTTTACTTCTTTGTTTTAATCCTTTTAACAACTTGCTTTAACAGGTGATAAACATTTAAATAATAGCGGAATATGAGATTAAGTGGAAGACTTAAACAAAATAAACATAAATAATACGAAAATTAACATATGCCTCTACCCAGAAATTGGTGTGACAACATTCACGGACTATCTATAATTAATACATACAAACGTTTGAAAGAAGGAACACTGTGTGCCTCGGATACAATGATAATAGAAAAAAATAACTGATAGAAGAGACGTCTGGCCTGCGAACGCCTGCAGGACACCTCGGATTCTCGGTGGACTGAAGACTAGCTCCCAAGCTACTGCTGCTGACCCAGTGCTGCTCCGGTATCTGCACATAAGTGTAGTATGTAGCATCAGCACAACCGACCTCATGTGCTGGTAAGTGCCTAGCCTAACCTCGGCGAAGTAATAATGAGGCTAGGACCAGACTAAAAAATAAACCTGTGCAGTTATATAATATACAGTGGAAAGTAAAGCAGGAATAAACAAGTAAAGATAGTAGGGGGAAACATGTTTCGGGGGAATAACAGGTAAAAACATAATATCAAGAGAATTACAAGGGAATCAAAATCCAACCACTAACAAGAATAAGGAAAACAAAGGCAGATTTCACTTTCTTTTCACATCTCGTTGCAGGCGTGCAACCCGATCCCATTTCCTGCATCTCGTGGCAGACGTGCCACCCACTCCCATTTCATTTATCTTGTTGTAGGCGTACCACCCGCTCCCATTTTATTATATCTTATGGTAGGCGTACCACCCGCTCCCTTGTCATCATATCTTGTGGTAGGCGTACCACCCGCTCCAATTTTATTATATTTTGTGGTAGGCAAACCACCCACTCCGATTTCATCATATCTTGTGGTAGGCGTATCACCCACTCCCATTTCATTATATCTTGTGGTAAGTGTACCACCCGCTCCCATTTCAAGCCAACAATAATCACAAGTAATCCCGGCAAGGGAACAAGAGTAATATAACAACTTCCCGGCAAAATAACAATGATATTTCAACAATATCCTGGCAAGGGAACAATACTATCAAAATAAACATCCCAGCAAGGGATCATTAATATCAAACAAACATCCCGACAAGGGAACAAGGGTGATAATAACATAGGAAGAGCAATAAACCACAACAGAGTCATAACAATTATAATACAAGACACACGGGCATGCTTGACACCAACGTATAGATATTCATCACCATGCATATACGTCGTACTCCACAATTAACATGTAGCAAATACGACACAACTCCTAATCCCTCAAGCTAAGGTTAGACCAAACACTTACCTCGATGCCTCGAACACAACTCATGTTTCAATTATAGCTTTACCCCTTGCTTCCTCCACCAATTCGCTCGTATCTAGCCATAAGTTACTTAATTACATCAATAAACGTTAAATGAATCAATTTGAATGCATGAAAATGAGTTTTCCAAAGTTTTACCCAAAAAGTAAAAATCGCCCCCGGGCCCAAGTGGTGAAAACCCGAGGTTCGAACCAAAATCCGATTACTCATTCCCCCACGAGCTCAAATATGTAATTTGTTTTGAAATCAGACCTCAAATCGAGGTCCAAATCCCCAATTTTTGAAAAACCTAAGTTCTACCCAAAACACTCAATTTCACCCATGAAAATCATTTATTTGAAGTTGAAATCATGTTAAAAGATGTTAATGATTGAAGAAAACTAGTTAAAAACGACTTAAAATTGATTTGGAGAAGAAACGTTGTTCGAAAAATCGCCTCTTATGCTTTTGGGGTCTCAAAAAATGAAATATAACTAAAAATACCGTCTAAATATACTGCCCTCAGATGCCCTGTGCGGACCACACAAAATCAACCGCGGCCGCACAGGCTTCCTATGTTCTGCAGTGACATGTCATAGTATTTTGGCCATAACTTTCTCTACCGATGTCCAAATTGTAATGTCTTTACCTTTCTGGAAACTCGACACAAAGAGAGATAACTTTTGGTTTTGAATCATCTCAATATTCCTTGTATATCAAAAGATATAGGCTTCCGAAGTTAGACCAGTTATTTGTTCTTCACTGCGGACCGCACCAAAACTAGTGCAGCCGTACAGCCCTCACCGCGGTCCGCACAACATCCAGTGCGGCAGCATAAGCCCCTCTGTGGCAGCATTCATTTTTGTGCGGACTGCACTGGTTGGTTTAGAGGCCTTCCACCTTTCTGAACTTGCAACACCTACGTTTTTAAGCCTAAGACATCCCGGAACCTACCCGAAACTCACTCGAGCCCATGGAACTCCAAACCAAGTGTGCATACTAACTCAAAAACATCATATGGACCTACTCATGCGATCACATCATCAAAATAACATGTAAAATTATGAATTAAACCTCAAAAGTCAACATTTTCATCAAGAACTCTCAAAGTTCATAACTCTTCAACCGGAAGTCTAACTCACGTCAAATAAACTCCGTTTTTCACCGAATTTCACAATTATCTTTCAAATAGTATAAAAGTTTATACCGGGCTCCGGAACCAAAATACGGGCCCGATAACAATGGTTTCAAATATTAATTCTTTTCTTTATTCCTTAGATAATTCAGTAAAATAATTTCTTTCAAAAATTGATTTCTAAGGCTTAGAACCTGGGAATTCATTTCCGGGCATACGCCCAAGTCCCATATTTTACTGCGGACCTCCCGAGATCGTCGGAACACGAATCCAGGTCCGTATGCTAAAAATGTTGACCAAAGTCAACCATAACTAAAATTTTAACTCTAAAATTCCTATTTCTCATATTTTCACATAGACGTCTTTCCAAATATAGGTCCGGACCATACACGTAAATCAAGGTGGGGTAAAAAGAGAGGTTTTTAGGCCTCAGAACACTGAATGCACTTGCAACACGAGTGATGGCCTTTTGGGTCATCACATTCTCCACCTCTAAAACAACTGTTCGTCCTCGAACGGACATAAGAAGGAAGTACCTGAGTCTGGAAAAAATGGGGATAATGGCTCTGCATATCGGACTCGGACTTCCAGGTCGATGCCTCAGCGGGCTGACCTCTCCACTGAACACGAACAAAAGGAAAACTCTTCGATCTCAATTGACAAACCTACCGGTCTAGAATAGCTACCGGATCCTCCTCATAAGACAAGTCCTTGTCCAACTGGATAGTGCTGAAATCTAACACGTGGGATGGATCGTCGTGATACTTCCAAAGCATGGACACATGGAACACTGGATGCACGGCCGATATGCTCGGCGGCAAAGCAAGTCTATAATCCACCTCTCCCACTCGATCAAGAATCTCAAACGGGCCAATGAACCTAGGGCTAAGCTTTCCCTTCTTCCCAAATCTCATCACGCCCTTCATAGGCGACACTCGGAGCAATACCCACTCACCAACCATAAAAGCCACATCTCGAAGCTTGCGGTCTGCATAACTCTTTTGAATAGACTGAGCTGTACGAAGCCTATCCTGAATAATCCTGACCTTGTCCAAGGCCTCCTAAACTAGATCCGTACCCAACAACCGAGCTTCTCCCGACTCAAACCATCCAACCGGAGATCGACACCGCGTACCATATAAAGCCTCATAAGGAGCCATCTGGATACTCGACTGGTAGCTGTTGTTGTAGGCAAACTCTACTAAAGACAAGAACTGATCCCACGAACCCCCAAAGTCAATGACACAAGCTCGGAGCATATCCTCCAAAATCTGAATAGTCCGCTCGGACTGACCGTTCGTTTGAGGATGAAATGATGTACTCAACTCAACCTGAGTACCCAACTCTCGCTGAACTACTCTATGAAAATGCAAGGTAAACTACGTACCTCGATCCGAAATGATAGACACAGGCACACCATGAAGACAAACAATCTCCCGGATATAGATCTCAGCTAACCTCTCGGATGAATAGGAGACTGCCACAGGAATGAAATGCGCTGACTTGGTCATCCTATCAACAATAACCCACACTGCATCTAACTTCCTATGAGTCCATGGGAGTACAATAACAAAGTTCATAGTGATCCGCTCCCACTTCCACTCAGGAATCTCAATCTTCTGGAACAAACCACCAGGCCTCTGATGTTCATACTTGACTTGCTGACAATTCAAACACCGATCCACATATGCAATGATGTCCTTATTCATTCTTCTCCACCAATAACGCTTCCGCAAATCCTGATACATCTTAGCGGCGCCCGGATGAATAGAGTACCTGGAACTATGGGTCTCCTCTAAAATCAACTCTCGGAGCCCATCTATATTAGGCACACAAACTCAACCCTGCAATCTCAAAACTCCATCATCACCTAAGGTAACCTGCTTGGCACCTCCGTGTTGCACCGTGTCTCTAAGGACACACAAATGGGGATCATCATACTGCCGATCACGGATACGCTCCAATAAAGAAGAACGAGTGACCGTGAAAGCTAACACCTGATTGGGCTCAGAAACATCCAACCTCACAAACTGATTGGCCAAGGCCTGAATATCCAATGTGAGCGGTCTCTCACCGAACGAAATATAAGCAAGACTGCCCATACTGGATGAATTTCTACTCAAAGCATCGGCCACCACATTGGACTTTCCTAGATGGTATAAAATAGTGATATCATAATCTTTGAACAACTCCAACCACCTCATTTGCCTCAAATTCAACTCCTTTTGCTTGAACAAATACTGAAGACTCTTGTGATCCGTGAACACCTCATATGTCACGCTATATAGATAATGCCTCCAAATCTTCAACACGTGAACAATGGCTGCCAACTTCAAATCATGAACCGGAAAGTTATTCTCATGAATATTCAACTACCGCGAAGCATAGGCAATGACCTTGCCATCCTGTATCAACACTGCACCGAGTCCAATACGAGATACATCACAATAGACTGTATAAGGCCCTAAACCTGTGGGCAAAACCAACACCGGTGCCGTAGTCAGAGCTATCTTGAGCTTCTGAAAGCTCGCCTCACACTCTTCTGACCATCTGAACTGGGCACCCTTCTGTGTCAACCTGGACATCGAGGCTACGATAGATGAGAACCCCTCCACGAACCGACGATAGTAGCCTACCAATCCCAAGAAACTCCGAATCTCTGTAGCTAATGCTGGTCTAGGCCAGTTCTTGACTGCCTCAATCCTCTTCAGATCAACCTGAATACCCTCTGCTGAGACAACATGACCTAGGAATGCAACGGAACTCAACCAGAACTCACACTTCGAGAACTTAGCATATAACTGACTATCCCTCAGAGTCTGAATAACCACTTTGAGATGCTGCTCGTGCTCCTCCTGGCTGTAGGAATATATCAAAATATCATCAATGAAGACTATCACGAACGAATCCAAATAAGGCCTGAATACTCGGTTCATCAAATCCATAAAAGCTACTGGGGCATTGGTCAACCCAAATGACATAACCAAGAACTCATAATGCCCGTACTGAGTGCGGAAAGTTGTCTTAGGGACATCAGATGCCCTAATCCTTAACTGATGGCAGCCAGATCTCAAGTCAATCTTTCAAAATACCTTGGCACCCTAAAGTTGATCAAACAAATCATCAATCCTCGGCAATGGATACTTATTCTTGATTGTAACCTTGTTCAACTACCGGTAATCAATACACATTCTCATCGACCCATCCTTCTTCTTAACAAACAGCACCAACACACCACAAGGCAAAACACTAGGGCTAATAAAACCCTTCTCAATCAAGACTTGCAACTGTTCCTTCAACTCTTTCAACTAAGGCGGGGCCATACGATACGGCGGGATAGAAATGGGCTGAGTACCCGGAGCCAAATCAATGCAAAAATCAATATCTCTGTCGGGTGGCATACCCGACAAGTCTGAAGGGAATACCTCAGGAAACTCACAAACAATGGGCAAAAAATCAATAGAGGAAACCTCAGCACTAGAATCACGAACATATGCCAAATATGCCAAACACCCCTTCTCGACCATACGCCGAGCCTTCACATAAGAAATAAGACTACGGGTAGAATGACTAGGAGCCCCTCTCTACTTTAAATGAGGCAAACCCAGTAAAGCTAAGGTCACAGTCTTGGCATGACAGTCCAAGATAGCATGGTAAGGTGATAACCAGTCCATCCCAATATAACATCGAAATTGACCATGTCTAAAAGCAACAAATCTACACGACTCTCAAGACCCCCAATCACCACAATACAAGAATGATGGACTCGATCAACTATGATAGAATCACCCACCGGTGTAGACACATAACTAGGAACACTCAATGAATCACTAGGCATGATCAAATATGGTGCAAAATAAGATGACACATACGAGTATGTAGACCCTGGATCAAACAACACTGAAGCATCTATATCACAAACCAGAACTGTACCTATAATAACTGCATTTGAAGCCTCAGCCTCGGGCCTGGCCGGGACAACATAACATTGGGGCTGGGCCCAACCACCCTGAACTACATCTCTAGGATGGCCTGTACCTCTAGCACCTTTACCTACACCTCTTTCACCTCTACCCCCTCCTCTAGCTGGCTAGGCGCCCTGTGGGACACCTGGTGCCTGATCTATAGCACGGGTACCCTGATACAGAGAACTGCTCGAAGCTCGAGGGAAATACCTAGCAATGTACCTCGTGTTTCCACAAGTAAAACAAGACCTTGTTTGTTGGGGTTGAAGACCCTAGAAACTCTGAAGTGGTGGTGCACTGATAGGTGCTGGTGGTGCACTATAGGACTACTGATCAGAATACTGCATCTGAGGACCACAACTACTTGAAGCACCATGATAAACCTGAAGTGCTGACTGGAAAGGCCTAGGGAGATGGACTCTACCATATGAATCTCTATATCTAGACGAGGTACCACTGAATCTGCCTGAATAATGGGGCATCTTCTCCGAACCATGACCACCTCTCTATGATAGAACCATCTCCACTCTCTTGGCCATATTGGCTGCCTCCTGGAAAGATATCTCACTCCCAGTCTCCCTAGCCATCTGAAGACGAATCGGCTGAATAAGACCATCAATAAACCTCCTCACCTCTCTCTCTCGGTAGGAAGTATGACAAGAGAATGGCGAGCTAAGTCGATGAACCTAGTCTAATACTGGGTAACAGTCATGGAAACCTGTTGGAGGCGCTCAAACTGCCTCTAATAGGCCTCTCTCTGAGTAATGGGGAGAAACTTCTCCAGAAATAGATGTGTAAACTACTCTCAAGTCAAGGTTGGTGATCCGGCTGGTCTGGCCAAACAGAAATCCCTCCACCAAGTCTTGGCGGATCCCGACAAGCGGAATGTAGTTAAATCGACCCCATTGGTCTCAACAATCCTCATGTTCCTGAGAACCTTGTGGCAGCTGTATAGATAATCCTGGGGATCCTCAGAAGAAACATCACTGAAAGTAGTAGTGAAGAGCTTGGTGAACCTATCCAGCCTCCACAAAGCTTCGGCAGACATAGCCTCTCTATCGTCGGTCTGAGCTACCACACCCGGCTGAACTGCTCTAACTGGATAAACCACTAGAGTCTGAATCTGAGGAGCTACCTGCTCCAGAGTGCAAGTAGCAGGAGTCTGGGCCCCTCCTCCAGCATGATAGACGGCTGGTGCTACAGGAAGCAAGCCCGCCCGGGTGACACTCTCCATGAGGCCCACTAATCGGACCAGAGCATCCTGAAGAACTGGGGTAGCAATAAACCCCTCTAGGACCTGAGCTGGGCCTATCAGAACTGCTAGGGCCGGAACCTCCTCATCAAACTCAACATGAAGCTCCATCACTAGTGCTGCCACTCGGGGCTGAGCTCTGCCCCTACCTCAGCCTCTAGCACGGCCTCGGCCTCGCCCTCTGCCCCTAGTGGAAGCTACTGCTGGGGGCTCGGGCTGTTGAGCAATGGATGAGGAAGCACGTATTCTTGCCATTTGCTAAAGAATAGAGTATAAATTCAATTAGCATTAAGAAACAAACTACACGACAAGAAAGAACGAATGTGAAATTTTTCCTAACCATGTAGCCTCTAGGGATAAATACAGACGTCTCCATACCGATCCTTCTGACTCTACTGAGCTTGTCCATGAATGGTGAGATCTATATAACCTAAAGCTCTGATACCAACTTGTCACGACTCGGATTTCCCATCCTCGAGAGTTGTGATGGCGCCTACTCGTAGAAGCTAGGCAAGCCACGAAAATTTAGAAAATTCTTCACTTCTTTGTTTTAATCCTTTTAACAACTTGCTTTAACATGTAATAAACATTTAAATAATAGCGGAATATGAGATTAAGCGGAAGACTTAAATAAAATAAACCAAAAAAATACGGAAATCAACATATGCCTCTACCCAGAAACTGGTGTCACAACATTCATAAACTATCTATGATTACTACATACAATCATTTGAAAGAAGGAACACTGTCTGTCTCGGATACAATGATAAGATAACAAAATAACTTATAAAAAAGACGTCGGGCCTGCGAACGCCTCCAGGACTACCTCGGAATCTCGGTGGACTGAAGAGTAGCTCCCAAGCTACTGCTGCTGACCTAGTGCTGCTCCGGTATCTACATATAAGTGCAGTGTGTAGCATCAGCACAACCCTCCCCATGTGCTGGTAAGTGCCTAGCCTAACCTCAGTGAAGTAGTAACGAGACTAGGACCAGACTACCAAATAAAACTGTGCAGTTATATAATATATAGTGGAAAGTAAAGCAGGAAAAAACAAGTAAAGATGGGAGGGGGAAACATGCTTCGGGGGGATAACAGGTAAAAACAGAATATCAAGAGAATTACAAGGGAATCAAAATACAACCACTAAAAAAGAATAAGGAAAACAAAGGCAGATTTCACTTTCTTTTCACATCTTGTTGTAGGCGTGCAACCCGATCCTATCTCCTGTATCTCGTGGCAGGCGTGCCACCTGCTCCCATTTTATTTATATTGTGGTAGCCGTACCACCCGCTCCCATTTCATCATATCTTGTGGTAAGCGTACCACCCGCTCCTATTTCATCATATCTTGTGGTAGGCGTACCACCCGCTCCCATTTCATCATATCTTGTGGTAGGCGTACAACCCGCTCCCATTTCATCATATCTTGTGGTAGGTGTACCACCCGCTCCCATTTCAAGCCAACAATAATCACAATGAATCCCGGCAAGGGAACAAGAGTAATATAACAACTTCCCGGCAAGGGAACAATGATATTTCAACAACATCCCAGCAAGGGAATAATACTATCAAAACAAACATCCCGGTAAGGGATCATTAATGTCGAACAAACATCCCGGCAAGGGCATAATGTTGATAACATAGGAAGCGCAATAAACCACGACGGAGTCATAATAATTATAATACAAGACTCACGGTCATGCTTGACACCAACATTTAGATACTCATCACCATGCCTATACGTCGTACTCCACAATTAACATGTAGCAAATAAGACACAACTCCTAATCTCTCAAGCTAAGGTTAGACCAAACACTTACCTCGATGCCTCGAACACAACTCAAGTTTCAATTGTAGCTTTACCCCTTGCTTCCTCCGCCAATTCGCTCATATCTAGCCTTAAGTTACTTAATTACATCAATAAACGCTAAATGAATCAATTTGAATGCATGAAAATAAGTTTTCCAATGTTTTACCCAAAAAGTCAAAATCGCCCCCGGGCCCAAGTGGTGAAAACCCAAGGTTCGAACCAAAACCCGATTACCCATTCCCCCATGAGCTCAAATATGTAATTTGTTTTGAAATACAACCTCAAATCGAGGTCCAAATCCCCAATTTTTGAAAAACCTAGGTTCTACCCAAAACACCCAATTTCCCCCATGAAAATCATTGATTTGAAGTTGAAATCATGTTAAAAGATGTTAATGATTGAAGAAAACTAGTTAAAAATGACTTACAATTGATTTTGAGAAGAAATGATGTTTGAAAAATTGCCTCTTACGCTTTTGGGGTCGAAAAAATGAAAAATAGCTGAAAATCTCATCTAAATATACTGCCCTATGCGGACCGCACAAAATCAACCGCGGCCGCACATGCTTCCTGTGTTCTGTAGTGATAGGTCTTAGTATTTTGGACATAAGTTTCTCTGAAAATATCAAAATTGTTCTTTCTTTACCTTTATGGAAACTAGACACAAAGACCTACAACTTTTATTTTTGAATCATCTCAAAATTCTTTGTAGATCAAAAGAAATAAGCTTCCGAATTCAGACCAGTGAATTGTTTTTCACCGCGGACCGCACCAAAACTAGTGCGGCCGCACAAGCCCTCACCGCGGTCCGCACAACATCAAGTGCGGTCGCACAAGCCCCTTCGTGGCAGCATTCATTTTTTTGCGGACCGCACTTGTCGGTTCAGAGGCCTTCCACCTCTCTGAACCTGCAACACCTATGTTTTTTAGCCTAAGACATTCCGGAACTTACCCGAAACTCACCCGAGCCCACGGAACTCCAAACCAAGTGTGTATACTAACTCAAAAATATTATATGGACCTACTCGTGCGATCACATCATCAAAATTACATGTAAAATTATGAATTAAACCTCAAAACTCAACATTTTCATCAAGAACTCTCAAGGTTCATAACTCTTCAACCGGAAGTCTAACTCACGTCAAATAAACTCCATTTTTCACCGAATTTCACAGTTATATTTCAAATACTATAACAAGTTTGTACCGGACTCCGGAACCAAAATACGGGCCCGGTAACAATAGTTTCAAACATTAATTCTTTTCTTTATTCCTTAGATAATTCAGTAAAATAATTTCTTTCAAAAATTAATTTCTAAGGCTTGGGACCTCGGAATTCATTTTCGGGCATAGGCCCGAGTCCCATACTTTACTGCGGACCTCTCGGGATCATCGAAACACGTATCCGGGTTCGTTTGCTAAAAATGTTGACCAAAGTCAACCATAATCAAAATTTAACTCTAAAAATCCTATTTCTTATATTTTCACATAGAAGGCTTTCCGAATATAGGTCCGGACCACACATGTAAATCAAGGTGGGGTAAAAAGGGTAGTTTTTAGGCCTCGGAATACTGAATGCACTTGCAACACGAGTGATGGCCTTTTGGGTCATCACAAATAATGAAAAAGCAATGTGCTTTACAGAGTTGCACCCTCTGAGTTCTCTCTTGTTAATGTTGATTTATGACTATTCAAACCTCTCATTTATTTTATTTTTTTCAAATTTCAAATAATAAATTTCCACATCTTGTGTTCTCATATACTCCATTTGGAATCATTAATCATAATTTACTTCACATTTATATGATATAGTGTGAAAAACGTAAATGGCTAAAAGATGATGCCATTTAAATTAAACGTGGCACTATTATTTTGAAGAATCTAGTTAGGTTTGTTACTCCCACTTAATTCTAGCTTGCTAAACATTATTAGGTCATATATATAGAGGTCACCTACTGTATAATGGTAAGAACTCACCTCATGACAGATTCAGGATTTTGGATTCGTAGATGCTTAACTTTTTTTGACGTGAAGTTACTACTATTCACATAGTATAAATGTACAACTATTTATTTGACGATAAGAAAATTAATGAGCAAACTATAGTACAGACGTCGTAAAACTGTGAAGCGAGAAAAAGATCAGTGGATTTTACTGCTTTGGAGCAACTCTTGTTAAAGAAAATTTTCTTTTTCTTTCTTCGCTATGGTGAATTAGATAAAGTACAAAAGGAAAAGATAAAAAAGAAAAAGGAAAGAAGGTAAAACAAAGTCAGAAGCAAATGAATAAAAGTAGTAGTATTGGCTCAAAAAAGAGAATGATAGTGCCTGATAATATAAAAAAGAATAAAGGAAAAACAAGCTTGCTAGTAAGCAGATTCGATCTCCGATCCTTTGACATATGAAACACTTCACCATACATCGTACAACCAAAGCACCAACTGTTGAAGATAATGATCGGGCTAATAAACCTGATAACTATGCAATCACTTAGTCCTAGTTTAGAAGAATTGGGACTCTTTGTATTAGCTATCCTAGAAGAGTCCTACTCTTTATGTAGTATATCCAAAATATAGGATGAAAATATTGTATAAATACATAGGACTCATGTAACTGAAGATATATCAATATACACTACCTTCTTGACATTGTCTCTGCACCATATTTTCACATGGTATCAGACCTTCTTTGAAGCCAACCCCGCTGTCAAAATCCAGTTCTTACTACATAGTATCAACTTTGTCCATATGGCTTCCAACACCTTTTCAATAGCCTCTCTTCATCGTCTCTTTGCCTCATGCCCTATGAAGTTGAAGCCCTCTAACTATCTTATATGGAGAACACAAGTAATGCAACTTATAAAAATAATGAGTTTGAACTATCTCATTGAAGGAAAGCCAGAAATTATAAACATAGAAAGCACTAGTGAAAGAAGCGATAAGGATAGTGGCACGGGAGTTGACAAAGTCAGTACTGCTGATGACTGGGCTGAAAAGGATGTGTTGTTAAGGAGTTGGATATCTGGGACAATGTCAGAAAAGAGCATGTATCTCATTGTAGGATGCATGACTGCTAAATAGATGTGGGAATGCCCGAAAGAAACCTATCTACAGGCAACAAAAGACAAGGAATTCCAGTTGAAGCAACAACTTCAAACCATCAAGCTTGGAAGTAGAACCATCGATGAGTTTCTGAGTGAATTCAAAGGCATTTGTGATGTCTTAGCTTCCATACACAAGCTTGTAGATGATGATAGCAAGGTAATCAACTTTTCTAGAGGTTTAGGTCCTAAATCCAAAACCTTTAAGACAATGATACTTGGGAAAGCACCTTATCATACTCTGAGCTAGTTGGTCAGTTCTCTAAGAGGCTTTTATCACAGAGAGGATGAAGGAGATGATCCAAAACAAGTGAATCAAAATATGGCATTTGCAGCACAAAGGACATACAACAATGGAGGTAGAGGAAGAAGAGGCAACATGAACTACAATTCAAGATGTAGAGGCTTCAGTCCTGCCAGACAGAACAACAATCAAAACACTCAAGGATTTGAAAATGTTGTTAAGGGAGAGGAAACTACAGGATCATTATTCTGTTAGATATGCGGCAGGAATAATCACGCTGCAATGAAGTGCTTCTACATATGGGACTTCTCCTGTCAAGCACCAGAAGATTTGCTACAGGCTCTTGCTACACTCAATGGGAACAGTTAGAAAGGTGGAGATAATGCTCACTATATGAATTCTGGAGCAAGCACTCAAGAGACAAATAATTCAGGTAACTTATATAATCTTAAACCTTAAAATGAAAATGATAAAATTGCAGTAGAAATGGACAAGAACTGGATTTCACACATGTTGGAAAAAGAACAATTTCTGGTTTAAGAATGAGTGAAGTGCCAATAGTTCCTAAGCTCAAAAAGAATCTGTTATCTGTAAGTAAGATTACTAGAGATAATTGCTGCTCCATTGAGTTTGATGGATCATTGTTTTGTTGTAAAGGACAAGAGGACAGGGAAACTGATGGCCAAGGGTGCTAAAAGAGGAGAGATATATGCCTTGAAGGTGGACAACCTGTTGTCATACCTCCTTTTTACACCCCGAGAGGGTATATGAGAGTTTTTTCAATTAAAGTGACATAAATTGAAATGAGATTATTTAACTTATCAGAGTCACCATTTGGAATAGTTTATTTGGTGTTCCAAGTCACCGGTTTATTTTAAAATCCCAAATCAAGGAAATTTTTATTTTTTAAAGTCCGCAAACCAGAAATTCTAGATAAGGAATTCTATTAACCCGGGAGAAAGTGTTAGGCATTTACGGGTTCCGTGGTTCTAACACGGTCGCGTAAACTGTTAATAACTGGCCTATTATCTGATTAATTATGCATTTTAAACCTATGTGCATTTTTATGATTTTTTAACCGCTTTTACTGTTTTTAGGAAAATTCAATGTCATTTAAAACACATCCTAAACCACACTACATGAAATACACCCACAGTTCGCGACAAGTTTTATTTAACATTGTTGGAAATTGAAGTCGGGTCACATGATATGTACATCCGAATTTAGAAATCACAACTACGTCATGGGAACCATACCCGTAGTTATGATTGAATTATTTCAAGAGCGCACCTAAAGCAACTATGAAAGTTCAATTTTTAACAATATTTATGAGGGCCATGGAGAGTTTAATTGATGACACACCTCAATTTCTACAAGGATTAACTCTTGAATTAGTTTCATGAGGGCCATGAGTTAGGGGGTTTTATGGCACACCTCAAAGTGATTTTAGCTAAGGGATATTATCTAAGTGAAGCTAAGATCCTAATTGAGGTTCAAACTAGAATTTTCTTAGCCTAGGGTCAAGCCTTTTAAGTTTCTGTTGAGAAATGCCTTGGGCCAAGGTGCCTGGCATTTGATGAAGCCCGGAAATACATCAGCTTTGAAACCTGGTTTTAGGGCCCAAAATCAGGTCCAACGGGATAAGAGTTCCAAGGGGCTTACATCGTTTGGATTTTAATTAAGTTTTACCCACATTGGGCTTCAGGTGGGCCCAAATACTATGTGTATTCTAGTTGGGCCAATCTACCCTTTCATAATATATACATCAATCGAATATGTTGCAAACAACTTCATTCTTGAATGAGAAAAACAAACCGAAATACAACTCTAATTCAAAATTAATTGCATTACTTCGATTTGCAAGACATAACAGATATGCATTTATGCCATAACTCATAAACGAAACCTTACAATTGAGCCCCAATTATTGGGCTTAAGGCCTAGACCCAATGGTCCAGGCCCAGACCTGCCAAGACTCAATTTCCATTTGGGCTCATTTTTAAGTCTGACTCAAATCTTTTAACCTTAGAAATTTGGCCCATAACTTTGGCCACTGCCCCACTATACTCATAAAAATGTGATAACACCTAATTACACTATTCATGTTGTTGTTTCGAACATCAATACATGAAATTAAAGCCTTAATTTATTACAGTTATCCAAAATAAAACTTTCAGAATCAGTACATTACGACCTATTAATATATGAACACTATATTAATAACTAATCTATTACAACTTCATGTAATTAAGCTTCTAATGAACCTCTGCCTCTTTTGGATATGATTTATCCATCAAAACTGAGTTCTATGCATAGACACATAGATCTAGCATGCCTAGCAACAGTAAAGTTCCAGCTCTTAGCTTTTAAACCTGCAGATTTGGCCAACTAGTGGCCAAATCCACAGGTTTTAGCTTCTTAGAGACAAAACTCAAATGGCATAAAAACATATTGTACATCTTGTAAGCACGTGATTTTTGCCCTATATGAGAAATACTCCCAAAAAAAATGCAAAATAAAATGATTTTCCTTGGTGTGCAATTTTGAGTATTTTTGTGATATTTTTGGATAATTATTTGTATTTGTTTGTGTTTGCTTATTTGTTAAATTAATAAAAAATATAAAAATATGTCGCATTTTGCATGTAGGATTTAATTCTACAATTGTTAGTAATTAAATTAGTTTTACAAAAATTAAAAATTACAAAAATAGGCACCTTTTGCATTTTTAGCATTTAATGTCCAAATATACAATTTTATGCTTAATTATTACTTAATTGTGCGTTAATTGTTATTGGGAGTTAATTTGCACTTTTATAACTTAATTTAGTTCCTAATAATAATTTAAGTACTTTTATAATTTAGTTTTGGAAAATAAAAGAAGAAAAGAGAACAAAAATACAAAAGAAAATCGGATTGGGCCACTTCTTCAATTGTAAGCCAAAGGCCCAAAAAAAAATTTGCCCAATCTTCTCCACGATCCAGTCCACTTCAGACTGGGTCGACCCGGTCCGCCCCATGACCCAAATACCCAACACCCCTTTTTCATTTTGTCAAAACACAAAACAAAAAATAAAAATAGAAAAACCCAAAAACCCTAAAAACCTAAACTAATCCATCCGCCCCTTCCCTATCTTCTTCTTCCCCAAACTCAAAAAAACTCCTCCAAAGCTCCAACCAAGCATCATGGCTGCCCAGCTTCCCGTCCCAAACACCACCAAACGACACAACTTCCTTCGCGTTCAAACGACCCCAGCCCTATCCGTCATTGATGAAGCTCGTCGAGCTCAAGCTTGAGCTCGACGTCCATGTCACTGCTGCTTCTGTTTCAAACCAAACAACCTGCTACTCCTGCCTTCTACTTCATCGTCCAAACAACCAAACGACCACAGCCTCGACGAGTTAGCTGTTGTTCGAAGCTCCCATCGCCGCTGCTCGTCACGGCCAAGCTCGCACGCTGCCATCGGGTCCAGTACCGTTTTGCCATGGACGTCGTCGACCAGTTGCCTCTGCTTGCTGCGTCGACCAGCTTCACGAATTCATCTTCCCCATGGCCAAACGACCTCCGTTACTGCTTCGCTTCTCCGAGCTTGGGCATCACCATGGCCTGGCTGTCGCCGGACTGCTGCTGCTCGACGTCCAGTTCCTCCGAGCTGCTACTGTTCATCACTTCTCCTTCGCCCAACTGCTGTATCTTCAGACGAGCTGCTCGTTTGAGTTTTAGTCGAGGTCGTCGAGCGTCGTTTTGAGTTCGTCAAGTTTACAAGGGAGGTGAGTTCGTCGTTGAGTCCGGACAGATTTATTCCCATTTGAGTTTTGTCAAAACAGTTCATACATATGTCGTGTTGATCCGGTTAGTAATTTTTGAATTTTATGTTTATCCGTATTTTGTTTTGATATTTTCGAATCTAAAATCGGCAAATGTTTGTTTTGTTTATCGTTTGAATTAATTTTTAGTTCATGTTCATGTGTTGTTTGTTAAATTAATTTTTCAGATTTCAAATGGAAGTTAATTAGTTATTTTTCATGTTTATTTCATGTTTGTATTGTTGTTTAAGTGAATATTTGTTAGTTTTATGTTTGTTAGATTCAAATTGAAATTTAATTAATTATTTCTTCAATTTGTTTCTTGTTGTTTCCAGAAAATATTAATGTTGTTTGAATCGTTAGAATCCGTCATGTGTGTTGCTTAAAACAGATTTAATTCATGTTCATCTTTGTTTGAAGTTCATGTTTAAATCCAGCGATTTAATGTGAGTTTATGTTTGTTTTGATTTGTTAGTTTAATTTGAATCATGCATATTGTTGTTTGTATTATTGTCTCTTTGTTCATCCATTAATGGTCTAAATTAACCAGGATTGGTTCCCGATATGGTTGATTTATTTCCATTAATTTGGAGTTTGTGTTGTTCATCATGTTCATGTAAATTGTTGTTGAAGATTGTTGAGAAATTGGTCATCTTGACTATATTTTGGTTGAGTTATGATTAATTGATTGTTTAGAGCAGAGGGGTAATTTGGTAAATTGCATTGCATTCGAGGGTAGATTTGTAATTGCAATAAGGTCGGAGGGGTAGTTTGGTAATTGAACATTATTTTGATTCTTTATGTTAAGCATGGGGGACAAATATAATGGGGTGGGTTTTTTGATGTACTTGTTTAATGTAATGGGGGACAAGACAAAACATAATGGGGAGGAATCTTGTACTTTTTTAATATAGGCATGGGGGACATATTGTAATGGGTTGGGAATGTGGTATTTATTTAATGTAGGCATGGGGGACAAAATTTAAAATAAAGAAGACATTTAATAGTGGGCCAAAGCATGTCATTGGGGGAATAATTTTGGGGTTGGGAATGGAAGACTTGTCTTGCTATATATAGAGTCATTCTTGACTTGAAATAGGGAGGATTTTTTGAGAGAGTTTTGAGAACTTGAATATTATTGAGAGGATTTTTGGGGAGAGAGTTTTAATACGTGAGGTAGAACATAAAACATTTTTCTACATTTTGAGAGCGGACATACTTGAAATATTTTGAGAGTAAAAGAGAAATGCAATTTGAATTTTCACTCGAATAATTTCCGTTTGCTTTTCTCGAGGGTTATTCAAAATCCGAAACTACTGCCTCTTGCATCTGTTCTCTCTTCTGCTTTGATTGTGATTGTACTTTTGCACTGCTGAGTTTTCAATCTGTTACTGGGTCATTCTACTGGTTGTTACTGGTTTTGCGGTGTTGCTGAACCTGCTGTTGCCGCGTTATTACTGTTGCTGACTCCTACTTCTTTTGTTCTTGTACTGCTGTTTCCAGGTACACATTTGTACACTCTTGGCTTGAAGCGAAAAATGGAAATATTAATCAGGCTCCTGTTCCTGTTGAATTCTTTTGTTTGGATCTGTGTTTGAATATTAATTTTCCTCTCTTTGTATAAAAATGTAGTCGATTAATTAATGAGTAATGAGGCTGCATATGTATGATTTCTTCATCTAATAATGCTAGTTTAAATTATTTGAAGAATAGTTAATCGGCTTTGATATTATTGTGTATCCCTCTCATGTTCTAGCATTAGTAAATAATAGAATATAAAAATGAAAGCAGTTTTTCTTTGTACAAACTCGATCGCAATTTTCCAATCGCATTAGCCGTAAACTAATAACTAATAAGTTACGTTTTCAGCATGTAAATAATTAAGAGATTTTCTTTTATTTTAGAGACGAACTTAATAGAAAATATAGTCACTATAGGTTTATCCTTTAAAATAAAAATGAGACGAGCCTCGCCAAATAAATCACAAACCGCCGGGGCCCTCAATAAAATACATAACCATTGACTAGACTTTGGATTTGGCCGTTTAATGAACCTTCACGGCCTCTTCCTAAAATAACAATACGTTAGACTCTTTAGGACGCGCCTTAATAAATCTTACCTTCTTAAACTCGGGTGCACATTTATGTGACCCAAATCCAATTCTCAACGGAGTCGAAATGTGTTTCTAATCACGGGTACATTGATTGTGACGTGGTTCGAGATGCGTGTCCATGACGTTGCAAATTCATTTTAAAAAAAATAAGAATGAGATGAGCCTCGCCAAATAAAATACAAATTGCGGGGCCCTCAGTAAATATTTGCTTTAAAAATTGTTTAGACTTCGGGATGGACCGTTTAGTAAAATTCCACGGTCCTACCCAAAATAAATACGCTAGTCGCTTTAGGCGCGCCTTTAATAATTTAATTTCCTTAAACTCGGGTGCACATTGATGTGACCCAAATCCAAATCTCAACGGAGTCAAAGTGTGTCGACGACCACGGGTACATTGATTGTAACGCGGTTCGAGATACATTTTCACAACGTTGCAATTCTTGATAAAAACAGTAAATGATAAAAGCGGTTAAAAGTTAAATTTTGCACATAAGTTCACACTTGTATAAAATCAGATAATCAAGCCGAATATAACAGTTGAGCGACCGTGCTAGAACCACGGAACTCGGGAATGCCTAACACCTTCTCCCGGGTTAACAGAGTTCCTTATCCGGATTTCTGGTACGCAGACTGTAATATGGAGTCATTCTTTTCCTCGATTCGGGATTAAAATTGGTGACTTGGGACACCCTAAATCTCCCAAGTGGCGACTCTGAAATAATTAAACCAATCCCGTTTCGATTGTCCTTTAATTGGAAAAAACTCCCTTGCACCCCATCGGGTGCGGAAAAAGGAGGTGTGACAGCTCTGGCGACTCCACTGGGGATCAATGACCCAGAACCACTGGTTCAGGGTTAGAAATTCGAGCTTAGATAAATTGTTATATTTGGTTTTATCTGATTTTTACATGTTTGAGCCTAATGTGCTAAATGCTACTTTTACCGCTTTGATATTATTTGAACTATATATAAACTGTGCCGAAACCCTTCTCTTCTTACCTCTGGGGATGTGCTTACTGGTTGAGACTCCCTATTCTGTTAGTGTCGTACCCTAAATAAAAGAGGCTCGGAAAGTTTCTAAGCCGGCTGGCCTTTTGGTTCCCGGAAAGGAGCTCCTTCCTCAGCTCGAGTTGTCCGCTCGGGTACACTGTCTAGAACACCGACCCAGGTTTTGAACATAGAATAACGTGACTTCATGCCGGATCCCTAGTAGGAACGCTTATTTGCATCACGTTGCATTTGACTTAGGGGACTCAACACAGGGGTTGAGTCCGTCTAGGACTAGCAACCTGATATGAAAAGACTATCCTGAGGCATCCTATTTGTTTTCCGTGCATTTATTTTGTCTCGCTGACCGGTGTTTGAATATTATGAATATTGTGAAATTGAAAAAAAAAAAAGAAATAGCGGTTAGGGAATAGATTGTTTATTTTTGAAAAAACCTAATACACAAATACTGTCAAAACTCTGCCGAAATTTTGAGAAAATGAAAAAATGTCTTATTAGTTTATTTTATTAAAAGCAAGGGAAAAATAGAAAAAAAAGAGTAGTGGCTTTGTCTTGTTTTTCAAAAAAAAAACAAATTAGAAAAAAATAGTTTGTCTTGCCATAAAAATAAAAATAAAAAAAAGAGTCTTGTTTTAACAAATATATATATATATATATATATATAAATTCGAAAAGTTTTTTTTATTTCCGAAAGATATATATATCTTTATTTGCTGCAAAGGGTATTTGTCTTGCCAAGAAAATTCAAAGTAAAATTCCAAAAAGATATGTCTTGCAAAAATAATATAAATATCTTTATTTTCCATTGTTGATAAAACAAAAATAATAAAAATGCTTTCTTTTTTTAAAAAAAAATAAAAAAAAAATAAAAAAAATCCGAAAATATTTTGATTCTTCTTTCAAATTGAAAAGAAAATTCAAAATTCAAAAAATACTTTTTAGAAGCATTTCTTTTATTAAAAGTAAAATTCCAAAAATATTTTCTTTTTTCTTTAGAATAAAAACAAATGAAAATTCAGAAAAACAAATATCTTCCTTTTACTTTTGAAATTCTCAAAGTTCAAATCAAAAGAAAAGGAATTTTTACAAGTCTTTCTTTCAAAAGAAAATCAATCAAAAAAAAAATACTTCCTTTCTTCTTTTGAAGCAGTTCTTTCACAAATTTCAATTAAAAAAAAATGTTAGTTCATTTACTTATTCATGATCAGCCCGAACTACGCGGGTTTGATTCTCACCGGATGTGAGATACGTAGGCAACCCTCATCGGGTCCAACCCCATCTTTTGCTAAAAAGCCAAAAACAATTAATTAATAATAATAATAAAAAACAAATAATATGTCAAATATTGATTTTTGTCGTAAATAAGTCGGGTGATGTTGTTTTGCCATAAATAGCCGAATGTTCCCGAAAGGGACGCCGGAAGGCTGACTTTGCGTAAATAGCCACCTTCGGGTCATTTTTTAAGATTTGGTCCAGTTGACCCACACAGCCTTAAAAATCTTCGTCCCCGAGACGTTGAAAGGCCGTGCTTGCAATATTGAGTTTTCTAATTTGAAAAAATGATAAAAAGAGTCATAAATAAGTCAGGTGATGCTGTTTTGTCATAAATAGCCGAATGTTCCCGAAAGGGACGCCGGAAGGCTGACTTTGCATAAATAGCCACCTTTGGGTCATGTTTAGGATTTTTGGTCTAGTCGACCCACACAGCCTTATAAATCTTCGTCCCCGAGGCGCTGAAGGGCCGTGTTTGCAACACCACGTTTTTATTGTAGTTTGGAAAAAAAGTCAGCGGTCAGGTGAATACCTTTGGGTTTTGTCAAAAATAAGCCAAGCCAGCTTCAGCCGCGTCTTAAACCGTTCTTGCCGAAATAGCCTTAGAGTATCTTTCAGTTGTCGAAAGGCTATTTTCGTAAAAGAACGGACAAGTTTGTAAAGTGTCATAAAATAATCCTCCTCGGCCTCAAAATTCATGTGAAAGTTGGAAAGGGCCACGTTTGCAAAAACAACCATTTGGTTAAAATTAGCAAATGGAAGAAGGAAGTTGGCCATTTGTTTTTGAAGTTTGTAAACCTTTTGATTAAAATAGGCGGGTTGTTTGATTTTCAAGTTTGTAGGTCATCTTTAAACCTTTGAAACCCAGTTTGTTTTAATATGAAAAGTGAAAAGAAAAAATGTTCATTATTGTTTATCTTTTATTGGTCCGAACTACGCAAAGTCTGATTCATGCGGGGTCATGATACGTAGGCAATCTCCATAAGATTCGACCACAACAAAAAAAATGAAAAAAAAAGAAAAATGAAAAAAAAGACAGAAAAATGAAAAAAGAGAAAAGAAAAAAAATCGAAAAAAAAAGAAAGAAAAAAAAAGAAAAAGAAAAATCGAAAAAAAAGAAGAAAAAATGTTGTTAATAATGAGGACTGACTGAGTCCGTTCCAACCTGTTGGTTTTGCAAAGAAAGTTAAGGTGGTTGGTTTGTGGTAAGCCGGACAATGACACCCAGAATCCTTTACTTGCATCTCATGATGCACACTCTGCGGGGATCAGGCCTGATAACAGAAGCACTCAAATCCTATTGGGAACTTGTTGACGGAGGTTGATGATATTGAAGCTGGCCATGGTCTTGACAATACTGATGCAAAGCTCAGTGGCTAAGATGCCAGTTTTGATAAAGTGGGAGGACGCTCCGTTCCTTGGTTAGCAAGAAAGAGGCATTTGGTGGCTTATTTTGTGGTCATTCTGTTGTTCGGACTTTTAGGGTTATAATTCGGATATTGTCTTGTGTCAGACTGTCTTAATTTTCCGTTTTGTCATAGCGTTTGTTTAAATTTTGTCCAGTTTGTTTTAGGATTTTATTCCGCTTTGTTTTGTTTGTTTTGTTATTCAAACCATTTCACCGGCAGTCTAATGCAAAATCCGGTCTTTTATTATTTCCAGTCATCTCTTTGTTTAGTCCTTTTGTCATTTTGTTCAGCGCCGATTCTAGTAACATGACATGCGCACACAGTTTGGGCCTAACCTTAAAAGTTAATCATAAAACCCTGGAAAGGCGATCAGACCATTTAAAGGAAATAAGGACGGTTGAGATTATTCAGAGTTCGAGTCATATGGAACTGGGGCAAGTAAAATATAAAGAAAACCGTTAAAAACAAGATTCGCCAAATTGGCATGATAATGAGAGTGTCGCCCAACGGTGCTTTAGAAATGACAAATGAAAAAGCAAATGCGAATATAATTGTCAAATCCAGCACCATCAAAAGAGACTGCAAATCTTTGTTTAATTGTGTTGTTTGCACTTGGCATGTTTTGAAGACTGGAATGACGAAGGCATTTTGTTCTGCTACCTAAACACTTTATCCTTCGTTTGCCCTTTGAGCCTTATTTGTTTTCTTTCATACCCCTTGTTCGGAATCAGTAGCAACGACTAGAAGATGCGAACATGGAAGATAAAAAAAAGAGAATAGCAAAACAACAAAAAAAACAAGCAAGAAAAAAAAAGCAAAAGAAAAAAAGAAAAGAAAGATAAGAAATGGGTGAAAAGAAAGTCACAATGAAAACAGAGGAATTGGGAACTACGTTTGACCTGATTCCTCAAAGAGGATACGTAGGCGCTTCACGGCTCGGTCATAGTTTTGAAAAATGAAAAAAAAATCAGTTAGGATATCCCCAAGCAAGAAACTGGGGCAAAGGTTGCGTTTATTGTGAATAAATCTAATTCCGAAGGTTGTAACTAATAACCCAAAATTAATGTATTTTTTTTGAGCCTTTTATACCCTTTCTTTCTAGCCTATCCAAAACCCACATTACGGTCCAAAGAAAGACCTTCTGACCAGTCTTCAAAAGATGCCAAGTCAGACAAATGAGAGTCTTACCGGCGAACATAACATTCTGTTCCACAGCAGAAAGGACTCTAATCTCCAACAGAAAGAGTCATACCGGCGACACTCCAAATCCCCAGCTGGAAAGTAATACAAATGAGAGAGTCTTATCGGTGAAAACCTTCACAGGCACCATAAGGCGATGAAAGCTGAGAGAAAACCAAAATGAGAGAGGCTTGATAGTGAAAAAACCCTTCGGGCACTACAAGTCGAATAAGATTGGGAATCAGATGGGGAATCGTCAAGGGAAGGTCTTGAGAGACGATTGACGGCAGAGGATAGGCCACATACGCATGTCATGGCCATTAGAGTCGGTATCTGCGTTTGATAGATTTTTATTTATAGTTTCTTTTGTTAAAGAGTCATCTTTTCCTTTGTCTTTATTTTGTTTCTTTTTATTTTTTCCTTTCATAGGAAAATTCCCTTGTAGAGTCTGTTTGGTCGGAACCAGTGGGAAATGACTTCAAAATAGGCCATCAACAAGTACATCCAAGTGGTACAAGGAACAGGCGCAAAACCCGTGTCAAGAAGGGTATCCCTATCAAGATGAGATTGATAAAAGGGATGGGCCAGTGTCAGCAATTAATATCATCCCCAGCAAGTTTGATAGCATAATGGAACACAAAGCTGGGAAAGGAGAAAGAGGAAACCATCCCCAACAAGAGTGGCATGACCGCTTACCATGTTTTTAAACTAACAAATTTTTCTTTGATTTAGAAACAGGGAAAATGAACGTTATTGATGGCGGAAAGACAGGCCATAAAGAAAATCATCAAACCGGGGCAGAAAATTTTCTCATTGTGAAAATTTTCTCGAAGACAGGCGCCCACCTGAATAACGAGAGGAATACTTTTATGTCTTAGTATAGACAGGCGCCCACCTGAATAACGAGAGGAATACTTTTTGTCTGTGCATTTCATATTTCAGGCACCCACCTGTATAACAAGGGAATACATTTCATGTCTTTACCATTAGGCGCCCACCTGTATAACAAGGGAATACATTCCACGTCTGTTCCAATAGGAGACGCACTTCCTAAGCCTAGCCTTTACCAATAGGAGACGCACTTCCTAAGCCTAGCCTTTACCAATAGGAGACGCACTTCCTAAGTCTAGTTTTGCCAATAGGAGACGCACTTCCTAAGCTTTACCCATAGGAGACGCACTTCCTAAGTTATTTCACCCATAGGAGATGCATTTCCTCCTAAGTTTATTTTTACCCATAGGAGATGCATTTCCTCCTAAGTTTGTTTTAGTTTCACCCATAGGAGATGCATTTCCTCCTAAGTTTGTTTTAGTCCACCCATAGGAGATGCATTTCCTCCTAAGTTTGTTTTAGTCCACCCATAGGAGATGCATTTCCTCCTAAGTTTGTTTTAGTTTCACCCATAGGAGATGCATTTCCTCCTAAGTTTGTTTTAGTCCACCCATAGGAGATGCATTTCCTCCTAAGTTTGTTTTAGTTTCACCCATAGGAGATGCATTTCCTCCTAAGTTTGTTTTAGTCCACCCATAGGAGATGCATTTCCTCCTAAGTTTGTTTTAGTTCCACCCATAGGAGATGCATTTCCTCCTAAGTTTGTTTTGGTCCACCCATAGGAGATGCATTTCCTCCTAAGTTTGTTTTAGTTTCACCCTTAGGAGATGCATTTCCTCCTAAGTTTGTTTTTTACCCATAGGAGATGTATTTCCTCCTAAAGTTTATTTTTACCAATAGGAGACGCACATCCTAAGTTAAGTTTCACCAATAGGAGACGCACATCCTAAGATAAGTTTCACCATTAGGAGACGCACTTCCTAAGTCAATTTCACCAATAGGAGACGCACATCCTAAGTAAGTTCCACCAAGAGGAGACGCACATCCTAAGTTAGTTTCACCAAGAGGAGACGCACTTCCTAAGAAAAGTTTCACCAATAGGAGACGCACGTCCTAAGGAGACGCACTTCCTAAAAATAGTTTCACCAAGAGGAGACGCACATCCTAAGTTAGTTTCACCAAGAGGAGACGCACTTCCTAAGAAAAGTTTCACCAATAGGAGACGCACGTCCTAAGGAGACGCACTTCCTAAAAATAGTTTCACCAAGAGGAGACGCACATCCTAAGTTAGTTTCAGCAACAGGAGACGCACATCCTAAGTTAGTTTCACCAACAGGAGACGCACATCCTAAGTTAAGTTTCACCAAGAGGAGACGCACTTCCTAAGTAAGTTTCACCAAGAGGAGACGCACATCCTAAGTCAGTTTCACCAATAGGAGACGCACATCCTAAGAATAGTTTCATCAATAGGAGACGCACTTCCTAAGAATAGTTTCACCAATAGGAGACGCACTTCCTAAGCTAAGTTTCACCAATAGGAGACGCACATCCTAAGGAGACGCACTTCCTAAGAATAGTTTCACCAAGAGGAGACGCACTTCCTAAGAATAGTTTCACCAAGAGGAGACGCACATCCTAAGTTAGTCCTAAGATAAGTTTCACCAAGAGGAGACGCACTTCCTAAGAATAGTTTCACCTATAGGAGACGCACTTCCTAAGAATAGTTTCACCAGTAGGAGACGCACTTCCTAAGCCAAGTTTTACCAATAGGAGACGCACTTCCTAAGAATAGTTTCACCAATAGGAGACGCACTTCCTAAGTTTAGTTGTACCAATAGGAGACGCACTTCCTAAGTTATTTCACCCAATAGGAGATGCACTTCCTAAGTTTAGTTTTTCCCAATAGGAGACGCACTTCCTAAGTTTATTGTACCCAATAGGAGACGCACTTCCTAAGTTCAGTTTTACCATAGGAGACGCACTTCCTAAAGTTCAGTTTTACCATAGGAGACGCACTTCCTAAGTTCAGTTCTACCAATAGGAGACGCACTTCCTAAGTTCAGTTTTACCATAGGAGACGCACTTCCCAAGTTCAGTTCTACCAATAGGAGACGCACTTCCTAAGTTTATTGTACCCACAGGAGACGCACTTCCTAAGTTTATTGTACCCAATAGGAGACGCACTTCCTTAAAGTTTAGTTTTGCCCATAGGAGACGCACTTCCTAAGTTTACTTTTATCCCATAGGAGACGCACTTCCTAAATTAAGATTTCACGCATAGGAGACGCATTTCCTAAATTATTTTCATTCATAGGAGACGCACTTCCTAGTTCAAAATCATTAAGGTTTCACCCATAGGAGACACACTTCCTAAGACTATTTAACCCCTAGGAGACGCACTTCCTAAGTTTAATTTCGTGCATAGGAAACGCACTTCCTGAATTAAGTTTACTTTAGGAGACGCACTTCCTAGTTTGGCTTTTTCAGGTTATACTTTTACTTTAGGAGATGCACTTCCTAGTTTGGCTTTTTCAGGTTATACTTTATTTCAGGAGACGCACTTCCGGAATTGAGATTTCACCCTTAGGAGATGCACTTCGTAGTTTGATTCATTTTGAGTTCGACCATAGGAAACACAATTCCTAGTCTAGTTCTTTGAAGTTTTCACCCTTAGGAGACGCACTTCCTAGTTTAGCTCATTCCGATTCAACCATAGAAGAAGCACTTTCTAGTTTGAGTCATTGAGGTTTTTTTAGCAGACACATTTGCTAGCAAGAGTTTTGGTTTTACTCGTAGGAGATGCACATCCTAGCCTAGTCTTTAGTTTACTCTCATCATTGCATCAGTAGTATAAATAGGTTACAATTTTGCTAACGACTCACAAATCTTCCCAGTGCAAACTGGGTTAGGAAATTCTCGTTTGTTTTGTTTGTTTTGGTTGTAGGATCCCACCTGGAGAATAGAGGTTGTTAAATTCAAGATGATGAAGCCAGGCGCCTGCCCATAATAACAGAAGAATACATTCCAGTCTTTACTTTTCAAGTGTTGAAGTTGGGAGCCCGCCCAGATAACAGAGGCATACATTTCAGTCTTTAATTTTCAAGTAGTGAAGTTGGGAGTCCGCCCAGATAACAGAGGCATACATTCCAGTCTTTACTTTTCAAGTGTTGAAGTTGGGAGCCCGCCCAGATAACAGAGGCATACATTCCAGTCTTTACTTTTCAAGTGTTGAAGTTGGGAGCCCGCCCATAATAACAGAGGCATACATTTCAAGATCAAGTCAGAAGACAATAAAACAGAGGGTTACAACAAGAATCTCCAACAGGAAACAATAAAATCTCAGCACCGGAAACAGAAGGTTGCAACAAGAGGTCCCAGCACAAATTCAGGCGCATGACTCAAAAGGAAGAAAAGACGCGTCTTGAAAGAAGCAGCTGGTGAACATTAAATCATGCCCAGCATAACAAGTCTGATGAAGAAAGCCGTACCCACCAGAGGAACCGCCAAAAGCTTAATGAAGAAAGCCATGTCCCCAGCGGACCGAGCAAAATGATGAAAACTGGTATTCAGAAAAGCAGATGGCCAGTATCATTCCAAAATTCACGGAAGAAAAGCACCGGAGGAAACACAAGTCGACAAGAAAGCAAGGCAACAAGAACAAATTTCAATCTAGCCTAGCTTCATGTTTTCTTTTAAGCACGGTGTAACAAGGAGATCGGTAAGTAGTGATAACAACGTGCAACAGCAGTAACATCGCAGTCCCACGGTAGTCCCAACTACCAAAACTTCCCGAACTACATTAACCTGATTCCCCTTTAGCCAGGGATATGTAGGAAACCTTTGAAGCAAAGGTTCGGTTAAATCTTTTTCAAAAAATGCTTCACACGGAGTACTCGGATGGGCAAAAATCGCTCGCTTTATCTTTGCACGAAAACCCTTCGTGTCTCCGGGCAAAGAGGGGCAGCTGTAAGCACGTGATTTTTGCCCTATATGAGAAATACTCCCAAAAAAATGCAAAATAAAATGATTTTCCTTGGTGTGCAATTTTGAGTATTTTTGTGATATTTTTGGATAATTATTTGTATTTGTTTGTGTTTGCTTATTTGTTAAATTAATAAAAAATATAAAAATATGTCGCATTTTGCATGTAGGATTTAATTCTACAATTGTTAGTAATTAAATTAGTTTTACAAAAATTAAAAATTACAAAAATAGGCACCTTTTGCATTTTTAGCATTTAATGTCCAAATATACAATTTTATGCTTAATTATTACTTAATTGTGCGTTAATTGTTATTGGGAGTTAATTTGCGCTTTTATAACTTAATTTAGTTCTTAATAATAATTTAAGTACTTTTATAATTTAGTTTTAGAAAATAAAATAAGAAAAGAGAACAAAAATACAAAAGAAAATCGGATTGGGCCACTTCTTCAATTGTAAGCCAAAGGCCCCAAAAAAAAATTGTCCAATCTTCTCCACGACCCAGTCCACTTCAGACTGGGTCGACCCGGTCCGCCCCATGACCCAAATACCCAACACCCCTTTTTCATTTTGTCAAAACACAAAAGAAAACAAAAAAATAGAAAAACCCAAAAACCCTAAAAACCTAAACTAATCCATCCGCCCCTTCCCTATCTTCTTCTTCCCCAAACTCAAAAAAACTCCTCCAAAGCTCCAACCAAGCATCCATGGCTGCCCAGCTTCCCGTCCCAAACACCACCAAATGACACAACTTCCTTCGCGTTCAAACGACCCCAGCCCTATCCGTCATTGATGAAGCTCGTCGAGCTCAAGCTTGAGCTCGACGTCCATGTCGCTGCTGCTTTTGTTTCAAACCAAACAACCTGCTACTCCTACCTTCTACTTCATCGTCCAAACAACCAAACGACCACAGCCTCGACGAGTCAGCTGTTGTTCGAAGCTCCCATCGCCGCTGCTCGTCACGGCCAAGCTCGCACGATGTCATCGGGTCCAGTACCGTTTCGCCATGGACATCGTCGACCAGTTGCTTCTGTTTGCTGCGTCGACCAGCTTCACGGCTTCATCTTCCCCATGGCCAAACGACCTCCGTTACTGCTTCGCTTCTCCGAGCTTGGGCATCACCATGGCAAGGCTGTCGCCGGACTGCTGCTGCTCGACGTCCAGTTCCTCCGAGCTGCTGCTGTTCATCACTTCTCCTTCGCCCAGCTGCTGTATCTTCAGACGAGCTGCTCGTTTGAGTTTTAGTCGAGGTCGTCGAGCGTCGTTTTGAGTTCGTCAAGTTTACAAGGGAGGTGAGTTCGTCGTTGAGTCCGGACAGATTTATTCCCATTTGAGTTTTGTCAAAACAGTTCATACATATGTCGTGTTGATCCGGTTAGTAGTTTTTGAATTTTATGTTTGTCCGTATTTTGTTTTGATATTTTCGAATCTAAAATCGGCAAATGTTTGTTTTGTTTATCGTTTGAATTAATTTTTAGTTCATGTTCATGTGTTGTTTGTTAAATTAATTTTTCAGATTTCAAATGGAAGTTAATTAGTTATTTTTCATGTTTATTTCATGTTTGTATTGTTGTTTAAGTGAATATTTGTTAGTTTTATGTTTGTTAGATTCAAATTGAAATTTAATTAATTATTTCTTCAATTTGTTTCATGTTGTTTCCAGAAAATATTAATGTTGTTTGAATCGTTAGAATCCGTCATGTGTGTTGCTTAAAACAGATTTAATTCATGTTCATCTTTGTTTGAAGTTCATGTTTAAATCCAGCGATTTAATGTGAGTTTATGTTTGTTTTGATTTGTTAGTTTAATTTGAATCATGCATATTGTTGTTTGTATTATTGTCTCTTTGTTCATCCATTAATGGTCTAAATTAACCAGGATTGGTTCCCGATATGGTTGATTTATTTCCATTAATTTGGAGTTTGTGTTGTTCATCATGTTCATGTAAATTGTTGTTGAAGATTGTTGAGAAATTGGTCATCTTGACTATATTTTGGTTGAGTTATGATTAATTGATTGTTTAGAGCAGAGGGGTAATTTGGTAAATTGCATTGCATTCGGGGGTAGATTTGTAATTGCAATAAGGTCGGAGGGGTAGTTTGGTAATTGAACATTATTTTGATTCTTTATGTTAAGCATGGGGGACAAATATAATGGGGTGGGGTTTTTGATGTACTTGTTTAATGTAATGGGGGACAAGACAAAACATAATGGGGAGGAATCTTGTACTTTTTTAATATAGGCATGGGGGACATATTGTAATGGGTTGGGAATGTGGTATTTATTTAATGTAGGCATGGGGGACAAAATTTAAAATAAAGAAGACATTTAATAGTGGGCCAAAGCATGCCATTGGGGGAATAATTTTGGGGTTGGGAATGGAAGACTTGTCTTGCTATATATAGAGTCATTCTTGACTTGAAATAGGGAGGATTTTTTGAGAGAGTTTTGAGAACTTGAATATTATTGAGAGGATTTTTGGGGAGAGAGTTTTAATACGTGAGGTAGAACATAAAACATTTTTCTACATTTTGAGAGCGGACATACTTGAAATATTTTGAGAGTAAAAGAGAAATGCAATTTGAATTTTCACTCGAATAATTTCCGTTTGCTTTTCTCGAGGGTTATTCAAAATCCGAAACTACTGCCTCTTGCATCTATTCTCTCTTCTGCTTTGATTGTGATTGTACTTTTGCACTGCTAAGTTTTCAATCTGTTACTGGGTCATTCTACTGGTTGTTACTGGTTTTGCGGTGTTGCTGAACCTGCTGTTGCCGCGTTATTACTGTTGCTGACTCCTACTTCTTTTGTTCTTGTACTGCTGTTTCCAGGTACACATTTGTACACTCTTGGCTTGAAGCGAAAAATGAAATATTAATCAGGCTCCTGTTCCTGTTGAATTCTTTTGTTTGGATCTGTGTTTGAATATTAATTTTCCTCTCTTTGTATAAAAATGTAGTCGATTAATTAATGAGTAATGAGGCTGCATATGTATGATTTCTTCATCTAATAATGCTAGTTTAAATTATTTGAAGAATAGTTAATCGGCTTTGATATTATTGTGTATCCCTCTCATGTTCTAGCATTAGTAAATAATAGAATATAAAAATGAAAGCAGTTTTTCTTTGTACAAACTCGATCGCAATTTTCCAATCGCATTAGCCGTAAACTAATAACTAATAAGTTACGTTTTCAGCATGTAAATAATTAAGAGATTTTCTTTTATTTTAGAGACGAACTTAATAGAAAATATAGTCACTATAGGTTTATCCTTTAAAATAAAAATGAGACGAGCCTCGCCAAATAAATCACAAACCGCCGGGGCCCTCAATAAAATACATAACCATTGACTAGACTTTGGATTTGGCCGTTTAATGAACCTTCACGGCCTCTTCCTAAAATAACAATACGTTAGACTCTTTAGGACGCGCCTTAATAAATCTTACCTTCTTAAACTCGGGTGCACATTTATGTGACCCAAATCCAATTCTCAACGGAGTCGAAATGTGTTTCTAATCACGGGTACATTGATTGTGACGTGGTTCGAGATGCGTGTCCATGACGTTGCAAATTCATTTTAAAAAAAATAAGAATGAGATGAGCCTCGCCAAATAAAATACAAATTGCGGGGCCCTCAGTAAATATTTGCTTTAAAAATTGTTTAGACTTCGGGATGGACCGTTTAGTAAAATTCCACGGTCCTACCCAAAATAAATACGCTAGTCGCTTTAGGCGCGCCTTTAATAATTTAATTTCCTTAAACTCGGGTGCACATTGATGTGACCCAAATCCAAATCTCAACGGAGTCAAAGTGTGTCGACGACCACGGGTACATTGATTGTAACGCGGTTCGAGATACATTTTCACAACGTTGCAATTCTTGATAAAAACAGTAAATGATAAAAGCGGTTAAAAGTTAAATTTTGCACATAAGTTCACACTTGTATAAAATCAGATAATCAAGCCGAATATAACAGTTGAGCGACCGTGCTAGAACCACGGAACTCGGGAATGCCTAACACCTTCTCCCGGGTTAACAGAGTTCCTTATCCGGATTTCTGGTACGCAGACTGTAATATGGAGTCATTCTTTTCCTCGATTCGGGATTAAAATTGGTGACTTGGGACACCCTAAATCTCCCAAGTGGCGACTCTGAAATAATTAAACCAATCCCGTTTCGATTGTCCTTTAATTGGAAAAAACTCCCTTGCACCCCATCGGGTGCGGAAAAAGGAGGTGTGACACATCTAATATAAGAAGCAAGAAAGGTATGACTGTTACACATGCTTAAGGAAAACAACTTTAAGTAAATTTCAAGATAATAACTACCAAAGTATCTATGTATTTGCTAGGCCATACTAAGTTACTAAAAAATACTCACATAATGACAACCAACCAGATTTATATTATGAAAAGAAAAGCAATACTACATTTTCATATATGGTTTGCAATTCAGGTCTTACATCATTTTCAATAACAAATCATTACATGGAGAAAGATGATGCAAAATACCTTGAATAACACATCAACTCAAGATGCAAAACTGGCTGAAACTTTAAATGAGAATAGAGCAGCAACATGACAGAAGCAACAACAACCAGAACCCCAAAATATCAAACCCAAAATCAGCCACTTGAAACCAGAAAATCAGCTAAATGACCCCCGAAAAATTTCTTATTTCAAACCATTTTCAATTTGTGAACCAAAAGAGAATGAGTTTTGGAAATCTTTTTCAAGTTTTCTAAAGTCTAAAAAAGGAAGTTTAGTAAAGAATAATGTTTTTTGAGTGTTGATGATTGCTAAAATGATTGTGTCCCTCCTCTTTTTCAAAGTGAGTAAAGTGTTTTCTTTTATAGAGTGCACAAAAAAACATCCAAGAAAGAATATTCTGACCTAGTACAACATATTCTGTAGCTGTACTGTCCTTTTTCCTTATCCAAAACCAGTATTTTCTAAGGATAAGGACAGTTGTGCTGTGTTCTAGAACTTTCCTAATTCTACCTAATGTGAAATCCCAATTTTACCCTTTGAATTACCAGCTATTTCAGTTTTAACCTAAACTTTTAGGTTCAATTAAGTACCTAAAGTTTCTATCTGTGAGCAAATTAGAACAAACAAGGACAAAACTAAAAAGGGTTGGAAATTTGGATCAAAATGCCTAAGGAGGTCAAACGGGTGCAGTCCAAACTTAAATAGAAGGAAATGTTTAATTGATTAAAAACTAAACTAGAACTGAAACTAATCAATGATGCACTTAAACAGTAATCAAAACAAAATTAGAGATGCAAATACCAGGGAACAAACTAGAATTTAAACTATATCAAATTGCCAAACTTAAACAAACGAAACAACAAAACCTAAATAATTATCAATCCTCCTAAGGGTCTGTGAATTAAAAGAAGGCAGGTCTAAAATAGCCTAAATAAAACATGCAATCAAAACAAGAACAGTTAAACATGCAGAAAAAAACCAAATTAAAACCAAATAATCAAAAGAAAAGAAAGGAATTTACTGGAGTTTATTTCAAAAACTTGATCAACTCACAAACTTATCCAAACTCTTTGAAGTGTAAATGGACTTTGACTACCATTAATCGATTATTATTAACAAGAATAGTCAACTAATGGAGGTTTTAAGTCCACTTGACCAAATCTTGACCGAAAAATCAGAAAAGGGAAAAAATTAGGGCTTGATGATCCTGAGATTTAAGATTAATGGAATTTTTCTGGAATTTTTGGGGAATCAATGGTGAGACAGGGGTGAGGGAAGGTTGAGGACTGTATGATATGAATTTGGGGTAATTTAGGGAAGTTAGAGTTTTTTGGTTCGAATCTTAGATTTAATATTCGAGGATTTTGGCCGGGATTCGAGGGAAAAGAGTTAGATATATGGGCTGAGGAGGTGAAGGGTGGGTTCAAGGTATAAATTTGGGGAGCTTTAGAATACCGGAACTGCCGTGATGCGATTTTCGGTAGGTGGTTTGCGGCGGAGGCGGTAAGGGGATCATAGGGGACTAGAGTTTCTTTGAGAGAGAGATGAAGACTAAGAGTGAAAGGGTTAGACGGGGGGGGGGGGGGGGGGGCTGTAGTTCAGACAATTTTTTATTAATTGACCGCCTAGTTCCGAGCCGTTGGATGATCAAAATCCAACGGCTATAATTAATCCATATGAAACGGGGGCGTTTGGGGAATGGGTGAGAACTGGACCGGGTGGAACGCATTTGGACCTGGGCCTGGGTAATATTTTAACAGGTTTGGGGCAATATTTTTGGGTTGGTTTGGTTATTAAGATCAAGCCCCAATTCAAGAATAAAACCCAACTATTTTATTTCCCTTTTCTTTTCTCTTCTTTCCTTTTTTTAATTAAAAAATCCTAGTAATTAAAAATTCTAAATTATTTAAAAATGTGAAATTAAACTAATTATAAACATAACTTAATTCTAAATTAATAGAGAAAAAATCAGTAAACTAAAAACTGAAAGACAAAAATGTAAAAATGAGCTATTTTTGTGATTTTCAAATTTCTATAAACCAAATAATTACTGATTAATTCTAAAAATATAAAAAAAATTCTAAATGCAATGCATGATATTTTTTGGTATTTTTCATGATTTAAATAAAATTAAACATGCACAAAAATGCAAATAATTAAAAATTCTACACAAAATCCTCAAATGGCAAACAATTAACAGAAAAATCTATTTTCTTGGGATTTTATAGGAGTATTTCATATAGGGAAAAAATCACATGCTTACAGCTGCTCGGAAACACGATGGGTTTTCGGGCAAAGATAAAATGAGCAATTACGAGGGATGTTTGCCAGTTCGAAACTCCATGGGAAACATCTTTTGAAAAAGCCTGACCGAACCTTACTTCGGAGGTTACCTACATATCCTTGGCTATAAAGGAATCATGTTAGTGTAGTTCTGAAAGTTTTGGTAGCTGGGACTACCAGGAAACTGTGATTTCACTGCTGTTGCTGCTGTCTCTGCTCGCTGAGCTCCTTATTACACCAAAATGAAAGATAAAAAGCTAAACTAGCTAAGCCTATCAACTACGAGTTACAAGATTCCTATCTGTAAACCTTTCTATAGCTTGATCTTGAGTCTTGGATGTTTCTTCCTGCAGACTCTAATCTGAATTTTGATGATCATTAGCTTTAACCTGGTTCATTCTTCAGCTTTTCGAATCAAGGCAGACATGCAAAACTTGTGACTTCAATCAAATTTTGAGTAGTCCGCATCTTTTCTCGCTTCTACACTCAGATTTTAACTTCTTTTCTTGTTTCTTCTTTTCTTTTATTTGGGTTAAGACTCCTTCTTTTGGTCATATCAATATTGGGCCTCACAGTGAAAACCTGTTCAGGCACCAAAGCAAACAAACGAACAAAATTTGTCTGCCCCAGTTTTAACTAGGAAAATTTCGTGAGTTATTGTAAGAAAATCTAGATTATTTCTTTATTTGAAAGCAATAAAACAAGGGTTGTGTATCCTTGGAAAAAAGAGATTAGAGAGTAGAGCCCAATATCTACACTAAAATCAACTAGGGAGTGGAGACCCTATACCTAAAATAAAATCAACTAGGGAGTAGAGACCCTATATTGGAAAAGCAGACTAGGGAGTGGAGATCCTATGCCTAAAATAAAATCAACTAGGGAGTGGAGATCCTATGTTGGAAAAACAAACTAGGGAGTGGAGACCCTATGTTGGAACGATGACTAGGGAGTGGAGACCCTATGTTGGAACGATGACTAGAGAGTGGAGACCCTATGTTGGAAAGGCGACTAGGGAGTGGAGACCCTATGTCTAAAATAAAATCAACTAGGGAGTGGAGACCCTATGTTGGAAAAAACATAACTATAGATTGGGGACCCTATGTCTAAAATAAACTCAACTAGCGAGTGAAGACCCTATGTTGGAAATACGACTAGGGAGTGGAGACCCTATGTCTAAAATAAACTCAACTAGGGAGTGGAGACCCTATGTTGGAAATACGACTAAGGCGTGGAGACCCTATGTCTAAAATAAACTCAACAAGGGAGTGGAGACCCTATGTTGGAAAGGCGACTAGGGAGTGGAGACCCTATGTCTTAAATAAACTCAACTAGGTAGTGGAAACCCTATGTTGGAAAAGGCAACTAGGGAGTGGAGACCATATGTCTAAAATAAACTCAACTAGGGAGTGGAGACCCTATGTTGGAAAAGCGACTAGGGAGTTGAGACCCTATGTCTAAAATAAACTCAACTAGGGAGTGGAGACACTAGGGAATGGAGACCCTATGTCAAAAATAAAGTCAACTAGAGAGTGGAGACCCTATGTTGGAAAAGCGACTAGGGAGTGAAGACCCTATGTCTAAAATAAACTCAACTAGGGAGTGAAGACCCTATGTTGGAAAGGCGACTAGGGAGTTGAGACACTATGTCTAAGATAAACTCAACTAGGGAGTGGAGACCCTATGTTGGAAAGGCGACTAGGGAGTGGAGACTCTATGTCTAAAATAAACTCAACTAGGGAGTGGAGACCCTATGTTGGAAAAGCGACTAGGGAGTGGAGACCCTATGTCAAAAATAAAGTCAACTAGAGAGTGGAGACCCTATGTTGGAAAAGCGACTAGGGAGTGGAGACCCTATGTCTAAGATAAAATCAACTAGGGAGTAGAGACCTTATGTTGGAAAAAACATAACTAGAGATTGGGGACCCTAGGCTACCATGTTTTGAGTTCTTCTTCTTATCTCTTTTTTTTCTTTTTTTTTTTTCATTTTGTTTCTTCTTTTTTGTTTTATTTCTTAGAATGAATGAATGCGGAAAAGAATTTTGGAGGGGATTTCCCTTTATGGATTGTTGCTGCAAAGCTGTTTCTAGCCCTTGCGCAGTTTCTTTTTGGTTGCACCTGCTTCTTGCAAGGTTGCCTTGGATTGCACTTTTTTCATGTTTTCAAACAAAGAACAATGGTTAGATTGAAACGGTGGTTGGTTTTGTGGCCTTTATTGTCTTGATCTTGGCCCAACTCTTTTGATGAAAACCTCTACTGCTCGCTGTCTTCTTGGAGATCGATCTCTCTTCTAAAACCAGGGACCTTGACTTTACAAAATTTCACATGATGGTTCACCCGTGTGGGGCTTTGGCCTTTTCATCTTATTATGCCTTTATGGGCACTTGACTTTGGATTTATTTCCTTTTCAATAAATTTGGACCTGGAGTATCGGCCATTATGGCCAGTCGAGGCCGACTTGATGCACCTGCTGAGGCTGAGTGCATTTCCCTAAACTTTGGTTTGCTAAGCAGAACCCTGTAAAACCAATTTTGCCATCTTTTATTTGTATTAGTTTTAGAGGAGGATTAAACCGAAAGGGATTCAAAGAAAATTAAAGAAAGGATAGAAAAAATGAATTTAAAAAGAAGTGTCCCTTTCGGGGGAGGAAAGAAGGACTTATCTGGGGTGCATGCATACTTCAATAGACATGACATGCTTCTTGGACTAGATACCTGATCTGCGCAGCCACCCAATCTCGCAAAAACCCTTCATAATCCGTATCTCAAAACCGAGAATCCTTGCCAGGACTCTTGTCAGCCGATTGTTGTAAGGAATTCCCTTTTTCGATCAATGGCGCCCTTTGCGGGTTTTTGCCAATGGACCTCTCTCATTTCTCTTCTTACCGTCGCCTTATAGTGCTCTTTGCGAGTTTTCACTAAGAAGACTCCCTCATTTTTCAGTTATCTACTCAGCATCATCTTACAGTGCCCGTGTGGGTTTTAACAATAAGACTCTCTCATTTTATTTCTCTCGTCTTGTTGCATCAGATCCAAGCAACCACATTCTACGATCCTTGAACATTCTCGCCGATTGATCGGAAGGTCTTGAACAGGGTGTGGGGTA
Organism: Nicotiana sylvestris; assembly: GCF_000393655.2. Lineage (NCBI taxonomy): Eukaryota > Viridiplantae > Streptophyta > Magnoliopsida > Solanales > Solanaceae > Nicotiana > Nicotiana sylvestris. Next base: position 147,262,223 of record NC_091066.1, on the reverse strand, counting down.
AAAAGAATTTGGGTCGAATTACAAATTTGGAACCATTCAGGCGGGATCATCGTCGAACCATTATTACATCTGCCTCAGTTTCATTTTGGAGGAATTTGGATTTTTGTTTTGGTATGACTGAACCCCAGAGAGAGGCTGCCTACGTATCCTTTCGGAATCAAGTCGAACATAGTTCAGGAAAACTTTGTTTTTGATTTTCATTTTTTTACAAACGTTTTTAGGTTCCAAAGAGGGTAATCAAAGAAAGGTAACCGACTCAAAGGGTTAGCAAAGGATTGGAGTGTTTGGGGTAGCGAGACTGAAAGCCTTCGTCATCCCAATAAGATAATATTATTGTTGTAGAAAGACTAGACATAATTCCTTTTGACTGAGTCTGCATTTACAGCTATTTCAGGGTCATTTCCTTCAAGGTCGCCCAAGTATAATGCCCCTTTTGGCAATAATTTTTTGATAATGTATGGGCCCTTCCAGTTAGGAGCGAACTTTCCTTTTGCTTCCTGGTGGTGAGGGAGAATACGCCTCAAAATGCGTTTCCCCATTTCAAAGTTCCTAAGATGCACTTTCTTGTTGTAGGCATATGTCATTCTTTGTTGATACAACTGCCTGTGGCAGACTGCGGCCATTCGCTTTTCATCAATCAGGGTTAACTGTTCCAGACGGGTTTTGATCCACTCACTGTCCTCAATCTCAGCTTCCACAATAATGCAAAGAGAAGGGATTTCAAATTCTGGGGTATCACGACTTCAGTGCCATAAACCAATAGATATGGGGTTGCTTTGACTGATATACGCATAGTTGTGTGATATCCCAACAATGCAAACGACAACTTTTCATGCCATTGCCTGGAATTTTGGATCATCTTTCTAAGAATCTTCTTGATGTTCTTGTTAGCTGCTTCAACGACACCATTAGCTTTGGGTCGATAAGGGGTAGAGTTCTGATGCATGATCTTAAACTGCTCACATATCTCCCTCATCAAGTGACTAACCTTTTGTAAGTGTCACGAGAGTAACCAATTCTCAGACATTAGAAAAGTGATCAGTCGCATAATAGTAGAGCAGGTGGAACACAAAATTGTCATGTATCTCAACAAAATATAGATCCATTTATACACTGAACAAGCAGGTAGACAGTTCCAACGGTCCAAATACGACTTCAGTTCTTCAACAATACAATTACTAATACTAAAAAATCATAAGAAGATCAAAGGGGTAAAAATTATAAATACCTCGACGGCGACCTCGACGGATGCCTCAGATTTCGGTGTAGATCAGAATAGTGTCTATGTACAAAATTGAAGAATGGCCATATCGGTTTTTGTTCTTCAGAAAAGCTTATATTCTTTGTCGTATGTGTGTTTTGAGAATTCAAGAATGGCCATCTCGATTTTTGGGTCTCCTTTTGGTCTTGTGTACGAGAAAATCAAAATGGCTAAAAAACTTTAGCTGCTGAAACGGATGGTGTTCTTCTTTTCCATTTTTGGAATCGCCGCTCCTCCTCCTCTCTTTTTTTAGCTTATTAGGTGTTAAGTCTATATATCTAGGTCCTAGAGTCTAGGTTTATATTTTGTGTATTTGCTCTTAGGTCCTTAGAGTCTTTTATTTATTTTTGTTTCAAAGAAGAGTCGAGAAGGGTCCCTAGGATTAGCTTATGGGTATTGGATATTGAGCTTAAGGAATGGTGTGACGACCCGACCAGTCGTCTCATGAGTTACCGCTTTATTTCCCCCATTTCAGCTTCTTTACGCTTCGTTATCCGTGTTTTATGGGATCGAGATGATTAGTTCGAGTTCGGAGAGGATTTGGTAAGAAATGAGACACTTAGTCTCTTTTAAGAAGGCTTAAGTTGGAAATGCCAACCGGATGTTGACTTATGTGTTAGAGGGTTCGGATGTGAATCGCGATGGTTCGGTTAGCTTCGGGAGGTGATTTGTGACTTAGGAGAGTGATCGGAAGTGGTTTTGGAGGTACGGTGTAGAATTAGGCCTGAATTAGCGAAGTTAGTATTTTGGCGAATTCCGGTTGATAGGTGAGATTTTGATTCGAGGGTCGGAATGGAATTCCGAGAATTTCTGTAGCTTCGTTATGTCATTTTGGATTTGTCTGCAAAATTTGAGGTCATTCGGACGTGGTTTGGTTGGGTTTTGATCAAAAATGGAATTTGGAAGTTCTTGAGATTCATAGGGTTGAATTCGATGTGATTTGATGATTTTGGTGTTAGTCGAAGTGTTTTAATGATTGAAACGAGGTTGAATAATATTTAGGATGCGTTGATGCTTTTGGTTGAGGTCCCGGGGGCCTCGGGTGTGTTTCGGGTGAGTTTTGAGCGAGTACGGACACCCCGGAACTTAGAAAAATGGAGGGAGCAACAGTTTTGGCGCGGACCGCGCTCTTTTTCGCGCTGGGCGCGCTGGCCTAGTGTTGGCCGCGTCAAAGTGACCGCGGCCGCGGCCGTGAAGACTGCAGGTTGCTGGTCCTACTTCAGAAGCTCATATCTTTTGCTCCACAAGGAAGTTAGAGGTGATTCAAAAATGATAGTTGTAGCCGTTCGTGTCTAGTTTCCAGAAAGGTAAAGATATCACAATTTGGACATCTGTAGCAAAAGTTATGGTCAAAATACTAAAGCCTGTCCCTGCAGAGCAAGACCTGCGCGGCCGCGGTCGTTTTTACGCGGACCCCGCTGGTTTTGCGCGGACCGTGGTCATTTTTGTGCGGTCAGCGGTGTCGAAATCTGAGGGGTACTTTATAAATACGAGGTTTTGGGTTTTATTTGATATTTTGACCTAGAGAGCTCGGATTTTGGCGATTTTTCGAAGGTTTTTCAAGAAATTGGTCGGGGTAAGTGATTCTAACTTAGATTTGGTTAAAGTACATGAATCTATCACTGAATTCATCATTTAATTCGTGATATGAGATGGAATTTGGGAAGAAAGTTGTGGAACCTTTCAAAAATGTAAAATGATGATTTGAAGGACCAAATGGTATCGGAATTGGATAATTTTGATATGGTTAGACTCGTGAGGGTATGTGGATTCTGAAAATGTAAATTTTACCCGATTCCGAGATGTGAGCCCGGGGCTCGGGTTTTGCTAATTTTGAGATTTTTGATATTTTTCGAATGTTTTGCTTGAGCTTTGTTCCCTTAGCATATTGTGACGTATTCGTTCCGATTTTGGATAGATTCGACGTGCGTGGAGGCCAATTCAAGGGGAAAAGGCGTCGTGAGCTAGAGAATTAGCCAGTTCGAGGTAAGTAATGGTTGTAAATGATGTCCTGAGGGTTTGAAACCCCGGATTTGCACATCGTAGTGCTATATTGAGGCAAGATACGCGCTGGATGATGAGCGTGGGGTCTTTCACTACTGGGGATTTTGACTTGGTCCATCCCGATTGATGATTGTACCGAATATTTACTGAAATTCATTTGTTATCATCATGATTTGGGCTGATTGCCATATTTGGGCTTCGTGCCAATTATTTGAACCCTTCAGGGATTTTTATCACTGTTTCTTCACTACATGACTTATTATTTGAACTCAGTCCTGTTGATATCTACTGTTTTACAAACTCAGCCACTTTTACTCAGATTTGAAACTAAAATGATATTTCTACATCATGTTTTGGGCTGAGAACTACTGTTTTACTAATGCCCAAGGGGCTTATGATGATTTCTGGACTGATAAGGCCGAGGGCCATATGTGAGGATATGCTGAGTGATATGAGGCCGAGGGCCTGAGATACTATTTATGCCATGCGATGGCTTGAGTGATGTGAGGATATGCTGAGTGATGATGCCACGAGGTGGCTTGATATAGCGCTTGGGCCGTAAGGGGCCCCTCCGGAGTCTGCACACCCACAGTGAGCGCGGGTACCCATGTGATTTGAAACAGTGGTAACAATGACACTATTTGATGAAATTTGGTCAGGTAACAATGGTTGACCATTATGCTGAGTGATTGTGAGGTAGCCCGCGGGGCTGATACTATACTGAGAGTGAGCCCGAGGGGCTGATACTATGCTGAGCGATTGGTACTATGCCCGAGGGGCGGATTTCTACCTGTTAATTACCTGTTAAATTACTTGTTTTACTTGTTTTAAAAAGGAATATCATTTGATTTCTTCACTGATTTACTGCTTTAAGTGATTTTACTACTTGATATGGAATTGCTTTGTGCCTTTACGTGTTTTCATACTTTCAGCCATTATTTGTAATTATTACTCACTAAGTCGGAGTACACACATTACTCCCTACACCATGTGTGCAGATTCAAGTATAGCAGAGTCCGCACCTGAGCGCTGATTCCTTCCAAGCTAGGCAGTGATTTGGAGTTACGAGGTAGTTGTTGACGTTCGCAGCCCCTTGACTCTCTTATCCTCTATCATTTATGTTTTCTTCAAACTGTTGTATCGAATTCCGTACTTTATAGACCTATAGTAGATTCTGTAGTAGCTCATTACTTGTGACACCCCTGTTTGGGCTATGTCGGGATGGTTCCTGCTGTTATTATCGTTAAATTCTGCAATTTATGAGCATTATATTATATGTTATTACTGTTTATGATGATTAACTTCTTAAAAGAGGTGTTCCGTTTTGGTCTGGTTGGCCTTGTCTTTAGGAGAGGCGCCATCACGACCGGGTTCGGGTATCGAGTCGTGACAAGTTGGTATCAGAGCCTAGGTTACTTAGGTCTTACGAGTCATGAGCATGTTTAGTAGAGTCTGGCGGATCGGTACGGAGACGTCTGTATTTATCCTCGAGAGGCTGCAAAACCTTTAGGAAAAATTTCATATTCTTGAAACTCTTATCGTGCGCCCTTGATTCAGCTTGAAAAGTAACTCTTGAAATTCCTTCCACGTGTTTGTATGCGCGTATGGGCGCTCAGTATCAGATGTGCATCAACGGCTTGTGATTCCCCGATCGAGGGGCGAGATGTGATCTCTATGAGTTGATGTTGGGCCGGTCTGGAGGACTTGAGGTCAGATCTTTGCCTATGGCTTGAGCACCGAGGTGTTGATTGTATGAGCAAGTGTTTTGAACTTATATGTTTGGTATTGCCCCTATTGGTATGAATGATGGCTGGATAGATACGTAATGAGTATGTTAGTACTGCGAGGTGTATCTATATGACTCGAAAGTGGCGAGGAAGGTCTACTGGATGATAGACGAACCATTAAGTCGTTGATTTCCATTGTAATTGATGTGTAGCCTCTAGTTATGGGCGCGTGAATAATCTTTTCATGTCTCCTATCTGGAGTGAAGTAAATTTCATGTTACGGTATGAGTTTGGACTCAGGAAGATTAAGTGACTGTGTAATGTGTATGGCAGTGGAAGGTATACAAAATGTTAATTGGAGGCAAAACATGTGGGTTATCTCCTGCGGGATGTTCTAAGGTGGTGTGATCCTTATGTTGTCTATTAGAAGATCTCATTTACAAGTGAAGAATATGCGTTGAAATCTAAATTGTGCTGCCTAGAGAGTGGGCTTATATGTTGTGTGAGTGAATACAAGAATTGTAGAAGAGTTAAAAATTCCAGATGATTTCTGTTTCCACAAGCTTATGAAGGAGCGAGTTCAATCTCACTATGGTATTACAACAACAATAGAGTATGTGTGTTATGATTTATTGAGTGCATTTTGTTATATGGCTTTGATCCAAGTTGGGGAGTTTGCTATTAATTAAGTTGATTGCACGGTTAAGAGCTATATTGTTCCAGTCTGCCACAGAGATGTCTCGGTATTATTCGATACCGGTTCCACCTATTCTTGTGTGTCCTCATATTTTGCTCATTATTTGGGTACGCCCCGAGAGTTTCTTTCTTTACCTATTCATGTATCTACTCTAGTGGGCGATACTGTTGTTGTGGACCGTGTGTACCGGTCATGTGTTATGATTATTGGGGGTCTGGAGACCCGAGTTGATTTATTGCTATTGAGCATGGTGGACTTTGATGTTATTTTGGGCATGGATTGGCTATCTCTGTGTCGTGCTATTTTAGACTGTCATGCTAAGACAGTCACTTTGGCTATGCCGGATGTACTGCGGATCGAGTGGCGTGGTGTGACTGATTATATCCCTAGTAGAGTGATCTCTTTCTTGAAGGCCCAGCATATGGTTGGGAAGGGTTGCCTTTCATATCTAGCATTTGTTAGGGATGTTGGAGCTGAGACTCCTAGTATTGATTTTGTCCCAGTTGTGAGGGATTTTCACGATGTTTTTCCTGCAGACTTGTCGGGCATGCCACCGGACAGGGATATTGATTTTGGTATTGACCTGGTGCCGGGCACTCAGCCCATTTCTATTCCGCCATATCGTATGGCACCAGTAGAGTTGAAGGAATTGAAAGAACAGCTTTAGGAACTCCTAGATAAGGGGTTCATTCTGCCTAGTGTGTCCCCTTGGGGTGCACCAGTTTTGTTTATGAAGAAGAAGGATGGCACGATGAGAATGTGCATTGATTATAGGCAATTGAACAAAGTAACAATCAAGAACAAGTATCCTTTGCCTCACATTGATGATTTATTTGATCAGCTTCAGGGAGCGGGGTGTTCTCAAAGATTGATCTCCGTTCGGGTTATCATCAATTGAAGATCAAGGATTCAGATATTCTTAAGACTGCTTTCAGGACCAGATATGGTCATTATGAGTTTCTTGTTATGTCCTTCGGGCTAACCAATGCCCCAGCAGCATTCATACATTTGATGAACAGTGTATTTCGGCCTTATCTGGATTCGTTCGTTATTGTATTCATTGATGATATTCTGGTGTACTCGCGTAGTCAGGAGGAGCACGCGGAGCATTTGAGAGTTGTGTTGCAGAGATTGAGGGAGGAGAAGCTTTATGCAAAATTTTCCAAGTGTGAGTTTTGGCTCAGTTTAGTGGCTTTCTTGGGGCACGTGGTTTCCAGCGAGGGTATACAGGTTGATTCGAAGAAGATAGAGGCGGTTCAGAGTTGGCCCAGACCATCCTCAGCCACATAGATTCGTAGCTTTCTTGGGTTAGCAGGCTATTATCGCCGGTTTGTTCAGGGATTTTCCTCCATTGCATCGCCCTTGACCAAGTTGACTCAGAAGGGTGCTCCATTCGTATGGTCGGACGAGTGTGAGGAGAGCTTTCAGAAGCTCAAGACAGCCTTGACCACAGCTCTAGTGCTGGTTTTACCATCAACTTCAGGTTCATATACTATGTATTGTGATGCTTCAAGAGTTGGGATTGGTTGTGTGTTGATGCAGGAGGGTAGAGTTATTGGTTATGCATCTCGGCAGTTGAAGCCCCATGAGAAGAACTACCTCATTCATGATTTGGAATTGGCTGCCATAGTTTACGCATTGAAGATTTGGAGGCATTACTTGTATGGCGTATCTTGTGAGGTGTTCACTGATCATCGTAGTCTTTAGCATTTGTTCAAGAAAAAGGATCTTAATTTGAGGCAGCGGAGATGGTTGGAGTTGCTTAAGGATTATGATATCACTATATTGTACCATCCGGGAAAGGCCAATGTGGTGGCCGATGCTTTAAGCCAAAAGGCAGTGAGTATGGAGAGTTTGGCACATATTCTAGTTGGGGAGAGACCTCTTGCGGTTGATGTTCAGGCCCTGGCCAATCGGTTCGTGAGGTTGGATATTTCGGAGCCCAGTCGGGCGTTGGCTTGTGTGGTTTCTCGGTCTTCTTTATATGATCGCATCAGAGAGCACCAGTATGATGATCCGCATTTGCTTGTCCTTAGGGACAGAGTCAGCATGATGATGCTAGAGATGTGACCGTCAGTGATGATGGTGTGTTGAGGATGCAGGGCCGGATTTGTGTGCCCAATGTGGATGGGCTTAGAGAGCTGATTCTGGATGAGGCCCATAGCTCGCGGTATTCCATTCATCCGGGTACCGCGAAGATGTATCAGGATTTGAGGCAGCCCTATTGGTGGAGAAGAATGAAGAAAGATATTGTGGGATGTGTAGCTCGGTGTCTCAACTGTCAGCAGGTGAAGTATGAGCATCAGAGACCGGGTGGCTTATTTCAGCAGATGGTTATTCCCGAGTGGAAGTGGGAGAGAATCACGATGGACTTTGTGGTTGGACTTCCTCGGACTTTTGAAGAAGTTCAATGCTATTTGGGTGATTGTGGATCGGCTGACCAAGTCTGCGCACTTCATTCATGTGTGTACTACCTATTCTTCAGAGCGGTTGGTAGGGATTTATATCTGGGAGATTGTTCGGTTGCATGGTGTTCCTGTTTCCATCATCTCAGATAGAGGTACTCAGTTTACTTCGCAGTTCTAGAGAGCCGTGCAGAGAGAGTTGGGTACTCAGGTAGAGTTAACCACAGCGTTTCATCCTCAGACGGACGGATAGTCCGAGCGTACTATTCAAATATTGGAGGACATGTTGCGTGCTTGTGTTATTGACTTTAGAGGTTCATGGGATAAGTTTCTACCACTTGTAGAGTTTGCTTACAACAACAGCTACCAGTCGAGTATTCAGATAGCTCCAAATGAGGCTTTGTACGGGAGGCAGTGTAGATCTCCGGTTGGTTGGTTCGGGCCCGGTGAGGCTAGACTATTGGGGACAGATTTGGTTCAGGATGCCTTAGAGAAGGTGAAGGTGATTCAGGAGAGGCTTCGTGCAGCGCAGTCACGTCAGAAGAGTTATGCGGACCGGAAGGTTCGAGATGTGTCCTACATGGTTGGTGAGGTCCCGTTGAAGGTTTCGCCCATGTAGGGTGTTATGATATTTGGGAAGAAAGGCGAGTTGAGTCCTCGGCTCATTGGGCCTTTTGATGTGCTTCGGAGGATTGGGGAGGTGTCTTATGAGCTTGCTTTACCACCCAGCCTGTCGAGTGTGCATCCGGTATTTCATGTTTCTATGCTCCAGAAGTATATTGGGGATCCGTCTCATGTTTTGGGTTTCAGCACGGTTCAGTTGGATAACGATTTGACCTTTGATGTGGAGCCAGTAGCTATTTTGGGTCGCCAGGTTCGGAAGTTGAGGTCAAAGGATATATCTTCAGTGAAGGTGCAGTGGAGAGGTCGGCCCATGGAGTAGGCCACTTGGGAGATTGAGCGGGAGATACGGAGCAGATATCCTCATCTATTTGAGGCTTCAGGTATGTTTCTTGACTCGCTCGAGGACGAACGTTTGTTTAAGTTGGGGAGGATGTGACGACCCGGCCAGTCGTCTCATGAGTTACCGCTCCATTTCCCCTATTTCAGCTTCTTTACGCTTCGTTATCCGTGTTTTATGGGATCGAGATGATTAGTTCGAGTTCGGAGAGGATTTGGTAAGAAATGAGACACTTAGTCTCTTTTAAGAAGGCTTAAGTTGGAAATGTCAACCGGATGTTGACTTATGTGTTAGAGGGTTCGGATGTGAATCGCGATGGTTCGGTTAGCTTCGGGAGGTGATTTGTGACTTAGGAGAGTGATCGGAAGTGGTTTTGGAGGTACGGTGTAGAATTAGGCCTGAATTAGCGAAGTTAGTATTTTGGCGAATTCCGGTTGATAGGTGAGATTTTGATTCGAGGGTCGGAATGGAATTACGAGAATTTCTGTAGCTTCGTTATGTCATTTTGGACTTGTCTGCAAAATTTGAGGTCATTCGGACGTGGTTTGGTTGGGTTTTGATCAAAAATGGAATTTGGAAGTTCTTGAGATTCATAGGGTTGAATTCGATGTGATTTGATGATTTTGGTGTTAGTCGAGGTGTTTTGATGATTGGAACGAGGTTGAATAATGTTTAGGATGCGTTGGTGCTTTTGGTTGAGGTCCCGGGGGCCTCGGGTGTGTTTCGGGTCAGTTTTGAGCGAGTACGGACACCCCAGAACTTAGAGAAATGGAGGGAGCAGCAGTTTTGGCGGGGACCGCGCTGGGCGCGCTGGCCTAGTGCTGGCCGCGTCAAAGTGGCCGCGGCCGCGGTCGTGAAGACTGCAGGTTGCTGGTCTTACATCGGAAGCTCATATCTTTTGATACACAAGGAATTTTGAGGTGATTCAAAAACGAATGTTGTAGCCCTTCGTGTCTAGTTTCCAGAAAGGTAACGATATCACAATTTGGACATCTGTAGCAAACGTTATTGCCAAAATACTAAAGCCTGTCCCTGCCGAGCAAGACCTGCACGGCCGCGGTCATTTTGGTGCGGTCAGCGGTGTCGGAATCCGAGGGGTACTCTATAAATACGAGGTTTTGGGTTTTATTTGATATTTTGACCTAGAGAGCTCGGATTTTGGCAATATTTCGAAGGTTTTTCAAGAAATTGGTCGGGGTAAGTGATTCTAACTCAGATTTTGGTTAGAGTACATGAATCTATCACTGAATTGATCATTTAATTCGTGATTTGAGATGGAATTTGGGAAGAAAATTGTGAAACCTTTCAAAAATGTAAAATGATGATTTGGAGAACCAAATGGTATCAGAATTGGATAATTTTGATATGGTTAGACTCGTGAGGGTTTGAGGATTCTGAAAATGAAAATTTTACCCGATTCTGAGATGTGAGCCCAGGGCTCGGGTTTTGCTAATTTCGAGATTTTTGATATTTTTCGAATGTTTTCGCTTGGGCTTTGTTCCCTTAGCATATTGTGACGTATTCGTTCTGATTTTGGATAGATTAGATGCGCGTGGAGGCCAATTCATGTGGCAAAGGCGTCGTGAGCTAGAGAATTAGCCAGTTCGAGGTGAGTAATGGTTGTAAATGATGTCCTGAAGGTTTGAAACCCCGAATTTGCTCATCGTAGTGCTATATTGAGGCAAGATACGCGCTGGATGATGAGCGTGGGGTCTTTCACTATTGGGGATTTTGACTTGGTCCATCCCAATTGATGATTTTACCGAATATTTGACTGAAATTCATTTGTTATCATCATGATTTGGGATGATTGCCATATTTGGGTTTCGTGTCAATTATTTGAACCCTTCAGGGATTTTTATCACTGTTTCCTCACTACTTGACTTATTATTTGAACTCTATCCTGTTGATATCTACTGTTTTACAAACTCAGCCACTTTTACTCAGATTTGAAACTTAAATGATATTTCTACATCATGTTTTGGGATGAGAACTACTGTTTTACTAATGCCTAAGGGGCTTCTGATGATTTCTGGACTAAGTGAGGCCGAGGGCCATATGTGAGGATATGCTGAGTGATATGAGGCCGATGGCCTAGGATACTATTTATGCCATGCGGTGGCTTGAGTGATGTGAGGATATGCTGAGTGATGATGCCACGAGGTGGCTTGATATAGCGCTTGGGCTGTAAGGGGCCCCTCCGGAGTGTGCACACCCACAGTGAGCGTGGGTACCAATGTGATTTGAAACAGTTGTAACAATGACACTGGTTGATGAAAGTTGGTCAGGTAACAATGGCTGACCACTATGTTGAGTGATTGTGATGTAGCCCGCGGGGCTGATACTGTACTGAGAGTGAGCCCGGGGGGCTGATACTATGCTGAGCGATTGATACTGTGCCCGAGGGGCGGATTTCTACTTGTTAATTACCTGTTAAATTACCTGTTTTACTTGTTTTAAAAAGGAATATTATTTGATTTCATCACTGATTTACTGCTTTAAGTGATTTTACTGCTTGATATGGAATTGTTTTGTGCCTTTACGTGTTTTCATACTTTCAGCCATTATTTGTAATTATTACTCACTTAGTTGGAGTACTCACATTACTCCCTGCACCATGTGTGCAGATTCAGGTATAGTCGAGTCCGCACCTGAGCGCTGATTCCTTCCAGGCTAGGCAGTGATTTGGAGTTACGATGTAGTTGTTGACGTCTGCAGCCCCTTGACTCTCTTATCCTCTATCATTTATGTTTTCTTCAAAATGTTGTATTGGATTCCATACTTTGTATACCTACATTAGATTCTGTAGTAGCTCATGACTTGTGACACCCCGGTTTGGGCTGTGTCGGGATGGTTCCTGCTGTTATTATCGTTAAATTCCGCAATTTATGAGCATTATATTATATGTTATTACTATTTATGATGATTAACTGTTTAAAAGAGGTGTTCCGTTTTGGTCTGGTTGGCCTTGTCTTCACGAGAGGCGCCATCACGACCGGGTTCGGGGATCGGGTCGTGACAAATGGGCTAGAAACTTGGGCCTTTATGACTAGTTATGTTTAAAATTAGCTTAATTAACTAAAAGTATTATCAAAAATATTATTTAGCTCTACTTAAGTAAAAATAATTATTAAAGAAAAAAAGATTGACTGTTAAATCAAAACTATTTTTTTGATATTTTTCAAGATAAAAAATGACTACAAAACATTAATGAGCCTATTTTTGTAATTTTCGTTTTTCTTGTAATAAAATAAAAGTAAAAGAGTAAAAATGAGTTGAAATATCTATATTAGGCCTAAATTAAATATTTACGTGCTAAAATATAAAAAATCTTGGGGAGGGTCAAAATCACATGTCTACACATAGATCACATCTATTTGTGCGGTCTATTCTAGTGATAGCATTCCCACTTTATTATCACTTCTGGTACTGGCAGTAGTGGCGAAAAATTTCCCTAGGGATATTCAAATTTGAAAGAAGTGAAAAACATTTCCGACGAAGGGTTTTCAATATGTGTTATATACTACTAAAACGTAATATTTTACCTGTATATACAGTGCAATTCTTCGACGAAGAATGGTCAACTGACCAGCCTTATGATCATGTGGCTTCGCCACTGACTGGTAGGGGCATGCAATTACAGAAATGGAGCAACGGTAAAGTTGTCTCCGTATAATCTGTAGGTCGCGGGTTTGAGTTGTAGAAGCAGTCACTAATACTTGCATTAATGTAAATTATATTTAACACACCCTTTAAGGTACGTCGCTTTCTCGAACCCTACATGAACATCAAATGCTTTGCGCACCAAACAGATGCTCAGTTATAAACCTTCCCTGGTTTATGGTCTTTAAACTGCCTTGTTGTTAGTGTCAAATTCTTTGCGTTTCTTTCATACTCAAATGCTATTTCCTAATTTATGTGGTGACCATATAAACATATTACTCCCTATGTTCTAGTTTATATAAACCTATTTCCTTTTTATAGCTTTTTCAAAAAAGAATGACTCCTTTTTAAATTTGGAAACAATTTAGCTTAAACTTACAATTCTACCTTTAATGAGAAGATTTTATAATCACACAAATACTCTAGGCCCTTTTTTGACTTGTTTAGGATCACAAATTTCAAAAGTCTTCATTTGTTCTTAAACTTCGCACCCAATCAAATAGGCTCACATAAATTGGAACGAAGAAAGTGTATTTATAATGGGTCTATTTTATCAGAAAAACTAATAGTCTCATGGGACACCAGAACTTAACATCACGCTGGCAAGAAAACATTATCCTCTAAATTGCATAAAAGAGCTAAACTCTGTACTAAGTATATAATATGAAAACCATAAATTTGTGTCTCTAACTAAGACACTGTATGTTTGACCTAAAAGTATTAACTTTTGGTTAAAACGATTATAATTGTTTATTGATAGAATAAACCTAGTTAATGATAATATTCCTAGATAAGGATTCTAATAGATGGATAACGTTGAACGGATCGGGTGGTGAGTTGGAAATAACATTTATTAAATATTCCAAAAAGTATGAGCAATAATGGAGATATAACTAGGCAATAAATCGCAATAAATGACATTTATGTAAATAGAAGAAGGGGTTCACCCAATAAATAATGAACTAGGTGATTGTTCATCCTAACAATGAGGAGTGACAGATAGATCTTAGAACATTCTAAATATCCCTGGATCTGCTGGAAAGTGTTGAATAATATAAACAAGAATCTTGATAAAAAGGTAATCTTTGTATCTTTGCAAGAGTGAGAGAATCTTTTAGTAAAGTCTGTTCTTATTACAATGAATATCACATGCCCCTAGTCCTTCTATTTTTTCCTGTTTTATGGGACATACTTCCAACCAACCCTAATAGTAAAAATACAAAGAATATCCAATGAAATATTTTCTTTAATATCATATTCTAATAAACTAGCAGTTACAGCTCTTTCTGCATTGCTCGACCTTGACCATCGTTAGCATGTCGACCACGAGCCTCGCTATTTCCTGGTCGACCTCGACTACCTCTTTTCTCGATGAGACTCTACCCCAAGTACTGAGACAGATTTCAACCTATACAGTTAGTCCTTCCACATATTAAGGCCGACCTCAAACGACCTTGATGAGAAGATTCTGTTTATTGTAGTTGGAAAAATTGGATGAGCATGTCGAGCAACAACATTTCAAACGAGATTACAATGTGACCTTTTGCGAACCGCAGCTTTCGGAGTCACGTCATTCCTACTTCATCATGACATCATGCATCATTATGGCGCTTTTTCCTGATGTTTTGCGTCATTTCCCGTGCATCTGTAGTTTTGGTACCAGTGCAGCGTAATAATGGCCTTATTTCTTGGTTGCAATTCTTGAATTCTTATAAATAGGGGTGTGAGGGTATTCATTCATACTTTATGCAATATTTGTATCGAATCCCTACATCTCCTTCATCCCCCATTATTTGTCTCTTTTACTGGTTCCGTAGTTTTCAATTGCTTTAACTCTCCGTCAGTCAAGTTGCTTTTAATCTTTCTTCACTTCGAATATCCTTTCTTTCTTGGAACTATGACTAAAGTGCTTTCTGGCCCTGCCGAGGAAAACTACCCGGTCCCCCTAGCAATGATTTTCCCTCCTTATGTGGGGTGTATCTCTTTTTCCGTTGAGGATGAGCATTTCCCTACAGTGGAGGAGATGATTCCTCCCCTGGTGATCTCTAAAATGTGCTTATGCTTCCTCTCAACAACTCCATTATACTGAGGAGTGTAGGCACATGGAGTTTGATGGATAATTCCAAGCTTTTTAAACATCTCACTGCACATTGAGTTTACAAACTCAGTGCCATTATATGTTCTAAAAATTTTAACAATTTTGTCAAACTGAGTTTTAACCAATACTAGAAATTATTATAGTAGGACACACACTTCAGATTTCTGCCTAAGTAAAAACACCCAGGTCATTCTTGAAAAATCATCCACAACTGTCAAGAAGTATTAATTACCATCATAGGAAGGGGTCTTGTATGGACCCCACAAATCCATATGTACTAGATCAAAGCTACTCACAGTTTTAATACTACTAGTAGGAAATGGTAACCTTGTCTGCTTAGCACAAGAACAAACTACACATTGTTTTACACTGTTAGTTATGAGTTCTGCTTTCATATGTAGCTACTTCCTAAGAATTGTAGTTGCAACATGAACAGACCTCTTATGCCATAGGTCAATGTCCTTTGTTATAGTTGTAATCGTCTGATCCTTGTCATTTATTCCTTCTGTTAGTGCTAGAGAAGTTCCAACAACTTGCCTTTCAAGTATGTAGAGTCCATCATTCTCTCTATCAATCGCCTTCACCTTCCCACTAAAGAGTTCCTGAAATACACAGAAATCAGGAAAGAAGATTGTTGAGCATTTTAATTCCTTTGTCAGTTTAGACACTGATAACAAATTAAACTTAAACTGTGGAACATAGAACACATTAGTAATTGTGTTCCCCTCTAATAGAATGCTAGCACCAGTATGTGTAACATATGAAATGTCTTTATTTGGCATAAATACTTTCTTTGGGTTTTCAGACTGAAGGATAGTTGACTTGTTTAGCATATTAAGATCAGCTACCATGTTGTGTCTATTATCCAATCTTGTAAATTGTTAGAAGACAACAGAGCACAACTAACACCTGTTGTATTTATTGTAGGGGTTGACATTGTGTTGGAATTCTTGCTAGACCCTACTTTGTTGAGAAATTGAAGGATCTGTTCATATTGATCTCTAGAGAAGGTGCAACATGCCATCTAATTCAGCTAATTGATGTTTAGACTGGTTACAGACCCTTGATCCTTAGTAGTTGTAGGAACTTGATTTGTATTCATAGTCAGATTCTGTAGAGGAACCCTTGCATCATTGTACTTATTGTATGTCTGTTGTGTAGGATTGTCTGTGATGACATTGTAAGTTGCATTGTTTCCTACTCCCCCCCCCTCTTTTTTGGTTTGTAATCATGAAGATAACCCACTATTTTGTAGCAATTCTCTTTGTTGTGCCCTTTAAGTTTATAGAAATTACATTGAATGTTAAAGTTCTTCTTGAACCTTTGATTTCATCTAATTCTTGAGTACATTACTACATCAAAACTTCCTTTCATAACGGCAAGATTGTAACAACCCAATCGGTCATTTCGAGTGTATTAGCCCTGATCCCTTATTTACTGCTTCCCCTGTATCTTTTTCAGCTTATGTGACTTCCCAGGAGGTTTTGTTTTTAGTTTTGGAGTGTTTTGGTACACTTAGTCCCTAAAACGGTAGCTTAAGTCATATGATTTTGACCGTAGTTGAAACTGTTAGCAGACGACTTCAGAATAGAGTTTCGTTGGTCTCGTTAGCTCCGTTGGGTGATTTTAGACTTGGCAGCATGTCCGGATTGTGAATTGGAGGTTTGTAGCTAATTAGGCTTGAAATGGTGAAAGTCGGATATTTGGAAATTTTGTCCGAAAGTGAACTTTTTGATATCGGGATCAGATTCTAATGCTGGAAGTTAGAGTAGGTCTGTAAGGTTGAATATGACTTGGGTGCAAATTCGAGGTCAATCGGACATGGTTTGATAGGTTTCAGCATCGATTGTAGAAGTTTCAACTTCATTAAGTTTAAATTGGAGGGTGAATCGTGTTTTTAGCATTGTATAATGTGATTTGAGGGCTAGATTAGGTTCGTAGGGTATTTTAGGACTTGTAGGTATGTTTGGTTGAGGTTCCGGGAGCCTCAGGTGGATTTCAGATGGTTAATAGATCGAATTTGGTTTTAGGAGAATGGCTGAAGTTGTTGCACCTGGTGTAATCGCACATGCACACTTTAGGCTGCAGGTACGATGCCGCAGAAGCGGCCATCAAGCCGCAGATGCAATTTTGGGCCTGCCCCAGCTGTGACCGCAGAAACGGTCAGAGTCTCGCAGAAGCGGCCTCGCATGAGCCGAGAAAAGGATGCAGAAGTAGCCCTTGATCGCAGAAGCGGCCCTTGATCGCAGAAGCGATTCTTGAGGACTTAAGTTAAATCCGCACCTACGATGGTTTTTCTACAGGTGCAAAACCACAGAAGCGGTGGATTTCTCACAAAAGCGAAGATCGTTGGGCGAAAAAAAGAGGATGTCGAGGGTTTTATCCTATTTTCAATTTTGAAACTTTGAGAGCTTGGATTTGGGAAATAATTTGGGATATTTTTAGAGGAAGCTTTTGGGTAACGATTCTTAACCCATTTATGATTATATTCCAGTAATCTATAGTTGATATCATCATTTAAGTAAGGAAGTTGGTTGAGAAATTTGGGGAAAAATGGGAGAAGTTCTCCAACTAAGTTTTTGAGTTTTGATTGGGATTTTGACATTGGATTTGGATAATTTTAGTACCAGTGAACTCGTGAGTGAATGGGTGTTCATACTTTGTGGCTTTTACTCGATTTTGAGATGTGGGCACGTGTCGACCTTTTGGGTGATTTTCTAATTTCTGCTTAAGCCTTGATTTCATTAATTAGATTAATTTCTTACAGTTATATTTATAGTATATAATTACTTTTGGCTAGATTTGGGCCATTCAGAGTTGGATATTCATGGAAAAGGCATTGTTACCGATTGATTGAGCTTGGTTCAAGGTAAGTTGCTTCCCTACCTTGTGTGGGGGAACTCCCCATAGGATTTGGTACTGTTGTGATATGTACGTGAGGTGACGAGTGCGTACATGGGCTATTTGTTGTAAAATCTGATTTTTACTGAATAATAACATGTTTCACATTAATTGAGTTATACTAGCATATGTAGTTATCCTGTTTAGCCTAAAATAGCATGTTTACGAGCCTTAAATGCCTATATGAACTCTGTGCAGCATGCTTAGTGAGTTTCCTTCTTTTTCCTTGACTTGTACTTAGTCTAAACTATAGGATTTCTTGTTGTAACTGTTAATTGCATTATTTGAGCTGCATATTTACTTTTGGACTACGGAACGATATTTCTGGTAGATCCATCTACATATTTACTTTGGGACTATGGAACGGTATTCTGGGAGATCCCCTTATATATTTACTTTGGAACTATGAGACGGTATCCTGGGTGATCCCTCTACATATTTACTTTGGGACTGGGGGACGGTATATTAGGAGATCCCCTGTTGTATTATTCCTGCGTACTGTACTGTTATTCTTCTATGATTCCTCTTTGTTAAATTTGAGTCTCTTAGTTAGGCTTGGCACTTACTAGGTACCGTTATAGTGTACTCATGCTACTCTTCTACACATATTTTCGGGTGCAGATCCAGGTACCTCCTACCAGCCTCGCTATTAGTTGCGTACTTGTTGCTACTCCAGAGACTTTAAGTTATATCTGCCCACGTCCGTAGACCTCGGAGTCCCTATCTATCATTTTTGTGTTGTTCTTCCTTTACTTCTTCTAAATACTGATTTATAGAATAGTTAGACAAATTCCTAGAAGCTTGTGACTTATGATGTTCCAGGTCTTGGGGAGATTCTGTGTATATTCGAGAGTGGTTATTGTAAATGTCGAGCAACACTTATATCAGTTGTTAAATTGTCTGTTGTAGTTAGCTGTTAAATTTATGCTTTCACTTGAATTATTCCGCAATGTTAGGCTTACCTAGTCGTAGGAGACTAGGTGCCGTCGTAACATCTCACGGAGTGAGGATTTACATCATGATAAGTTTGTATCAGAGCTCTAGGTTCATAGGTGTCGTGAGTCACAAGCGAGTTTAGTAGAGTCTTGTGGATCAGTACGGAGATGTGTGTACTTATCTTTGGGGGGCTTTGGAACTATTAGGAAAAGTTTCACTTCTTTTGATTCTTTGTCGTGCAAAATTGTTGACTTCAAAATTCTAATCTTCTGTCTTCTATATTTTCTCACAGATGGTGAGGACATGTACAGCCGGATTAGATGACAGGTACTCGCGCCCCCTGCTAGAGCCGCCAGAGGCTAGGGCCGGGGTAGAGGCCAAGGACGTCCAGGTAGTGCAGCCAGAGCACCTGCATGAGCTACTACGGAAGAGCCACCAGTAGCTCTAGTCGGAGCGCAAGCAACTGAGATGCCTACTACCATACCAGCTCTTCAGGAGACCTTTGCACAGTTCCTGAGCATGTTTGGTACTCTAGCTCAGGCAAGGTTGATTCACCTTGCTCCTGCCACATCTCAGGCTGGGGAAGGAGCACAGACTTTCGCCGCCCGTACCATAGAGCAGCGGGTTCAGGTCGATCAGATTCCATAGGTTATATTGGTGCCATCTGTAGCCCTAGTTTAGCCCGAGGGGAGGGCATCAGTTTCTGAGGAGGAGGAGCGTAGGCTCGAGAGGTACAAGAATTAACACCCTTCTACTTTAAGTGGTTTGGCGATAGAGGATGCTCAAGGTTTTCTTTAAGAGTGCCACCGTATCCTCTATACTATGGGCGTAGCGGAGTCGAGTGGGGTTTTTTTCATTGTGTTCTATCTTAGAGGAGTAGTCTATCAGTAGTGGCGTGCTTATGAGTTGTACAGTTTGGTTGAGGCAGCTTCACTTACTTGGAGCTAGTTCTCAGATATGTTTTGGACGGAGTATGTTCCTTAGAGCCTCATGGATGCATGACGCGCCGAGTTTGAGCAGTTGCGCTAGGGTGCTATGACTATGTTAGCATATTCAATTCATTTTAGTGATTTGTCTAGACATGCACCAACCTTGGTTGCTATAGTTCGACTGAGGGTCCATAGGCTTATCAAGGGGATCCATGCCAGCATCAGGATTAGCATGGCCCAGGTGTTGGAAATGGATATCTCGTACCATCAGGTTGTGAGTATTGCTAGGAGAGTAGAGGGTATTCTTACTTGAGAGAGATAGAGGAGAGGAAGTCCAAGAGGTCTCGAGAGTCTGGCACTTATACTGGTACTCGTACCCCAACTGCAGTTCGACATGGTAGGGGCTGTGTGAGTTGCCTTATTCATTCAGCTCTTTCAGTCTCCAGCGGTATTCCGGCTACTCCTAGGCCCTAGGAGCCTTATTATGCACCGCCAGTATCTAGTATACCTCCTTCACGGGGTGCCTCCAGTGGTCAGTCCAACAGACTTGGCCCGAGCCAACCATAGCAGCCACGCCCTCTAGGAGCTCATTTTTTAGTATGGCGACACTCTCTATATGGTGAGGGATTGCCCCAGACTTAGGAGGGGTGCACCTCAACAGGCTTCTCAGGCACCACATGCTCCGCAGGATCCTCAGGCTATGATTACAACACTAGCTACCACTCCACATACTTAGCCAGCTCGAGGTGGAGGTCGTGGAGGTAGAGGTCGCCCTAGAGGGGGAGGCCAGGCCAAATATTATTACCTTCCTTCTCGTACAGAGGTAGTTGCTTCCGACTCTACCATTATAAGTATTGTTCTAGCTTGTCATAGAGATGCATCAGTATTATTTGATCCAGTCCCCACTTATTCCTTTGTGTTATCTTATTTTACTCTGTATTTGGGCGTATCCCATGATTCTATGAGTTCTCTTGTATATGTGTCTACATCTGTGAGAGATTCTATTGTTGTTGATCGTGTGTATTAGTCATATTTGGTTGTTATTAGTGGTTTTGAGACTAGAGCCAATTTATTATTACTCAGTATGGTAGATTTTGGTATTATCTTGGGTATGGACTGGTTGTCGTCCTATTATGTTATTTTGGATTGTCACGCCAAGACCATGACGCTGGATATGCCAGGCTTACCATGTTAGAGTAGAGGGGTACCTTATATTACACTCCTAATAGAGTTATTTCATTTCTTAAAGCTTAACTGATAGTTGAGAAGGGGTGTGACGCATATCTAGCTTATGTGAGAGATGTCAGTATTGATACCCCTACAGTTGAGTCAGTCCCAATAGTGAGAGATTTCCCTAATGTATTTCCAGTTAATCTTCTAGGCATGCTGCCCGACAGAGATATCGACTTTGGTATTGATTTATTGCCGGGCACTTAGCCCATCTCTATTCCTCCATATCGTATGGCTCCTCCTGAGTTGAAGGAACAATTACAGGAATTACTTGGTAAGGGCTTTATTCAGCCGAGTGTGTCACCTTGGGGTGCTTTGGTCTTGTTTGTGAAAAAAAAAAGATAGTTCTATGCGTATGTGCATTGATTATCGCCATTTGAACAAAGTTAGAGTGAATAACAGGTATCCATTACCTTGTATTGATGACTTATTTGATCAGATTATAGGGTGCTAGAGTGTTTCCTAAGATTGATGACTTACGTTCGGGTTATCATTAGTTGAAGATTCAGGAGCCAGATATCCTCAAGATCGCTTTCAAGACTCGATAAGGTCATTACGAGTTCCTTGTGATGTCATTTGGGCAGACCAATGCCCCAACAACATTTATGCATTTGATGTGTAGTATATTTCAGCCCTATCTTGACTTATTTGTCGTTGTATTTATTGACGACATTCTGGTGTACTCCCAGAGTCAGGAGGATCATGAGCACCACCTGAGGACTGTGCTTCAGATCTTGAGACAAAAGAAATTATATGCAAAATTCTCAAAATGTGAGTTATGGTTAGATTCCGTGATATTTTTGGGTCATGTAGTGTCGAGTGAAGTGATCAAGGTGGATCCGAAGTAGGTGTAAGTAGTGCAGAGCGAGCCTAGAACGTCCTCAAATACTGAGATCTAGAGTTTTCTTGGTTTAGCGGGGTATTACCATAGATTTATAAAGGGTTTCTCATCTATTGTAGCACCTATGACCAGGCTAACCAAGAAGGGTGCACCATTCAGGTGGATAGAGGAGTGTGAGGAGAGCTTTCAAAAGCTCAAGACTACTTTGACTACAGCCCCAGTATTGGTATTGCCTTTAGGTTCGGGGTCTTATACTATATATTGCAATGCGTCATGAGTTGGTCTCGGCACGGTGTTGATGCCGGACCGTAGGGTGATTTCCTACGTTTCCAGACAACTGAAGGTGCATGAAAAGAATTATCATGTCCATGATATTAAGCTAGCAGCTATTGTTCATAACTTGAAGAGTTGGAGGTACTATTTGTATAGTGTCCCCTGTGATATCTACACTGAACATCAGAGTTTGCAGCATTTGTTCAAGTAGAAGGATCTTAACTTGCACCAGCGGAGGTGGTTAGAGCTACTTAAGAATTATGATATCACTATTTTATACCATCCCAGGAAGGCCAATGTGGTGGTTGATGCCTTGAGTCGGAGGGCGGAGAGTTTAAGGAGCTCAGCATATTTACAAGCAGCAGAGAGGCAATTGGCATTGGATATTCAAGCCTTGGCCAACCAGTTTATTAGATTGGATATTTTTTAGCTGAGTCAAGTTTTAACTTGTATGGTCTCCCAATCTTCTCTTTATGATCGTATCAGGGAGCGTCAGTATAATGACTCCAATTTGCTTGTCCTTAAGGACATAGTTCAGCAGGGTGATGCTAAGGATGTCAATATTGGAGATGACAGTGCATTGAGGATGCGGGCCAAGCTATGTGTGCCCAATGTAGACGGATTGTGTGAGTTGATTCTCCATGAGGCTCACAGTTCGTGGTACTCCAATTATCTGGGTGCCGCAAAGATGTTTCAGGACTTGAAGCAGCATTATTGGTGGGGGAGAATGAATAAGGACA
Source organism: Nicotiana sylvestris (assembly GCF_000393655.2). Classification (NCBI taxonomy): domain Eukaryota; kingdom Viridiplantae; phylum Streptophyta; class Magnoliopsida; order Solanales; family Solanaceae; genus Nicotiana; species Nicotiana sylvestris. The sequence goes on along the minus strand of NC_091066.1, from coordinate 147,239,557 downwards.
TAGTGGAATATGTAGCTAGGTGTCTAAATTGCTAGCAGGAGAAGTATGAGCATCAGAAGCCAAATGGATTTCTTCAGAAGCTAGAGACTCCAGAGTGGAAATGGGAGCGGATCACTATAGATTTCGTTGTTAGACTCCCACGGACTCAGTGGAAGTTTGATACAGCTTGGATAATTGTGGATAGGCTCACCAAGTCAGCTCATTTCATTCTTGTGATGACTACTTATTCTTCCGAGCAGCTGGCTCAAGTTTATATCCGTGATATTGTCAGGCTTCATGGCATGCCGGTATCTATCATCTCTGATCGGGGTACGCAGTTTACATCACGATTTTGGATGGCCGTACAACATGAGTTAGGTACTAGGGTAAAGTTGATCATAACATTTCACCCTCAGACGGACGGACAGTCCGAGCGCACTATTCTAATACTAGAGGATATGCTTTATGCGTGTGTGATGGAGTTTGAAGGATCTTGGGATGAGTTCTTGCCACTTGCGGAGATTGCGTACAACAACAATTATCCGTCGAGCATTTAAATGGCACCGTATGAGGCTTTGTATGGTAGGAGGTGTCGGTGTCCAATGGGGTGGTTCGAGCCGGGTGAGGCTAGATTACTAGGTACAGACTTGGTTCAGGATGCTTTGGAGAAGGTTAAGGTGATTCAGGATAGACTTCGCACATCCCAGTCCAAATAGAAGAGTTATGCGGATTGGAAGGTTTGCGATGTTGCATTCATGGTTGGAGAGCGGGTCTATCTCCAGGTTTCGCGTATGAAGGCCGTTATGAGATTCGAGAAGAAAGGAAAGCTGAGCCCAAAGTTTATTGGTCTATTTGAGGTGTTTCGGCGAGTTGGGTAGGATGCTTATGAGCTTGCCTTGATTCACAGTCTGGGAGGAGTTCATTCGGTATTCCATGTTTCTATGCTCCGGAAGCATCACGGTGATCCGTATCATGTGTTGGATTTTAGATCAGTCCACTTGAACAAGGATTTATCTTATGTTGAGGAGCCAGTAGCTATTTTGGATAGGTAGTTTGAAAGTTGAGGTCAAAGAACATTGCTTCAGTGAAGGTTCAGTGGAGGGATCAGCCGGTCGAGGAGGCGACTTGGGAGACCAAGCATGATATGCACAGCCGTTATCCTAATCTTTTCACCACTTCAGGTATGTCTTTATGCTCGTTTAAGGACGAACGATTGTTTTAATAGGGGGAGGATGTAATGACTCGGCCGGTCATTTTGAGTGTATTAGCCTTGATCCCCTATTTACTCGTTCCCCTGTATCTTTTTCTTCTTATGTGACTTGTTGGGATGTTTTGTTTTCGGTTTCGGAGTGTTTCGGGATACTTTGTCCCTTAAACGGAAGCTTAAGTCTTAGGATTTTGATTGTAGTTATAACTATGTGGAAACAACATCGGAATGGATCTTTGTCGGTTCCGTTATCTCTGTTGGGTTATTTTGGACTTAGGAGCATGTTCGGACTGTGAATTTGAGGTCTGTAGCTGATTTAGACTTGAAATGGCGAAAGTCAGATTTTTGGAGATTTTTACCGAAAGTGGAACTTTTGATATCGAGGTTGGATTCCGATTCTGGAAGTTGGAGTAGGTCCATAAGGTTGAATATGACTTGAGTGCAAAATTTGAGTTCAATCGGATGTGGTTTGATAGGTTTCGACATCGATTGTAGAAGTTTGAAGTTTAAAGATCATTAAGTTTGAGTTGGAGGGTGAATCGTGTTTTTAGTATTGCTTGATGTGATTTGAGGGCTCGATTAAGTTTGTTGGTGTTTTAAGACTTGTAGGTATGTTTGATTGAGGTCCCGGGAGCCTCAGGTTGATTTCGGATGGTTAATAGGTCAAATTTAGTTTTGGGAGAATGGCTGAAGTAGCTGCACCTGGTGTAATCGCACCTACGTACTTTGGGTCGCAGGTGTGACACTACAGAAGCGACCATCGAGCCGCATATGCGATTTTGGGTTTGCCCAACTGGGACCGCAAAAGCGGACTCGCATGAGCATAGAAAAGATCGCAGAAGCGGGCGCGCGAAAGTGGCCCTTAATCGCAGAAGCGATTCTTGAGGGCTTAAGTTAAGTCCGCACCTGTGATGGTTTTTTTGCAGGTGCTGAACCACAGAAGCGGTGGATTCCTCGCAGAAGTGAAGATCGTTGGGATAAAAAGAGGATTTCGAAGGTTTTATCCCATTTTCAATTTTGAAACTTCGAGAGCTCCGATTTGAGCGATAATTTGGGAAATTTTCAGAAGAAGCTTTTGGGTAATGATTCTTAACCCATTTATGATTACATTCCACTAATATATAGTTGATTTCATCATTTAATTGAGGAAGTTGGTTGAGAAATTTTGGAAAAAATGGGAGAAGTTCTTCAACTAAGTTTTTGAGTTTTGATTGGGATTTTGATATCGGATTTGGATAATTTTGTTACGAGTGAACTCGTGAGTGAATGTGTGTTCATATTTTGTGACTTTTACTTGATTCCGAGACGTGGACCCGAGTTGACTTTTTGGGGCGATTTTATAATTTCTGCTTAAGCCTTGATTTAATTAATTAGATTAGTTTCTTATAGTTATATTTATGGTATGTAAATTCTTTTGGTTAGATCTGGGCCATTCAGAGTCGGATATTCGTGGAAAAGGTATTTTTATCGATTGATTGAGCTTGGTTCGAGGTAAGTGGCTTGCCTAACCTTGTGGGGGGAACTCCCCTTAGGATTTGTACTTTTGTGATATGTGAGCATCGTATACATGAGGTGACGAGTGTGTACACGAGCTATTTGTTGTAAAATTTAATTTTTACTGAATAATAACCTGTTTCACCTAATTGATTTATACTAGCATGTGTAGTTATCCTGTTTAGCCTAGAATAGCATGTCTACGTGCCTTAAATGCTTATATTAACTATGTGCAACATGCTTAGAGAATTTTCTTCTTTTTCCTTGACTTGTACTTAGTTTAAACTATAGGATTTCTTGTTGTAACTGTTAATTCTATTGTTTGAGTTGTGTATTTACTTTGGGACTACGAAACTGTATTTTTGAGAGATCCCCCTGCATATTTACTTTGGGACTGCGGAACGGTATTCTGAGAGATCCCCCTGCATTTTTACTTTGGGACTACGGGACGGTATCTCGGGAAATCCCCCTGCATATTTACTTTGGGACTACGGGATTGTATCTCGAGAGATCCCCTACTGTATTATTCCTGCATACTGTACTGTTATTCTTCTATGATTCCTCTTTGTTAAATTTCAGTCTCATATTACACTGTAATATTTTTACTTTGCCTTATTTATTATATATATATACCAGTAGGGCCCTGACCTGACCTCATTACTACTCGACCGAGGTTAGGCTTGGCACTTACTGGGTACAATTGTGATGTACTCATGCTACTCTTCTGCACATATTTCGGGTGCAGATCCAGGTACCTCCTACTAACCTCACTATTTTGCGTACTTGTTGTTGCTCCGGAGACTTCAAGGTACATCTGCCCGCGTTCGCAGACCTTGGAGTCCCCCTCTATCCCTTTTATGTTGTTCTTCGTTACTTTTTCTAGATACTGATATATAGAACAATTAAATAAATTCTTAGAAGTTTGTGACTTATGATGTTCCGGGTCTTAGGGAGATTCTGTGTATATTCGAGAGTGGTTATTGTACATGCCGAGCGACACTTATATCAGTTGTTAAATTGTTTATTGTAGTTAGTTGTTAAATTTATGCTTTCATTTTCATTATTACGCAATGTTAGTCTTACTTAGTGTCACACCTCCTTTTTGCGCGCCCGCCCTGAAGGGTTAAATGCGCGAGGGAGTTTTTCCAATTTAAGTGATAATATTCGAAATGAGATTATTTATTTAATTCAGAGTCGCCACTTGGGAAAGGTTTGGCTTTTGGTGTCCCAAGTCACCAGTTTATCTTGAATCCCAAATCGAGGAAATTTTCGACTTTCCAAATGAAGTCTGCGAACCAGAAATTCTAAGTAAGGAATTCTGTTGACCCGAGGGAAGGTGTTAGGCACCCTCGAATCCCGTGGTTCTAGAACGGTCGCTTAAATTGTTATAATGGCTAAATATCTGATTTAAATACATTTTATGACTTACGTGCTTTTATTAAGTTTAAACCGCTTCTATTATTATCATTTATTTTTATGGAATTGCAACGTTGTGGAAATGCATCTCGAACCACGTCAAAATCAATGCACCCGTGATCGTCGACACATTTTGACTCCGTTGGGATTTGGATTTGGGTCACATCAATGTGCACCCATATTTAAGAGGGTTAAATTATTAAAAGGTGTGCCTAAAGCAACTAGCGTATTGTTATTTTGGGAAGGCTATAAAATTCGCTAAACGGCCTGTCCCGAATTCTAAGTATTTTAATATATACATTTAGATGGCCCCGCAGCTTGTGCATTTTTGTTTGTCGAGGCTCGTCTCGATTTTATTTGAGAGGATAAACCTATAGCGACTACAGTTCTATTGTGTTCGTCTCTAATGAAATGAAAGAAAGAGGATTACGTGCTAATTACATGCTTGACCAACTTCGGATCCTTATTTGATTATCTGATTTTATGAGGCGTGAATTGTTTTGTGCCTTATTTCATGGATGAACATGTTGTTAAATTGTTAGGGGAAATTAATATACAAGATCAATAGAACTGCTAAAAGCTTATGATAAATGTTCTTCAGATCCGAGTTTGAAACTTGCTTATTTAAACCAGGTCAGTGGAATTAACTTATCGGAAACTAATACCAATAGAGTTTAAACAGGATCATGTGAACTACCTACAAAGATTCAATAAAACTACATCATATCTGGCAAGATTAAGGCATTCTGTTCTATACATGCAGAATATTAGTTGAAAGGTTACCTAATTATCTGTGTGCCAAAACACTCATACATTACTTATCAGACAACCCATTAAGCAAACGAAATCACAATTTAGGACGAACTAAGCTGCGATTATGTACAAGGCTACCTAATGTGTTTCTTTATTGAATTACAAACTAAACAAATTACACAAATCTAATAACATTCGTAAAACTGTAACTGCAGCAAACGAACGATTAAACTCCTGCATATTTTTGATTTCATGCTTACATTATTACATCAGATGCAAAGTCTTAGTATGTACCTGGATGTTGGATACAACAGAAGAAGGAAGGGGTCAGTAGAGCAATAGAAGCAATACCAAACAACAGCAGTAACAGCAGGTACAAATAGGACAGCTCCCAGTGCAAGATACAGTTAGAGCCGATGAAACAATGGCAGGAAGACAACATCAAACAATGCAGTAGGAACAAAACTCCAAGACAGACCAAATCCAGGAGAAACAAACAATGTTAATCAACCAATGAACTCAGCTGATACTTGAAAGAAAACAGAGTTGATTGAACAGGTTGAACAAACTGAGAATCACACAAACAAGTAAGAAACAGTTGCTGATTTTTTGTATATTTTCCTCTCGAAGGTGTATCTATATAAGCCCCTCTATTTTCTCTCACTATCTCTTTTCTCTTCAAAATCCAGTGCCAATTTCAGTCTTTTGAAATTTTACTTGAGTTATCAAGAAGGATTCTTTCCAGTTTTCTGTTTTTCAGAACTCAACTCTCAAATATTCAGTCTGCGTTTTCTATCTGTATCCCTCCTCTATCATCCTTCTCCTGAAGTTTTTTCTCCCTTTTATACACCTAAAATCAGCCTTTTAACAGCCTGTTAGACAATCAGAACACCCCTCCCATGTGCTATCTTCTTTTCAGTTTCCACTTACTATTTAAATAAAAACACAACCCCATGATATTCCCTGGAAGACTTACCTTTTGAGTAAGGTTTATTATTTCTGAAACTAAAGCAGAATATGGGCAGCAAAATGTAATCTGACAGCATATGCTGTCAAACTATTTTAATTCAAAAAGGGCCTTTATGCACATGTTGTGCACAAGTGCACATGCCAACAATTCAGATTGTAATTACAGACAAAACCTTAGATTTCTGAAATCAAATTAACAACTATAAGTTACTAAACTCAGTTCCTAATTGATTCAAGCAATGCTTAACAGAAGCAGGTCAATTGGTTATTGTTCGGACAACTGAAACTAATTGACGACATATGTCGACTCGACTATACTAATCATAAAATGTACCATCGAAACCATGATCAGACATTTAACAGTATCGAACACATGATTCGAATTGTACTGACTAAGCAAAATTGTACTCGAGGAATCAGTTAATCAGTCAAATTTGAAGTTCAACTAATTGCACAACACATACACATATACACATTATCAGTGAATAGAAGAAGGACTTAATCAAACAGAGATGGACAGAAACAGTTGATAAAAAAAATTTAAGGACACAAATTAAACAAACAACTGGACACATGAACAAACATTCAAATACAACAGGCAAAACGAACTGATAAAGAAAAACAAACATTACCTCGAAACTTGAAAAAAAAAATCAGAAAACCTTATCTTGGATTAAACAGACCTTTCTTGGGGTTGAACGGACTCTAATCGAAGTGTTTCTCAAATGAGAAACACTTCGATTAGGGTCCATTAAACCCTAATCACTTGGCTCAAACAGACATGGATCAGTCACGAGGAAATCTAGGGTTCTTAGAGGGCAGATTTGGGTTTTGGGCTTTCTTGGTTAGATTCGGACCAAACCAAGCATGGTTTGGTAACGAGGGGGGTCTGGGGACTGTCTGGTGTGAAAATGGGGTCAATCGGTGTAAGTCAGGTTCCGACTCGAATCTTCAAATGAAGATTCGAGAAGGTGGGAGGGGATTCGAACTAAATGGTCAACAGATCCATGTTTAGAGGGGTGAGGCGGTCCTATGGTGTTAAGGTGGAGGTCACCGGCGTTCATGCCGCCGGGATTAATGGCGAGGAATAAGGGGGCGGCTAGGGTTTCGTGGGGAAGGGGATGAGTACGAAGGCGGGGTCTTGGATAGGGGGGCAGGGTTTGGTAGGAGGCTTATATATGGAATGGGTGGGCTGATCTCGGCCGTTGGATGAGGCACGATGAAGGGCTAGGATCCTTCAACTAACGGGAAACGGTGTCGTTTTAGACCTAAGGGAGTTGGGTCGGTCCGGGTGGAATGGATCGGGTTTGTTCATGGGTTAATGGGGAAGTGATCTTGGCCGTTAATCAATCTGAGATCAACGGCCTAGACCAAGCTAGGTCACTACGACGTCGTTTGGATGCCCTGGGTGTCAGCTGGTGTGGACCGGGTTACACATGGGGTTTTGGGTTTGAGTTTGGGCCTCGAATTAAAATGAAAATAAGCCCAAACTGATTTTCAACCCAATTCTGCACTCTCTTTTATTATTATTTTTTTTATTTAAAAAAAAACCTAAGTAAATCAAATTAAAATTAAATAAACACTTAATACAATTATTTGCACACATTTATTAAAATATTTAAAGCAGGTAAAATCAAACAAAACAACAATCACGGACAAAGATGCGTATTTATGATTTTTCTCTTTAATAACCGGGTTACGGTTCAAACTGCACATGACACACACATTTTTTGTATTTTGTTTCAATAATAATAAAAATGGACAAAATCATAGATAATTAACAAAATGCCACGTGAAAGATCTGAAAATTGTACAGCAAGACCGATCACTATTTTTTGTTTCTTTTGGAGTGATTGTCGCGTAAAACAAAAATCACGTGCTCACAGCTGCCCCTCTTTGTTCGGAAACACGAAGAGTTTTCGTGCAAAGATAAAGTGAGCGGATATGAGCGATTTTTGCCTATGGACTACTCCGTGTGAAGCATGTTTTGAAAGATCTGACCGAATCTTTGCTTCAAAGATTTCCGACATATCCTGGGCTAAACAGGAATCAGGTTAGTGTAGTTCGGGAAATTTTTGGCAGCTGGGACTAGCATGGGATTGCAATGCTTGCTGTTACTGCTGTTGCTGTTGTCACCATTGCTTTACTGACCGCCTTATTACAACCAAAGAAAAATTGGAACTGAACTAAATACTTATATGCATGTCAACTGCTAGTTACAAGATTCCTATCTATGATTCTTTTGCGACTTGATCATGGGTCTTAGCTGATTTTGCTTGGAGACTTCGATCCGAATCTTGATGCTTGCGAGTTGTAGGTGCTTGTTTAATCTCTGGGATACTTAGTGAGACGTGATTGGCAGAGTTCTGGACCTTAATCAAATCTTGGAGCGATCCGCCTTCCATTTTCTCCGGTATCTCGGGACATTTTCTTTTTGTCTTTTTCTTCTTAGATTCTGAGTTGAGACTCATCTCGTGGGTCGTTTCGATCCATGTGGCTCGATGTTAGACCTGCTGGGAAGAACAAACGAACGAAATTTCCTGCCCCAGTTTCACTGGGAAAATTTCGTGAATTATTTGCTAGGAAGTTCATAAAATTGATGAAAGAAGATATGAATGCTCAGTTCAGGGTCGGAGCCCTAATACCGGCTAGCTGGGGAGAAGTTCAGTTTAGAGTTGAAACTCTAATACTGACCAACTGGGGAAAAGTTCAGTTTAGGGTTGGGACCCTAATGCTGACTAAAGGAAAAGAGTTCAGTTTAGGGTTTAAAACCCTAATACTGGCTAAAGGAAAAAGTTCAGTTTAGGGTTTAAAACCCTAATGCTGACTGAAGGAAAGTTCAGTTTAGGGATTAAAACCCCAATGCTAACTAAAGGAAAAAGTCCAGTTTAGGGTTTAAAACCCTAATACTGACTAAAGGAAAAGTTCAGTTTAGGGTTTAAAACCCTAATGCTGACTGAAGGAAAGAGTTCAGTTTAGGGTTTAAAACCCTAATGCTGACTCAATGGAAAAGTTCAGTTTAGGGTTTAAAACCCTAATGCTGACTAAAGGAAAAAGTTCAGTTTAGGGTTTAAAACCCTAATGCTGACTAAAGGAAAGAGTTCAGTTTAGGGTTTAAAACCCTAATGCTGACTAAAGGAAAGAGTTCAGTTTAGGGTTTAAAACCCTAATGCTGACTAAAGGAAAGAGTTCAGTTTAGGGTTTAAAACCCTAATGCTGACTAAAGGAAAGAGTTCAGTTTAGGGTTTAAAACCCTAATGCTGACTAAAGGAAAAAGTTCAGTTTAGGGTTTAAAACCCTAATGCTGACTGAAAGGAAAAGTTCAGTTTAGGGTTTAAAACCCTAATGCTGACTGGAAGGAAAGAGTTCAGTTTAGGGTTTAAAATCCTAATGCTGACTAAAGGAAAAAGTTCAGTTTAGGGTTTAAAACCCTAATGCTGACTTAAAGGAAAAGTTCAGTTTAGGGTTTAAAACCCTAATGCTGACTAAAGGAAAAGTTCAGTTTAGGGTTTAAAACCCTAATGCTGACTGAAGGAAAAAGTTCAGTTTAGGGTTTAAAACCCTAATGCTGACTAAAGGAAAAAGTTCAGTTTAGGGTTTAAAACCCTAATGCTGACTGAATGGAAAAGTTCAGTTTAGGGTTTAAAACCCTAATGCTGACTGGAAGGAAAGAGTTTAGTTTAGGGTTTAAAACCCTAATGCTGACTAAAGGAAAAAGTTCAGTTAAGGGTTTAAAACCCTAAAGGAAAAGTTCAGTTTAGGGTTTTAAAACCCTAAGGCTGATTAAAGGAAAAAGTTCAGTTTAGGGTTTAAAACCCTAAGGCTGACTAAAGGAAAAAGTTTAGTTTAGGGTTTAAAACCCTAAAGGAAAAGTTCAGTTTAGGGTTTTAAAACCCTAAGGCTGATTAAAGGAAAAAGTTCAGTTTAGGGTTTAAAACCCTAATGCTGACTAAAGGAAAAAGTTCAGTTTAGGGTTTAAAACCCTAATGCTGACTAAATGGAAAGAGTTCAGTTTAGGGTTTAAAACCCTAATGCTGACTAAAGGAAAAGTTCAGTTTAGGGTTTAAAACCCTAATGCTGACTAAATGGAAAAAGTTCAGTTTAGGGTTTAAAACCCTAATGCTGACTAAAGGAAAAGTTCAGTTTAGGGTTTAAAACCCTAATGCTGACTAAATGGAAAGAGTTCAGTTTAGGGTTTAAAACCCTAATGCTGACTGAATGGAAAAGTTCAGTTTAGGGTTTAAAACCCTAATGCTGACTGAAAGGAAAAAGTTCAGTTTAGGGTTTAAAACCCTAATGCTGACTAAAGGAAAAGTTCACTTTAGGGTTTAAAACCCTAATGCTGACAAAATGGAAAGATTCAGTTTAGGGTTTAAAACCCTAATGCTGACTGAAAGGAAAAAGTTCAGTTTAGGGTTTAAAACCCTAATGCTGACTAAAGGAAAAAAGTTCAGTTTAGGGTTTAAAACCCTAATGCTGACTAAAGGAAAAAGTTCAGTTTAGGGTTTAAAACCCTAATGCTGACTGAAGGAAAAAGTTCAGTTTAGGGTTTAAAACCCTAATGCTGACTGAATGGAAAAAGTTCAGTTTAGGGTTTAAAACCCTAATGCTGACTAAAGTAAAAAGTTCAGTTTAGGGTTTAAAACCCTAATGCTGACTGAAAGGAAAAGTTCAGTTTAGGTTTTAAAACCCTAATACTGACTGGAAGGAAAGAGTTCAGTTTAGGGTTTAAAATCCTAATGCTGACTAAAGGAAAAAGTTCAGTTTAGGGTTTAAAACCCTAATGCTGACTAAAGGAAAAGTTCAGTTTAGGGTTTAAAACCCTAATACTGACTAAATGGAAAGAGTTCAGTTTAGGGTTTAAAACCCTAATGCTGACTGAATGGAAAAGTTTAGTTTAGGGTTTAAAACCCTAATGCTGACTGAAAGGAAAAAGTTCAGTTTAGGGTTTAAAACCCTAATGCTGACTAAAGGAAAAGTTCAGTTTAGGGTTTAAAACCCTAATGCTGACTGAAAGGAAAAAGTTTAGTTTAGGGTTTAAAACCCTAATGCTGACTGAAAGGAAAAAGTTCAGTTTAGGGTTTAAAACCCTAATGCTAACTAAAGGAAAAAAGTTCAGTTTAGGGTTTAAAACCCTAATGCTGACTAAAGGAAAAGTTCAGTTTAGGGTTTAAAACCCTAATGCTGACTGAATGGAAAATTCAGTTTAGGGTTTAAAACCCTAATGCTGACTAAAGGAAAAAGTTCAGTTTAGGGTTTAAAACCATAATGCTGACTAATGGAAAAAGTTCAGTTTAGGGTTTAAAACCCTAATGCTGACTGAAAGTAAAAGTTCAGTTTAGGATTTAAAACCCTAATGCTGACTGGAAGGAAAAAGTTCAGTTTAGGGTTTAAAACCCTAATGCTGACTAAAGTAAAAAGTTCAGTTTAGGGTTTAAAACCCTAATGCTGACTGAAAGGAAAAGTTCAGTTTAGGTTTTAAAACCCTAATACTGACTGGAAGGAAAGAGTTCAGTTTAGGGTTTAAAATCCTAATGCTGACTAAAGGAAAAAGTTCAGTTTAGGATTTAAAACCCTAATGCTGACTTAAAGGAAAAGTTCAGTTTAGGGTTTAAAACCCTAATGCTGACTAAAGGAAAAGTTCAGTTTAGGGTTTAAAACCCTAATGCTGACTGAAGGAGATAGTTCAGTTTAGGGTTTAAAACCCTAATGCTGACTAAAGGAAAAAGTTCAGTTTAGGGTTTAAAACCCTAATGCTGGCTGAATGGAAAAGTTCAGTTTAGGGTTTAAAACCCTAATGCTGACTGGAAGGAAAGAGTTTAGTTTAGGGTTTAAAACCCTAATGCTGACTAAAGGAAAAAGTTCAGTTAAGGGTTTAAAACCCTAAAGGAAAAGTTCAATTTAGGGTTTTAAAACCCTAAGGCTGATTAAAGGAAAAAGTTCAGTTTAGGGTTTAAAACCCTAAGGCTGATTAAAGGAAAAAGTTTAGTTTAGGGTTTAAAACTCTAAAGGAAAAGTTCAGTTTAGGGTTTAAAACGCTAAGGCTGATTAAAGGAAAAAGTTCAGTTTAGGGTTTAAAACCCTAATGCTGACTAAAGGAAAAAGTTCAGTTTATGGTTTAAAACCCTAATGCTGACTAAATGGAAAGAGTTCAGTTTAGGGTTTAAAACCCTAATGCTGACTAAAGGAAAAGTTCAGTTTATGGTTTAAAACCCTAATGCTGACTAAATGGAAAAAGTTCAGTTTAGAGTTTAAAACCCTAATGCTGACTAAAGGAAAAGTTCAGTTTAGGGTTTAAAACCCTAATGCTGACTAAATGGAAAGAGTTCAGTTTAGGGTTTAAAACCCTAATGCTGACTGAATGGAAAAGTTCAGTTTAGGGTTTAAAACCCTAATGCTGACTGAAAGGAAAAAGTTCAGTTTAGGGTTTAAAACCCTAATGCTTGACTAAAGGAAAAGTTCACTTTAGGGTTTAAAACCCTAATGCTGACAAAATGGAAAGATTCAGTTTAGGGTTTAAAACCCTAATGCTGACTGAAAGGAAAAAGTTCAGTTTAGGGTTTAAAACCCTAATGCTGACTAAAGGAAAAAAGTTCAGTTTAGGGTTTAAAACCCTAATGCTGACTGAAGGAAAAAGTTCAGTTTAGGGTTTAAAACCCTAATGCTGACTGAAGGAAAAAGTTCAGTTTAGGGTTTAAAACCCTAATGCTGACTGAATGGAAAAAGTTCAGTTTAGGGTTTAAAACCCTAATGCTGACTAAAGGAAAAAGTTCAGTTTAGGGTTTAAAACCCTAATGCTGACTGAAAGTAAAAGTTCAATTTAGGGTTTAAAACCCTAATGCTGACTGGAAGGAAAGAGTTCAGTTTAGGGTTTAAAACCCTAATGCTGACTAAAGTAAAAAGTTCAGTTTAGGGTTTAAAACTCTAATGCTGACTGAAAGGAAAAGTTCAGTTTAGGGTTTAAAACCCTAATGCTGACTGGAAGGAAAGAGTTCAGTTTAGGGTTTAAAATCCTAATGCTGACTAAAGGAAAAAGATCAGTTTAGGGTTTAAAACCCTAATGCTGACTTAAAGGAAAAGTTCAGTTTAGGGTTTAAACCCCTAATGCTGTCTAAAGGAAAAGTTCAGTTTAGGGTTTAAAACCCTAATGCTGACTGAAGGAAAGAGTTCAGTTTAGGGTTTAAAACCCTAATGCTGACTAAAGGAAAAAGTTCAGTTTAGGGTTTAAAACCCTAATGCTGACTAAAGGAAAAGTTCAGTTTAGGGTTTAAAACCCTAATGCTGACTGAAGGAAAAAGTTCAGTTTAGGGTTTAAAACCCTAATGCTGACTAAAGGAAAAAGTTCAGTTTAGGGTTTAAAACCCTAATGCTGACTAAATGGAAAGAGTTCAGTTTAGGGTTTAAAACCCTAATGCTGACTGGATGGAAAAAGTTCAGTTTAGGGTTTAAAACCCTAATGCTGACTAAAGGAAAAGTTCAGTTTAGGGTTTAAAACCCTAATGCTGACTAAATGGAAAGAGTTCAGTTTAGGGTTTAAAACCCTAATGCTGACTGAATGGAAAAGTTCAGTTTAGGGTTTAAAACCCTAATGCTGACTGAAAGGAAAAAGTTCAGTTTAGGGTTTAAAACCCTAATGCTGACTAAAGGAAAAGTTCACTTTAGGGTTTAAAACCCTAATGCTGACAAAATGGAAAGATTCAGTTTAGGGTTTAAAACCCTAATGCTGACTGAAAGGAAAAAGTTCAGTTTAGGGTTTAAAACCCTAATGCTGACTAAAGGAAAAAAGTTCAGTTTAGGGTTTAAAACCCTAATGCTGACTGAAGGAAAAAGTTCAGTTTAGGGTTTAAAACCCTAATGCTGACTGAAGGAAAAAGTTCAGTTTAGGGTTTAAAACCCTAATGCTGACTGAATGGAAAGTTCAGTTTAGAGTTTAAAACCCTAATGCTGACTAAAGGAAAAAGTTCAGTTTAGGGTTTAAAACCCTAATGCTGACTGAAAGTAAAAGTTCAATTTAGGGTTTAAAACCCTAATGCTGACTGGAAGGAAAGAGTTCAGTTTAGGGTTTAAAACCCTAATGCTGACTAAAGTAAAAAGTTCAGTTTAGGGTTTAAAACTCTAATGCTGACTGAAAGGAAAAGTTCAGTTTAGGGTTTAAAACCCTAATGCTGACTGGAAGGAAAGAGTTCAGTTTAGGGTTTAAAATCCTAATGCTGACTAAAGGAAAAAGTTCAGTTTAGGGTTTAAAACCCTAATGCTGACTTAAAGGAAAAGTTCAGTTTAGGGTTTAAACCCCTAATGTTGTCTAAAGGAAAAGTTCAGTTTAGGGTTTAAAACCCTAATGCTGACTGAAGGAAAGAGTTCAGTTTAGGGTTTAAAATCCTAATGCTGACTAAAGGAAAAAGTTCAGTTTAGGGTTTAAAACCCTAATGCTGACTGAAAGTAAAAGCTCAATTTAGGGTTTAAAACCCTAATGCTGACTGGAAGGAAAGAGTTCAGTTTAGGGTTTAAAACCCTAATGCTGACTAAAGTAAAAAGTTCAGTTTAGGGTTTAAAACCCTAATGCTGACTGAAAGGAAAAGTTCAATTTAGGGTTTAAAACCCTAATGCTGACTGGAAGGAAAGAGTTCAGTTTAGGGTTTAAAATCCTAATGCTGACTAAAGGAAAAAGTTCAGTTTAGGGTTTAAAACCCTAATGCTGACTTAAAGGAAAAGTTCAGTTTAGTGTTTAAAACCCTAATGCTGACTAAAGGAAAAGTTCAGTTTAGGGTTTAAAACCCTAATGCTGACTGAAGGAAAGAGTTCAGTTTAGGGTTTAAAACCCTAATGCTGACTAAATGAAAAGGTTCAGTTTAGGGTGTAAAACCCTAATGCTGACTGAATGGAAAAGTTCAGTTTAGGGTTTAAAACCCTAATGCTAACTGGAAGGAAAGAGTTTAGTTTAGGGTTTAAAACCCTAATGCTGACTAAAGGAAAAAGTTCAGTTAAGGGTTTAAAACCCTAAAGGAAAAGTTCAGTTTAGGGTTTTAAAACCCTAAGGCTGATTAAAGGAAAAAGTTCAGTTTAGGGTTTAAAACCCTAAGGCTGACTAAAGGAAAAAGTTTAGTTTAGGGTTTAAAACCCTAAAGGAAAAGTTCAGTTTAGGGTTTAAAACCCTAAGGCTGATTAAAGGAAAAAGTTCAGTTTAGGGTTTAAAACTCTAATGCTGACTAAAGGAAAAAGTTCAGTTTAGGGTTTAAAACCCTAATGCTGACTAAATGGAAAGAGTTCAGTTTAGGGTTTAAAACCCTAATGCTGACTAAAGGAAAAGTTCAGTTTAGGGTTTAAAACCCTAATGCTGACTAAATGGAAAAAGTTCAGTTTAGGGTTTAAAACCCTAATGCTGACTAAAGGAAAAGTTCAGTTTAGGGTTTAAAACCCTAATGCTGACAAAATGGAAAGAGTTCAGTTTAGTGTTTAAAACCCTAGTGCTGACTGAATTGAAAAGATCAGTTTAGGGTTTAAAACACTAATGCTGACTGGAAGGAAAGAGTTCAGTTTAGGGTTTAAAACCCTAATGCTGACTAAAGTAAAAAGTTCAGTTTAGGGTTTAAAACCCTAATGCTGACTGAAAGGAAAAGTTCAATTTAGGGTTTAAAACCCTAATGCTGACTGGAAGGAAAGAGTTCAGTTTAGGGTTTAAAATCCTAATGCTGACTAAAGGAAAAGTTCAGTTTAGGGTTTAAAACCCTAATGCTGACTAAAAAGAAAGAGTTCAGTTTAGGGTTTGAAACCCTAATGCTGACTGAATGGAAAAGTTCACTTTAGGGTTTAAAACCCTAATGCTGACTGAAAGGAAAAAGTTCAGTTTAGGGTTTAAAACCCTAATGCTGACTAAAGGAAAAGTTCACTTTAGGGTTTAAAACCCTAATGCTGACAAAATGGAAAGATTCAGTTTAGGGTTTAAAACCCTAATGCTGACTGAAAGGAAAAAGTTCAGTTTAGGGTTTAAAACCCTAATGCTGACTAAAGGAAAAGTTCAGTTTAGGGTTTAAAACCCTAATGCTGACTAAATGGAAAGAGTTCAGTTTAGTGTTTAAAACCCTAGTGCTGACTGAATGGAAAAGTTCAGTTTAGGGTTTAAAACCCTAATGCTGACTGAAGGAAAGAGTTCAGTTTAGGGTTTAAAACCCTAATGCTGACTAAAGGAAAAAGTTCAGTTTAGGGTTTAAAACCCTAATGCTGACTGAAAGTAAAAGCTCAATTTAGGGTTTAAAACCCTAATGCTGACTGGAAGGAAAGAGTTCAGTTTAGGGTTTAAAATCCTAATGCTGACTAAAGGAAAAAGTTCAGTTTAGGGTTTAAAACCCTAATGCTGACTGAAAGGAAAAGTTCAATTTAGGGTTTAAAACCCTAATGCTGACTGGATGGAAAAAGTTCAGTTTAGGGTTTAAAACCCTAATGCTGACTAAAGGAAAAGTTCAGTTTAGGGTTTAAAACCCTAATGCTGACTAAATGGAAAGAGTTCAGTTTAGGGTTTAAAACCCTAATGCTGACTGAATGGAAAAGTTCAGTTTAGGGTTTAAAACCCTAATGCTGACTGAAAGGAAAAAGTTCAGTTTAGGGTTTAAAACCCTAATGCTGACTAAAGGAAAAGTTCACTTTAGGGTTTAAAACCCTAATGCTGACAAAATGGAAAGATTCAGTTTAGGGTTTAAAACCCTAATGCTGACTGAAAGGAAAAAGTTCAGTTTAGGGTTTAAAACCCTAATGCTGACTAAAGGAAAAAAGGTCAGTTTAGGGTTTAAAACCCTAATGCTGACTGAAGGAAAAAGTTCAGTTTAGGGTTTAAAACCCTAATGCTGACTGAAGGAAAAAGTTCAGTTTAGGGTTTAAAACCCTAATGCTGACTGAATGGAAAGTTCAGTTTAGAGTTTAAAACCCTAATGCTGACTAAAGGAAAAAGTTCAGTTTAGGGTTTAAAACCCTAATGCTGACTGAAAGTAAAAGTTCAATTTAGGGTTTAAAACCCTAATGCTGACTGGAAGGAAAGAGTTCAGTTTAGGGTTTAAAACCCTAATGCTGACTAAAGTAAAAAGTTCAGTTTAGGGTTTAAAACTCTAATGCTGACTGAAAGGAAAAGTTCAGTTTAGGGTTTAAAACCCTAATGCTGACTGGAAGGAAAGAGTTCAGTTTAGGGTTTAAAATCCTAATGCTGACTAAAGGAAAAAGTTCAGTTTAGGGTTTAAAACCCTAATGCTGACTTAAAGGAAAAGTTCAGTTTAGGGTTTAAACCCCTAATGCTGTCTAAAGGAAAAGTTCAGTTTAGGGTTTAAAACCCTAATGCTGACTGAAGGAAAGAGTTCAGTTTAGGGTTTAAAACCCTAATGCTGACTAAAGGAAAAAGTTCAGTTTAGGGTTTAAAACCCTAATGCTGACTGAAAGTAAAAGCTCAATTTAGGGTTTAAAACCCTAATGCTGACTGGAAGGAAAGAGTTCAGTTTAGGGTTTAAAACCCTAATGCTGACTAAAGTAAAAAGTTCAGTTTAGGGTTTAAAACTCTAATGCTGACTGAAAGGAAAAGTTCAATTTAGGGTTTAAAACCCTAATGCTGACTGGAAGGAAAGAGTTCAGTTTAGGGTTTAAAATCCTAATGCTGACTAAAGGAAAAAGTTCAGTTTAGGATTTAAAACCCTAATGCTGACTTAAAGGAAAAGTTCAGTTTAGTGTTTAAAACCCTAATGCTGACTAAAGGAAAAGTTCAGTTTAGGGTTTAAAACCCTAATGCTGACTGAAGGAAAGAGTTCAGTTTAGGGTTTAAAACCCTAATGCTGACTAAATGAAAAGGTTCAGTTTAGGGTGTAAAACCCTAATGCTGACTGAATGGAAAAGTTCAGTTTAGGGTTTAAAACCCTAATGCTAACTGGAAGGAAAGAGTTTAGTTTAGGGTTTAAAACCCTAATGCTGACTAAAGGAAAAAGTTCAGTTAAGGGTTTAAAACCCTAAAGGAAAAGTTCAGTTTAGGGTTTTAAAACCCTAAGGCTGATTAAAGGAAAAAGTTCAGTTTAGGGTTTAAAACCCTAAGGCTGACTAAAGGAAAAAGTTTAGTTTAGGGTTTAAAACCCTAAAGGAAAAGTTCAGTTTAGGGTTTAAAACCCTAAGGCTGATTAAAGGAAAAAGTTCAGTTTAGGGTTTAAAACTCTAATGCTGACTAAAGGAAAAAGTTCAGTTTAGGGTTTAAAACCCTAATGCTGACTAAATGGAAAGAGTTCAGTTTAGGGTTTAAAACCCTAATGCTGACTAAAGGAAAAGTTCAGTTTAGGGTTTAAAACCCTAATGCTGACTAAATGGAAAAAGTTCAATTTAGGGTTTAAAACCCTAATGCTGACTAAAGGAAAAGTTCAGTTTAGGGTTTAAAACCCTAATGCTGACTAAATGGAAAGAGTTCAGTTTAGTGTTTAAAACCCTAGTGCTGACTGAATTGAAAAGTTTAGTTTAGGGTTTAAAACCCTAATGCTGACTGAAAGGAAAGAGTTCAGTTTAGGGTTTAAAACCCTAATGCTGACTAAAGGAAAAAGTTCAGTTTAGGGTTTAAAACCCTAATGCTGACTGAAAGTAAAAGCTCAATTTAGGGTTTAAAACCCTAATGCTGACTGGAAGGAAAGAGTTCAGTTTAGGGTTTAAAACCCTAATGCTGACTAAAGTAAAAAGTTCAGTTTAGGGTTTAAAACCCTAATGCTGACTGAAAGGAAAAGTTCAATTTAGGGTTTAAAACCCTAATGCTGACTGGAAGGAAAGAGTTCAGTTTAGGGTTTAAAATCCTAATGCTGACTAAAGGAAAAGTTCAGTTTAGGGTTTAAAACCCTAATGCTGACTAAATGGAAAGAGTTCAGTTTAGGGTTTAAAACCCTAATGCTGACTGAATGGAAAAGTTCAGTTTAGGGTTTAAAACCCTAATGCTGACTGAAAGGAAAAAGTTCAGTTTAGGGTTTAAAACCCTAATGCTGACTAAAGGAAAAGTTCACTTTAGGGTTTAAAACCCTAATGCTGACAAAATGGAAAGATTCAGTTTAGGGTTTAAAACCCTAATGCTGACTGAAAGGAAAAAGTTCAGTTTAGGGTTTAAAACCCTAATGCTGACTAAAGGAAAAAAGTTCAGTTTAGGGTTTAAAACCCTAATGCTGACTGAAGGAAAAAGTTCAGTTTAGGGTTTAAAACCCTAATGCTGACTGAAGGAAAAAGTTCAGATTAGGGTTTAAAACCCTAATGCTGACTGAATGGAAAGTTCAGTTTAGAGTTTAAAACCCTAATGCTGACTAAAGGAAAAAGTTCAGTTTAGGGTTTAAAACCCTAATGCTGACTGAAAGTAAAAGTTCAATTTAGGGTTTAAAACCCTAATGCTGACTGGAAGGAAAGAGTTCAGTTTAGGGTTTAAAACCCTAATGCTGACTAAAGTAAAAAGTTCAGTTTAGGGTTTAAAACTCTAATGCTGACTGAAAGGAAAAGTTCAGTTTAGGGTTTAAAACCCTAATGCTGACTGGAAAGAAAGAGTTCAGTTTAGGGTTTAAAATCCTAATGCTGACTAAAGGAAAAAGTTCAGTTTAGGGTTTAAAACCCTAATGCTGACTTAAAGGAAAAGTTCAGTTTAGGGTTTAAACCCCTAATGCTGTCTAAAGGAAAAGTTCAGTTTAGGGTTTAAAACCCTAATGCTGACTGAAGGAAAGAGTTCAGTTTAGGGTTTAAAACCCTAATGCTGACTAAAGGAAAAAGTTCAGTTTAGGATTTAAAACCCTAATACTGACTGAAAGTAAAAGCTCAATTTAGGGTTTAAAACCATAATACTGACTAGAAGGAAAGAGTTCAGTTTAGGGTTTAAAACCCTAATGCTGACTAAAGTAAAAAGTTCAGTTTAGGGTTTAAAACCCTAATGCTGACTTAAAGGAAAAGTTCAGTTTAGGGTTTAAAACCCTAATGCTGACTAAAGGAAAAGTTCAGTTTAGGGTTTAAAACCCTAATGCTGACTGAAGGAAAGAGTTCAGTTTAGGGTTTAAAACCCTAATGCTGACTAAATAAAAAGGTTCAGTTTAGGGTGTAAAACACTAATGCTGACTGAATGGAAAAGTTCAGTTTAGGGTTTAAAACCCTAATGATTACTGGAAGGAAAGAGTTTAGTTTAGGGTTTAAAACCCTAATGCTGACTAAAGGAAAAAGTTCAGTTAAGGGTTTAAAACCCTAAAGGAAAAGTTCAGTTTAGGGTTTTAAAACCCTAAGGCTGATTAAAGGAAAAAGTTCAGTTTAGGGTTTAAAACCCTAAGGCTGACTAAAGGAAAAAGTTTAGTTTAGGGTTTAAAACCCTAAAGGAAAAGTTCAGTTTAGGGTTTAAAACCCTAAGGCTGACTGGAAGGAAAGAGTTCAGTTTAGGGTTTAAAACCCTAATGCTGACTAAAGGAAAAAGTTCAGTTTAGGGTTTAAAACCCTAATGCTGACTTAAAGGAAAAGTTCAGTTTAGGGTTTAAACCCCTAATGCTGTCTAAAGGAAAAGTTCAGTTTAGGGTTTAAAACCCTAATGCTGACTGAAGGAAAGAGTTCAGTTTAGGGTTTAAAACCCTAATGCTGACTAAAGGAAAAAGTTCAGTTTAGGATTTAAAACCCTAATACTGACTGAAAGTAAAAGCTCAATTTAGGGTTTAAAACCATAATACTGACTAGAAGGAAAGAGTTCAGTTTAGGGTTTAAAACCCTAATGCTGACTAAAGTAAAAAGTTCAGTTTAGGGTTTAAAACCCTAATGCTGACTGAAAGGAAAAGTTCAATTTAGGGTTTAAAACCCTAATGCTGACTGGAAGGAAAGAGTTCAGTTTAGGGTTTAAAATCCTAATGCTGACTAAAGGAAAAAGTTCAGTTTAGGGTTTAAAACCCTAATGCTGACTTAAAGGAAAAGTTCAGTTTAGGGTTTAAAACCCTAATGCTGACTAAAGGAAAAGTTCAGTTTAGGGTTTAAAACCCTAATGCTGACTGAAGGAAAGAGTTCAGTTTAGGGTTTAAAACCCTAATGCTGACTAAATGAAAAGGTTCAGTTTAGGGTGTAAAACACTAATGCTGACTGAATGGAAAAGTTCAGTTTAGGGTTTAAAACCCTAATGATTACTGGAAGGAAAGAGTTTAGTTTAGGGTTTAAAACCCTAATGCTGACTAAAGGAAAAAGTTCAGTTAAGGGTTTAAAACCCTAAAGGAAAAGTTCAGTTTAGGGTTTTAAAACCCTAAGGCTGATTAAAGGAAAAAGTTCAGTTTAGGGTTTAAAACCCTAAGGCTGACTAAAGGAAAAAGTTTAGTTTAGGGTTTAAAACCCTAAAGGAAAAGTTCAGTTTAGGGTTTAAAACCCTAAGGATGATTAAAGGAAAAAGTTCAGTTTAGGGTTTAAAACCCTAATGCTGACTAAAGGAAAAAGTTCAGTTTAGGGTTTAAAACCCTAATGCTGACTAAATGGAAAGAGTTCAGTTTAGGGTTTAAAACCCTAATGCTGACTAAAGGAAAAGTTCAGTTTAGGGTTTAAAACCCTAATGCTGACTAAATGGAAAAAGTTCAATTTAGGGTTTAAAACCCTAATGCTGACTAAAGGAAAAGTTCAGTTTAGGGTTTAAAACCCTAATGCTGACTAAATGGAAAGAGTTCAGTTTAGTGTTTAAAACCCTAGTGCTGACTGAATTGAAAAGTTTAGTTTAGGGTTTAAAACCCTAATGCTGACTGAAAGGAAAAAGTTCAGTTTAGGGTTTAAAACCCTAATGCTGACTAAAGGAAAAGTTCAGTTTAGGGTTTAAAACCCTAATGCTGACAAAATGGAAAGATTCTGTTTAGGGTTTAAAACCCTAATGCTGACTGAAAGGAAAAAGTTTAGTTTAGGGTTTAAAACCCTAATGCTGACTAAAGGAAAAAAGTTCAGTTTAGGGTTTTAAACCCTAATGCTGACTAAAGGAAAAAGTTCAGTTTAGGGTTTAAAACCCTAATGCTGACTGAAGGAAAAAATTTTGTTTAGGGTTTAAAACCCTAATGCTGACTGAATGGAAAGTTCAGTTTAGGGTTTAAAACCCTAATGCTGACTAAAGGAAAAAGTTCAGTTTAGGATTTAAAACCCTAATGCTGACTAAAGGAAAAAGTTCAGTTTAGGGTTTAAAACCCTAATGCTGACTGAAAGTAAAAGTTCAGTTTAGGATTTAAAACCCTAATGCTGACTGGAAGGAAAAAGTTCAGTTTAGGGTTTAAAACCCTAATGCTGACTAAAGTAAAAAGTTCAGTTTAGGGTTTAAAACCCTAATGCTGACTGAAAGGAAAAGTTCAGTTTAGGGTTTAAAACCCTAAGGCTGACTGGAAGGAAAGAGTTCAATTTAGGGTTTAAAACCCTAATGCTGACTAAAGTAAAAAGTTCAGTTTAGGGTTTAAAACCCTAATGCTGACTGAAAGGAAAAGTTCAGTTTAGGTTTTAAAACCCTAATACTGACTGGAAGGAAAGAGTTCAGTTTAGGGTTTAAAATCCTAATGCTGACTAAAGGAAAAAGTTCAGTTTAGGGTTTAAAACCCTAATGCTGACTTAAAGGAAAAGTTCAGTTTAGGGTTTAAAACCCTAATGCTGACTAAAGGAAAAGTTCAGTTTAGGGTTTAAACCCCTAATGCTGACTGAAGGAAAGAGTTCAGTTTAGGGTTTAAAACCCTAATGCTGACTAAAGGAAAAAGTTCAGTTTAGGGTTTAAAACCCTAATGCTGACTGAATAGAAAAGTTCAGTTTAGGGTTTAAAACTCTAATGCTAACTGGAAGGAAAGAGTTTAGTTTAGGGTTTAAAACCCTAATGCTGACTAAAGGAAAAAGTTCAGTTAAGGGTTTAAAACCCTAAAGGAAAAGTTCAGTTTAGGGTTTTAAAACCCTAAGGCTGATTAAAGGAAAAAGTTCAGTTTAGGGTTTAAAACCCTAAGGCTGACTAAAGGAAAAAGTTTAGTTTAGGGTTTAAAACCCTAAAGGAAAAGTTCAGTTTAGGGTTTAAAACGCTAAGGCTGATTAAAGGAAAAAGTTCAGTTTAGGGATTAAAACCCTAATGCTGACTAAAGGAAAAAGTTCAGTTTAGGGTTTAAAACCCTATTGCTGACTAAATGGAAAGAGTTCAGTTTAGGGTTTAAAACCCTAATGCTGACTAAAGGAAAAGTTCAGTTTAGGGTTTAAAACCCTAATGCTAACTAAATGGAAAAAGTTCAGTTTAGGGTTTAAAACCCTAATGCTGACAAAAGGAAAAGTTCAGTTTAGGGTTTAAAACCCTAATGCTGACTAAATGGAAAGAGTTCAGTTTAGGGTTTAAAACCCTAATGCTGACTGAATGGAAAAGTTCAGTTTAGGGTTTAAAACCCTAATGCTGACTGAAAGGAAAAAGTTCAGTTTAGGGTTTAAAACCCTAATGCTGACTAAAGGAAAAGTTCACTTTAGGGTTTAAAACCCTAATGCTGACAAAATGGAAAGATTCAGTTTAGGGTTTAAAACCCTAATGCTGACTGAAAGGAAAAAGTTCAGTTTAGGGTTTAAACCCCTAATGCTGACTAAAGGAAAAAAGTTCAGTTTAGGGTTTAAAACCCCAATGCTGACTGAAGGAAAAGTTCAGTTTAGGGTTTAAAACCCTAATGCTGACTGAAGAAAAAAGTTCAGTTTAGGGTTTAAAACCCTAATGCTGACTGAATGGAAAGTTCAGTTTAGAGTTTAAAACCCTAATGCTGACTAAAGGAAAAAGTTCAGTTTAGGGTTTAAAACCCTAATGCTGACTGAAAGTAAAAGTTCAATTTAGGGTTTAAAACCCTAATGCTGACTGGAAGGAAAGAGTTCAGTTTAGGGTTTAAAACACTAATGCTGACTAAAGTAAAAAGTTCAGTTTAGGGTTTAAAACTCTAATGCTGACTGAAAGGACAAGTTCAGTTTAGGGTTTAAAACCCTAATGCTGACTGGAAGGAAAGAGTTCGGTTTAGGGTTTAAAATCTTAATGCTGACTAAAGGAAAAAGTTCAGTTTAGGGTTTAAAACCCTAATGCTGACTTAAAGGAAAAGTTCAGTTTAGGGTTTAAACCCCTAATGTTGTCTAAAGGAAAAGTTCAGTTTAGGGTTTAAAACCCTAATGCTGAACTGAAGGAAAGAGTTCAGTTTAGGGTTTAAAACCCTAATGCTGACTAAAGGAAAAAGTTCAGTTTAGGGTTTAAAACCCTAATGCTGACTGAAAGGAAAAGTTCAGTTTAGGGTTTAAAACCCTAATGCTGACTGGAAGGAAAGAGTTCAGTTTAGGGTTTAAAATCCTAATGCTGACTAAAGGAAAAAGTTCAGTTTAGGGTTTAAAACCCTAATGCTGACTTAAAGGAAAAGTTCAGTTTAGGGTTTAAAACCCTAATGCTGACTAAAGGAAAAGTTCAGTTTAGGGTTTAAAACCCTAATGCTGACTGAAGGAAAGAGTTCAGTTTAGGGTTTAAAACCCTAATGCTGACTAAAGGAAAAGGTTCAGTTTAGAGTGTAAAACCCTAATGCTGACTGAATGGAAAAGTTCAGTTTAGGGTTTAAAACCCTAATGCTAATTGGAAGGAAAGAGTTTAGTTTAGGGTTTAAAACCCTAATGTTGACTAAAGGAAAAAGTTCAGTTAAGGGTTTAAAACCCTAAAGGAAAAGTTCAGTTTAGGGTTTTAAAACCCTAAGGCTGATTAAAGGAAAAAGTTCAGTTTAGGGTTTAAAACCCTAAGGCTGACTAAAGGAAAAAGTTTAGTTTAGGGTTTAAAACCCTAAAGGAAAAGTTCAGTTTAGGGTTTTAAAACCCTAAGGCTGATTAAAGGAAAAAGTTCAGTTTAGGGTTTAAAACCCTAATGCTGACTAAAGGAAAAAGTTCAGTTTAGGGTTTAAAACCCTAATGCTGACTAAATGGAAAGAGTTCAGTTTAGGGTTTAAAACCCTAATGCTGACTAAAGAAAAAGTTCAGTTTAGGGTTTAAAACCCTAATGCTGACTAAATGGAAAAAGTTCAGTTTAGGGTTTAAAACCCTAATGCTGACTAAAGGAAAAGTTCAGTTTAGGGTTTAAAACCCTAAGGCTGACTAAAGGAAAAAGTTTAGTGTAGGGTTTAAAACCCTAAAGGAAAAGTTCGGTTTAGGGTTTTAAACGCTAAGGCTGATTAAAGGAAAAAGTTCAGTTTAGGGATTAAAACCCTAATGCTGACTAAAGGAAAAAGTTCAGTTTAGGGTTTAAAACCCTATTGCTGACTAAATGGAAAGAGTTCAGTTTAGGGTTTAAAACCCTAATGCTGACTAAAGGAAAAGTTCAGTTTAGGGTTTAAAACCCTAATGCTAACTAAATGGAAAAAGTTCAGTTTAGGGTTTAAAACCCTAATGCTGACAAAAGGAAAAGTTCAGTTTAGGGTTTAAAACCCTAATGCTGACTAAATGGAAAGAGTTCAGTTTAGGGTTTAAAACCCTAATGCTGACTGAATGGAAAAGTTCAGTTTAGGGTTTAAAACCCTAATGCTGACTGAAAGGAAAAAGTTCAGTTTAGGGTTTAAAACCCTAATGCTGACTAAAGGAAAAGTTCACTTTAGGGTTTAAAACCCTAATGCTGACAAAATGGAAAGATTCAGTTTAGGGTTTAAAACCCTAATGCTGACTAAAAGGAAAAAGTTCAGTTTAGGGTTTAAACCCCTAATGCTAACTAAAGGAAAAAAGTTCAGTTTAGGGTTTAAAACCCTAATGCTGACTGAAGGAAAAAGTTCAGTTTAGGGTTTAAAACCCTAATGCTGACTGAAGAAAAAAGTTCAGTTTAGGGTTTAAAACCCTAATGCTGACTGAATGGAAAGTTCAGTTTAGAGTTTAAAACCCTAATGCTGACTAAAGGAAAAAGTTCAGTTTAGGGTTTAAAACCCTAATGCTGACTGAAAGTAAAAGTTCAATTTAGGGTTTAAAACCCTAATGCTGACTGGAAGGAAAGAGTTCAGTTTAGGGTTTAAAACACTAATGCTGACTAAAGTAAAAAGTTCAGTTTAGGGTTTAAAACTCTAATGCTGACTGAAAGGACAAGTTCAGTTTAGGGTTTAAAACCCTAATGCTGACTGGAAGGAAAGAGTTCGGTTTAGGGTTTAAAATCTTAATGCTGACTAAAGGAAAAAGTTCAGTTTAGGGTTTAAAACCCTAATGCTGACTTAAAGGAAAAGTTCAGTTTAGGGTTTAAACCCCTAATGTTGTCTAAAGGAAAAGTTCAGTTTAGGGTTTAAAACCTTAATGCTGACTAAAGGAAAGAGTTCAGTTTAGGGTTTAAAACCCTAATGCTGACTAAAGGAAAAAGTTCAGTTTAGGGTTTAAAACCCTAATGCTGACTGAAAGTAAAAGCTCAATTTAGGGTTTAAAACCCTAATGCTGACTGGAAGGAAAGAGTTCAGTTTAGGGTTTAAAACCCTAATGCTGACTAAAGTAAAAAGTTCAGTTTAGGGTTTAAAACCCTAATGCTGACTGAAAGGAAAAGTTCAGTTTAGGGTTTAAAACCCTAATGCTGACTGGAAGGAAAGAGTTCAGTTTAGGGTTTAAAATCCTAATGCTGACTAAAGGAAAAAGTTCAGTTTAGGGTTTAAAACCCTAATGCTGACTTAAAGGAAAAGTTCAGTTTAGGGTTTAAAACCCTAATGCTGACTGAAGGAAAGAGTTCAGTTTAGGGTTTAAAACCCTAATGCTGACTAAAGGAAAAGGTTCAGTTTAGAGTGTAAAACCCTAATGCTGACTGAATGGAAAAGTTCAGTTTAGGGTTTAAAACCCTAATGCTAATTGGAAGGAAAGAGTTTAGTTTAGGGTTTAAAACCCTAATGTTGACTAAAGGAAAAAGTTCAGTTAAGGGTTTAAAACCCTAAAGGAAAAGTTCAGTTTAGGGTTTTAAAACCCTAAGGCTGATTAAAGGAAAAAGTTCAGTTTAGGGTTTAAAACCCTAAGGCTGACTAAAGGAAAAAGTTTAGTTTAGGGTTTAAAACCCTAAAGGAAAAGTTCAGTTTAGGGTTTTAAAACCCTAAGGCTGATTAAAGGAAAAAGTTCAGTTTAGGGTTTAAAACCCTAATGCTGACTAAAGGAAAAAGTTCAGTTTAGGGTTTAAAACCCTAATGCTGACTAAATGGAAAGAGTTCAGTTTAGGGTTTAAAACCCTAATGCTGACTAAAGGAAAAGTTCAGTTTAGGGTTTAAAACCCTAATGCTGACTAAATGGAAAAAGTTCAGTTTAGGGTTTAAAACCCTAATGCTGACTAAAGGAAAAGTTCAGTTTAGGGTTTAAAACCCTAATGCTGACTAAATGGAAAAGTTCAATTTAGGGTTTAAAACCCTAATGCTGACTAAATGGAAAAAGTTCAATTTAGGGTTTAAAACCCTAATGCTGACTAAAGGAAAAAGTTCAGTTTAGGGATTAAAACCCTAATGCTGACTAAAGGAAAAAGTTCAGTTTAGGGTTTAAAACCCTATTGCTGACTAAATGGAAAGAGTTCAGTTTAGGGTTTAAAACCCTAATGCTGACTAAAGGAAAAGTTCAGTTTAGGGTTTAAAACCCTAATGCTAACTAAATGGAAAAAGTTCAGTTTAGGGTTTCAAACCCTAATGCTGACTAAAGGAAAAGTTCAGTTTAGGGTTTAAAACCCTAATGCTGACTAAATGGAAAGAGTTCAGTTTAGGGTTTAAAACCCTAATGCTGACTGAATGGAAAAGTTCAGTTTAGGGTTTAAAACCCTAATGCTGACTGAAAGGAAAAAGTTCAGTTTAGGGTTTAAAACCCTAATGCTGACTAAAGGAAAAGTTCACTTTAGGGTTTAAAACCCTAATGCTGACAAAATGGAAAGATTCAGTTTAGGGTTTAAAACCCTAATGCTGACTGAAAGGAAAAAGTTCAGTTTAGGGTTTAAACCCCTAATGCTGACTAAAGGAAAAAAGTTCAGTTTAGGGTTTAAAACCCTAATGCTGACTGAAGGAAAAAGTTCAGTTTAGGGTTTAAAACCCTAATGCTGACTGAAGAAAAAAGTTCAGTTTAGGGTTTAAAACCCTAATGCTGACTGAATGGAAAGTTCAGTTTAGAGTTTAAAACCCTAATGCTGACTAAAGGAAAAAGTTCAGTTTAGGGTTTAAAACCCTAATGCTGACTGAAAGTAAAAGTTCAATTTAGGGTTTAAAACCCTAATGCTGACTGGAAGGAAAGAGTTCAGTTTAGGGTTTAAAACACTAATGCTGACTAAAGTAAAAAGTTCAGTTTAGGGTTTAAAACTCTAATGCTGACTGAAAGGACAAGTTCAGTTTAGGGTTTAAAACCCTAATGCTGACTGGAAGGAAAGAGTTCGGTTTAGGGTTTAAAATCTTAATGCTGACTAAAGGAAAAAGTTCAGTTTAGGGTTTAAAACCCTAATGCTGACTTAAAGGAAAAGTTCAGTTTAGGGTTTAAACCCCTAATGTTGTCTAAAGGAAAAGTTCAGTTTAGGGTTTAAAACCCTAATGCTGACTAAAGGAAAGAGTTCAGTTTAGGGTTTAAAACCCTAATGCTGACTAAAGGAAAAAGTTCAGTTTAGGGTTTAAAACCCTAATGCTGACTGAAAGTAAAAGCTCAATTTAGGGTTTAAAACCCTAATGCTGACTGGAAGGAAAGAGTTCAGTTTAGGGTTTAAAACCCTAATGCTGACTAAAGTAAAAAGTTCAGTTTAGGGTTTAAAACCCTAATGCTGACTGAAAGGAAAAGTTCAGTTTAGGGTTTAAAACCCTAATGCTGACTGGAAGGAAAGAGTTCAGTTTAGGGTTTAAAATCCTAATGCTGACTAAAGGAAAAAGTTCAGTTTAGGGTTTAAAACCCTAATGCTGACTTAAAGGAAAAGTTCAGTTTAGGGTTTAAAACCCTAATGCTGACTAAAGGAAAAGTTCAGTTTAGGGTTTAAAACCCTAATGCTGACTGAAGGAAAGAGTTCAGTTTAGGGTTTAAAACCCTAATGCTGACTAAAGGAAAAGGTTCAGTTTAGAGTGTAAAACCCTAATGCTGACTGAATGGAAAAGTTCAGTTTAGGGTTTAAAACCCTAATGCTAATTGGAAGGAAAGAGTTTAGTTTAGGGTTTAAAACCCTAATGTTGACTAAAGGAAAAAGTTCAGTTAAGGGTTTAAAACCCTAAAGGAAAAGTTCAGTTTAGGGTTTTAAAACCCTAAGGCTGATTAAAGGAAAAAGTTCAGTTTAGGGTTTAAAACCCTAAGGCTGACTAAAGGAAAAAGTTTAGTTTAGGGTTTAAAACCCTAAAGGAAAAGTTCAGTTTAGGGTTTTAAAACCCTAAGGCTGATTAAAGGAAAAAGTTCAGTTTAGGGTTTAAAACCCTAATGCTGACTAAAGGAAAAAGTTCAGTTTAGGGTTTAAAACCCTAATGCTGACTAAATGGAAAGAGTTCAGTTTAGGGTTTAAAACCCTAATGCTGACTAAAGGAAAAGTTCAGTTTAGGGTTTAAAACCCTAATGCTGACTAAATGGAAAAAGTTCAGTTTAGGGTTTAAAACCCTAATGCTGACTAAAGGAAAAGTTCAGTTTAGGGTTTAAAACCCTAATGCTGACTAAATGGAAAGCGTTCAGTTTAGTGTTTAAAACCCTAGTGCTGACTGAATTTAAAAGTTCAGTTTAGGGTTTAAAACCCTAATGCTGACTGAAAGGAAAAAGTTCAGTTTAGGGTTTAAAACCCTAATGCTGACTAAAGGAAAAGTTCAGTTTAGGGTTTAAAACCCTAGTGCTGACTGAATTGAAAAGTTCAGTTTAGGGTTTAAAACCCTAATGCTGACTGAAAGGAAAAAGTTCAGTTTAGGGTTTAAAACCCTAATGCTGACTAAAGGAAAAAAGTTCAGTTTAGGGTTTAAAACCCTAATGCTGACTAAAGGAAAAAGTTCAGTTTAGGGTTTAAAACCCTAATGCTGACTGAAGGAAAAAGTTTAGTTTAAGGTTTAAAACCCTAATGCTGACTGAATGGAAAGTTCAATTTAGGGTTTAAAACCCTAATGCTGACTAAAGGAAAAAGTTCAGTTTAGGATTTAAAACCCTAATGCTGACTAAAGGAAAAAGTTCAGTTTAGGGTTTAAAACCCTAATGCTGACTGAAAGTAAAAGTTCAGTTTAAGATTTAAAACCCTAATGCTGACTGGAAGGAAAAAGTTCAGTTTAGGGTTTAAAACTCTAATGCTGACTAAAGTAAAAAGTTCAGTTTAGGGTTTAAAACCCTAATGCTGACTGAAAGGAAAAGTTCAGTTTAGGGTTTAAAACCCTAATGCTGACTGGAAGGAAAGAGTTCAATTTAGGGTTTAAAACCCTAATGCTGACTAAAGGAAAAAGTTCAGTTTAGGGTTTAAAACCCTAATGCTGACTAAATGGAAAGAGTTCAGTTTAGGGTTTAAAACCCTAATGCTGACTAAAGGAAAAGTTCAGTTTAGGGTTTAAAACCCTAATGCTGACTAAATGGAAAAAGTTCAGTTTAGGGTTTAAAACCCTAATGCTGACTAAAGGAAAAGTTCAGTTTAGGGTTTAAAACCCTAATGCTGACTAAATGGAAAGAGTTCAGTTTAGTGTTTAAAACCCTAGTGCTGACTGAATTTAAAAGTTCAGTTTAGGGTTTAAAACCCTAATGCTGACTGAAAGGAAAAAGTTCAGTTTAGGGTTTAAAACCCTAATGCTGACTAAAGAAAAAGTTCAGTTTAGGGTTTAAAACCCTAATGCTGACAAAATAGAAAGATTCAGTTTAGGGTTTAAAACCCTAATGCTGACTGAAAGGAAAAAGTTCAGTTTAGGGTTTAAAACCCTAATGCTGACTAAAGTTAAAAAGTTCAGTTTAGGGTTTAAAACCCTAATGCTGACTAAAGGAAAAAGTTCAGTTTAGGGTTTAAAACCCTAATGCTGACTGAAGGAAAAAGTTTAGTTTAGGGTTTAAAACCCTAATGCTGACTGAATGGAAAGTTCAATTTAGGGTTTAAAACCCTAATGCTGACTAAAGGAAAAAGTTCAGTTTAGGATTTAAAACCCTAATGCTGACTAAAGGAAAAAGTTCAGTTTAGGGTTTAAAACCCTAATGCTGACTGAAAGTAAAAGTTCAGTTTAGGATTTAAAACCCTAATGCTGACTGGAAGGAAAAAGTTCAGTTTAGGGTTTAAAACCCTAATGCTGACTAAAGTAAAAAGTTCAGTTTAGGGTTTAAAACCCTAATGCTGACTGAAAGGAAAAGTTCAGCTTAGGGTTTAAAACCCTAAGGCTGATTAAAGGAAAAATTTCAGTTTAGGGTTTAAAACCCTAATGTTGATTAAAGGAAAAAGTTCAGTTTAGGGTTTAAAACCCTAATGCTGACTAAATGGAAAGAGTTCAGTTTAGGGTTTAAAACCCTAATGCTGACTAAAGGAAAAGTTCAGTTTAGGGTTTAAAACCCTAATGCTGACTGAATGGAAAAGTTCAGTTTAGGGTTTAAAACCCTAATGCTGACTGGAAGGAAAGAGTTTAGTTTAGGGTTTAAAACCCTAATGCTGACTAAAGGAAAAAGTTCAGTTAATGGTTTAAAACCCTAAAGGAAAAGTTCAGTTTAGGGTTTTAAAACCCTAAGGCTAATTAAAGGAAAAAGTTCAGTTTAAGGTTTAAAACCCTAAGGCTGACTAAAGGAAAAAGTTTAGTTTAGGGTTTAAAACCCTAAAGGAAAAGTTCAGTTTAGGGTTTAAAACGCTAAGGCTGATTAAAGGAAAAAGTTCAGTTTAGGGTTTAAAACCCTAATGCTGACTAAAGGAAAAAGTTCAATTTAGGGTTTAAAACCCTAATGCTGACTAAATGGAAAGAGTTCAGTTTAGGGTTTAAAACCCTAATGCTGACTAAAGGAAAAGTTCAGCTTAGGGTTTAAAACCCTAATGCTGACTAAATGGAAAAAGTTCAGTTTAGGGTTTAAAACCCTAATGCTGACTAAAGGAAAAGTTCAGTTTAGGGTTTAAAACCCTAATGCTGACTAAATGGAAAGAGTTCAGTTTAGGGTTTAAAACCCTAATGCTGACTGAATGGAAAAGTTCAGTTTAGGGTTTAAAACCCTAATGCTGACTGAAAGGAAAAAGTTCAGTTTAGGGTTTAAAACCCTAATGCTGACTAAAGGAAAAGTTCAGTTTAGGGTTTAAAACCCTAATGCTGACTAAAGGAAAAGTTCAGTTTAGGGTTTAAAACCCTAATGCTGACTGGAAGGAAAGAGTTCAGTTTAGGGTTTAAAATCCTAATGCTGACTAAAGGAAAAAGATCAGTTTAGGGTTTAAAACCCTAATGCTGACTTAAAGGAAAAGTTCAGTTTAGGGTTTAAACCCCTAATGCTGTCTAAAGGAAAAGTTCAGTTTAGGGTTTAAAACCCTAATGCTGACTGAAGGAAAGAGTTCAGTTTAGGGTTTAAAACCCTAATGCTGACTAAAGGAAAAAGTTCAGTTTAAGGTTTAAAACCCTAATGCTGACTGAAAGTAAAAGCTCAATTTAGGGTTTAAAACCCTAATGCTGACTGGAAGGAAAGAGTTCAGTTTAGGGTTTAAAACCCTAATGCTGACTATAGTAAAAAGTTCAGTTTAGGGTTTAAAACCCTAATGCTGACTGAAAGGAAAAGTTCAATTTAGGGTTTAAAACCCTAATGCTGACTGGAAGGAAAAAGTTCAGTTTAGGGTTTAAAATCCTAATGCTGACTAAAGGAAAAGTTCAGTTTAGGGTTTAAAACCCTAATGCTGACTAAATGGAAAGAGTTCAGTTTAGGGTTTAAAACCCTAATGCTGACTGAATGGAAAAGTTCAGTTTAGGGTTTAAAACCCTAATGCTGACTGAAAGGAAAAAGTTCAGTTTAGGGTTTAAAACCCTAATGCTGACTAAAGGAAAAGTTCACTTTAGGGTTTAAAACCCTAATGCTGACAAAATGGAAAGATTCAGTTTAGGGTTTAAAACCCTAATGCTGACTGAAAGGAAAAAGTTCAGTTTAGGGTTTAAACCCCTAATGCTGACTAAAGGAAAAAGTTCAGTTTAGGGTTTAAAACCCTAATGCTGACTGAAGGAAAAAGTTCCGTTTAGGGTTTAAAACCCTAATGCTGACTGAAGAAAAAAGTTCAGTTTAGGGTTTAAAACCCTAATGCTGACTGAATGGAAAGTTCAGTTTAGAGTTTAAAACCCTAATGCTGACTAAAGGAAAAAGTTCAGTTTAGGGTTTAAAACCCTAATGCTGACTGAAAGTAAAAGTTCAATTTAGGGTTTAAAACCCTAATGCTGACTGGAAGGAAAGAGTTCAGTTTAGGGTTTAAAACACTAATGCTGACTAAAGTAAAAAGTTCAGTTTAGGGTTTAAAACCCTAATGCTGACTGAATGGAAAAGTTCAGTTTAGGGTTTAAAACCCTAATGCTGACTGAAAGGAAAAAGTTCAGTTTAGGGTTTAAAACCCTAATGCTGACTAAAGGAAAAGTTCACTTTAGGGTTTAAAACCCTAATGCTGACAAAATGGAAAGATTCAGTTTAGGGTTTAAAACCCTAATGCTGACTGAAAGGAAAAAGTTCAGTTTAGGGTTTAAACCCCTAATGCTGACTAAAGGAAAAAAGTTCAGTTTAGGGTTTAAAACCCTAATGCTGACTGAAGGAAAAAGTTCAGTTTAGGGTTTAAAACCCTAATGCTGACTGAAGAAAAAAGTTCAGTTTAGGGTTTAAAACCCTAATGCTGACTGAATGGAAAGTTCAGTTTAGAGTTTAAAACCCTAATGCTGACTAAAGGAAAAAGTTCAGTTTAGGGTTTAAAACCCTAATGCTGACTGAAAGTAAAAGTTCAATTTAGGGTTTAAAACCCTAATGCTGACTGGAAGGAAAGAGTTCAGTTTAGGGTTTAAAACACTAATGCTGACTAAAGTAAAAAGTTCAGTTTAGGGTTTAAAACTCTAATGCTGACTGAAAGGACAAGTTCAGTTTAGGGTTTAAAACCCTAATGCTGACTGGAAGGAAAGAGTTCGGTTTAGGGTTTAAAATCTTAATGCTGACTAAAGGAAAAAGTTCAGTTTAGGGTTTAAAACCCTAATGCTGACTTAAAGGAAAAGTTCAGTTTAGGGTTTAAACCCCTAATGTTGTCTAAAGGAAAAGTTCAGTTTAGGGTTTAAAACCCTAATGCTGACTAAAGGAAAGAGTTCAGTTTAGGGTTTAAAACCCTAATGCTGACTAAAGGAAAAAGTTCAGTTTAGGGTTTAAAACCCTAATGCTGACTGAAAGTAAAAGCTCAATTTAGGGTTTAAAACCCTAATGCTGACTGGAAGGAAAGAGTTCAGTTTAGGGTTTAAAACCCTAATGCTGACTAAAGTAAAAAGTTCAGTTTAGGGTTTAAAACCCTAATGCTGACTGAAAGGAAAAGTTCAGTTTAGGGTTTAAAACCCTAATGCTGACTGGAAGGAAAGAGTTCAGTTTAGGGTTTAAAATCCTAATGCTGACTAAAGGAAAAAGTTCAGTTTAGGGTTTAAAACCCTAATGCTGACTGAAAGTAAAAGTTCAATTTAGGGTTTAAAACCCTAATGCTGACTGGAAGGAAAGAGTTCAGTTTAGGGTTTAAAACACTAATGCTGACTAAAGTAAAAAGTTCAGTTTAGGGTTTAAAACTCTAATGCTGACTGAAAGGACAAGTTCAGTTTAGGGTTTAAAACCCTAATGCTGACTGGAAGGAAAGAGTTCGGTTTAGGGTTTAAAATCTTAATGCTGACTAAAGGAAAAAGTTCAGTTTAGGGTTTAAAACCCTAATGCTGACTTAAAGGAAAAGTTCAGTTTAGGGTTTAAACCCCTAATGTTGTCTAAAGGAAAAGTTCAGTTTAGGGTTTAAAACCCTAATGCTGACTAAAGGAAAGAGTTCAGTTTAGGGTTTAAAACCCTAATGCTGACTAAAGGAAAAAGTTCAGTTTAGGGTTTAAAACCCTAATGCTGACTGAAAGTAAAAGCTCAATTTAGGGTTTAAAACCCTAATGCTGACTGGAAGGAAAGAGTTCAGTTTAGGGTTTAAAACCCTAATGCTGACTAAAGTAAAAAGTTCAGTTTAGGGTTTAAAACCCTAATGCTGACTGAAAGGAAAAGTTCAGTTTAGGGTTTAAAACCCTAATGCTGACTGGAAGGAAAGAGTTCAGTTTAGGGTTTAAAATCCTAATGCTGACTAAAGGAAAAAGTTCAGTTTAGGGTTTAAAACCCTAATGCTGACTTAAAGGAAAAGTTCAGTTTAGGGTTTAAAACCCTAATGCTGACTAAAGGAAAAGTTCAGTTTAGGGTTTAAAACCCTAATGCTGACTGAAGGAAAGAGTTCAGTTTAGGGTTTAAAACCCTAATGCTGACTAAAGGAAAAGGTTCAGTTTAGAGTGTAAAACCCTAATGCTGACTGAATGGAAAAGTTCAGTTTAGGGTTTAAAACCCTAATGCTAATTGGAAGGAAAGAGTTTAGTTTAGGGTTTAAAACCCTAATGTTGACTAAAGGAAAAAGTTCAGTTAAGGGTTTAAAACCCTAAAGGAAAAGTTCAGTTTAGGGTTTTAAAACCCTAAGGCTGATTAAAGGAAAAAGTTCAGTTTAGGGTTTAAAACCCTAAGGCTGACTAAAGGAAAAAGTTTAGTTTAGGGTTTAAAACCCTAAAGGAAAAGTTCAGTTTAGGGTTTTAAAACCCTAAGGCTGATTAAAGGAAAAAGTTCAGTTTAGGGTTTAAAACCCTAATGCTGACTAAAGGAAAAAGTTCAGTTTAGGGTTTAAAACCCTAATGCTGACTAAATGGAAAGAGTTCAGTTTAGGGTTTAAAACCCTAATGCTGACTAAAGGAAAAGTTCAGTTTAGGGTTTAAAACCCTAATGCTGACTAAATGGAAAAAGTTCAGTTTAGGGTTTAAAACCCTAATGCTGACTAAAGGAAAAGTTCAGTTTAGGGTTTAAAACCCTAATGCTGACTAAATGGAAAGCGTTCAGTTTAGTGTTTAAAACCCTAGTGCTGACTGAATTTAAAAGTTCAGTTTAGGGTTTAAAACCCTAATGCTGACTGAAAGGAAAAAGTTCAGTTTAGGGTTTAAAACCCTAATGCTGACTAAAGGAAAAGTTCAGTTTAGGGTTTAAAACCCTAATGCTGACAAAATAGAAAGATTCAGTTTAGGGTTTAAAACCCTAATGCTGACTGAAAGGAAAAAGTTCAGTTTAGGGTTTAAAACCCTAATGCTGACTAAAGGAAAAAGTTCAGTTTAGGGTTTAAAACCCTAATGCTGACTAAAGGAAAAAGTTCAGTTTAGGGTTTAAAACCCTAATGCTGACTGAATGGAAAAAGTTCAGTTTAGGGTTTAAAACCCTAATGCTGACTGAATGGAAAAAGTTCAGTTTAGGGTTTAAAACCCTAATGCTGACTAAAGGAAAAAGTTCAGTTTAGGGTTTAAAACCCTAATGCTGACTAAAGGAAAAAGTTCAGTTTAGGGTTTAAAACCCTAATGCTGACTGAAAGTAAAAGTTCAGTTTAAGATTTAAAACCCTAATGCTGACTGGAAGGAAAAAGTTCAGTTTAGGGTTTAAAACTCTAATGCTGACTAAAGTAAAAAGTTCAGTTTAGGGTTTAAAACCCTAATGCTGACTGAAAGGAAAAGTTCAGTTTAGGGTTTAAAACCCTAATGCTGACTGGAAGGAAAGAGTTCAATTTAGGGTTTAAAACCCTAATGCTGACTAAAGGAAAAAGTTCAGTTTAGGGTTTAAAACCCTAATGCTGACTAAATGGAAAGAGTTCAGTTTAGGGTTTAAAACCCTAATGCTGACTAAAGGAAAAGTTCAGTTTAGGGTTTAAAACCCTAATGCTGACTAAATGGAAAAAGTTCAGTTTAGGGTTTAAAACCCTAATGCTGACTAAAGGAAAAGTTCAGTTTAGGGTTTAAAACCCTAATGCTGACTAAATGGAAAGAGTTCAGTTTAGTGTTTAAAACCCTAGTGCTGACTGAATTTAAAAGTTCAGTTTAGGGTTTAAAACCCTAATGCTGACTGAAAGGAAAAAGTTCAGTTTAGGGTTTAAAACCCTAATGCTGACTAAAGAAAAAGTTCAGTTTAGGGTTTAAAACCCTAATGCTGACAAAATAGAAAGATTCAGTTTAGGGTTTAAAACCCTAATGCTGACTGAAAGGAAAAAGTTCAGTTTAGGGTTTAAAACCCTAATGCTGACTAAAGTTAAAAAGTTCAGTTTAGGGTTTAAAACCCTAATGCTGACTAAAGGAAAAAGTTCAGTTTAGGGTTTAAAACCCTAATGCTGACTGAAGGAAAAAGTTTAGTTTAGGGTTTAAAACCCTAATGCTGACTGAATGGAAAGTTCAATTTAGGGTTTAAAACCCTAATGCTGACTAAAGGAAAAAGTTCAGTTTAGGATTTAAAACCCTAATGCTGACTAAAGGAAAAAGTTCAGTTTAGGGTTTAAAACCCTAATGCTGACTGAAAGTAAAAGTTCAGTTTAGGATTTAAAACCCTAATGCTGACTGGAAGGAAAAAGTTCAGTTTAGGGTTTAAAACCCTAATGCTGACTAAAGTAAAAAGTTCAGTTTAGGGTTTAAAACCCTAATGCTGACTGAAAGGAAAAGTTCAGCTTAGGGTTTAAAACCCTAAGGCTGATTAAAGGAAAAATTTCAGTTTAGGGTTTAAAACCCTAATGTTGATTAAAGGAAAAAGTTCAGTTTAGGGTTTAAAACCCTAATGCTGACTAAATGGAAAGAGTTCAGTTTAGGGTTTAAAACCCTAATGCTGACTAAAGGAAAAGTTCAGTTTAGGGTTTAAAACCCTAATGCTGACTGAATGGAAAAGTTCAGTTTAGGGTTTAAAACCCTAATGCTGACTGGAAGGAAAGAGTTTAGTTTAGGGTTTAAAACCCTAATGCTGACTAAAGGAAAAAGTTCAGTTAATGGTTTAAAACCCTAAAGGAAAAGTTCAGTTTAGGGTTTTAAAACCCTAAGGCTAATTAAAGGAAAAAGTTCAGTTTAAGGTTTAAAACCCTAAGGCTGACTAAAGGAAAAAGTTTAGTTTATGGTTTAAAACCCTAAAGGAAAAGTTCAGTTTAGGGTTTAAAACGCTAAGGCTGATTAAAGGAAAAAGTTCAGTTTAGGGTTTAAAACCCTAATGCTGACTAAAGGAAAAAGTTCAATTTAGGGTTTAAAACCCTAATGCTGACTAAATGGAAAGAGTTCAGTTTAGGGTTTAAAACCCTAATGCTGACTAAAGGAAAAGTTCAGCTTAGGGTTTAAAACCCTAATGCTGACTAAATGGAAAAAGTTCAGTTTAGGGTTTAAAACCCTAATGCTGACTAAAGGAAAAGTTCAGTTTAGGGTTTAAAACCCTAATGCTGACTAAATGGAAAGAGTTCAGTTTAGGGTTTAAAACCCTAATGCTGACTGAATGGAAAAGTTCAGTTTAGGGTTTAAAACCCTAATGCTGACTGAAAGGAAAAAGTTCAGTTTAGGGTTTAAAACCCTAATGCTGACTAAAGGAAAAGTTCAGTTTAGGGTTTAAAACCCTAATGCTGACTAAAGGAAAAGTTCAGTTTAGGGTTTAAAACCCTAATGCTGACTGGAAGGAAAGAGTTCAGTTTAGGGTTTAAAATCCTAATGCTGACTAAAGGAAAAAGATCAGTTTAGGGTTTAAAACCCTAATGCTGACTTAAAGGAAAAGTTCAGTTTAGGGTTTAAACCCCTAATGCTGTCTAAAGGAAAAGTTCAGTTTAGGGTTTAAAACCCTAATGCTGACTGAAGGAAAGAGTTCAGTTTAGGGTTTAAAACCCTAATGCTGACTAAAGGAAAAAGTTCAGTTTAAGGTTTAAAACCCTAATGCTGACTGAAAGTAAAAGCTCAATTTAGGGTTTAAAACCCTAATGCTGACTGGAAGGAAAGAGTTCAGTTTAGGGTTTAAAACCCTAATGCTGACTATAGTAAAAAGTTCAGTTTAGGGTTTAAAACCCTAATGCTGACTGAAAGGAAAAGTTCAATTTAGGGTTTAAAACCCTAATGCTGACTGGAAGGAAAAAGTTCAGTTTAGGGTTTAAAATCCTAATGCTGACTAAAGGAAAAGTTCAGTTTAGGGTTTAAAACCCTAATGCTGACTAAATGGAAAGAGTTCAGTTTAGGGTTTAAAACCCTAATGCTGACTGAATGGAAAAGTTCAGTTTAGGGTTTAAAACCCTAATGCTGACTGAAAGGAAAAAGTTCAGTTTAGGGTTTAAAACCCTAATGCTGACTAAAGGAAAAGTTCACTTTAGGGTTTAAAACCCTAATGCTGACAAAATGGAAAGATTCAGTTTAGGGTTTAAAACCCTAATGCTGACTGAAAGGAAAAAGTTCAGTTTAGGGTTTAAAACCCTAATGCTGACTAAAGGAAAAAAGTTCAGTTTAGGGTTTAAAACCCTAATGCTGACTGAAGGAAAAAGTTCAGTTTAGGGTTTAAAACCCTAATGCTGACTGAAGGAAAAAGTTCAGTTTAGGGTTTAAAACCCTAATGCTGACTGAATGGAAAGTTCAGTTTAGAGTTTAAAACCCTAATGCTGACTAAAGGAAAAAGTTCAGTTTAGGGTTCAAAACCCTAATGCTGACTGAAAGTAAAAGTTCAATTTAGGGTTTAAAACCCTAATGCTGACTGGAAGGAAAGAGTTCAGTTTAGGGTTTAAAACCCTAATGCTGACTAAAGTAAAAAGTTCAGTTTAGGGTTTAAAACTCTAATGCTGACTGAAAGGAAAAGTTCAGTTTAGGGTTTAAAACCCTAATGCTGACTGGAAGGAAAGAGTTCAGTTTAGGGTTTAAAATCCTAATGCTGACTAAAGGAAAAAGTTCAGTTTAGGGTTTAAAACCCTAATGCTGACTTAAAGGAAAAGTTCAGTTTAGGGTTTAAACCCCTAATGCTGTCTAAAGGAAAAGTTCAGTTTAGGGTTTAAAACCCTAATGCTGACTGAAGGAAAGAAGTTCAGTTTAGGGTTTAAAACCCTAATGCTGACTAAAGGAAAAAGTTCAGTTTAGGGTTTAAAACCCTAATGCTGACTGAAAGTAAAAGCTCAATTTAGGGTTTAAAACCCTAATGCTGACTGGAAGGAAAGAGTTCAGTTTAGGGTTTAAAACCCAAATGCTGACTAAAGTAAAAAGTTCAGTTTAGGGTTTAAAACCCTAATGCTGACTGAAAGGAAAAGTTCAATATAGGGTTTAAAACCCTAATGCTGACTGGAAGGAAAGAGTTCAGTTTAGGGTTTAAAATCCTAATGCTGACTAAAGGAAAAAGTTCAGTTTAGGGTTTAAAACCCTAATGCTGACTTAAAGGAAAAGTTCAGTTTAGTGTTTAAAACCCTAATGCTGACTAAAGGAAAAGTTCAGTTTAGGGTTTAAAACCCTAATGCTGACTGAAGGAAAGAGTTCAGTTTAGGGTTTAAAACCCTAATGCTGACTAAATGAAAAGGTTCAGTTTAGGGTGTAAAACCCTAATGCTGACTGAATGGAAAAGTTCAGTTTAGGGTTTAAAACCCTAATGCTAACTGGAAGGAAAGAGTTTAGTTTAGGGTTTAAAACCCTAATGCTGACTAAAGGAAAAAGTTCAGTTAAGGGTTTAAAACCCTAAAGGAAAAGTTCAGTTTAGGGTTTTAAAACCCTAAGGCTGATTAAAGGAAAAAGTTCAGTTTAGGGTTTAAAACCCTAATGCTGACTGAAGGAAAGAGTTCAGTTTAGGGTTTAAAACCCTAATGCTGACTAAATGAAAAGGTTCAGTTTAGGGTGTAAAACCCTAATGCTGACTGAATGGAAAAGTTCAGTTTAGGGTTTAAAACCCTAATGCTAACTGGAAGGAAAGAGTTTAGTTTAGGGTTTAAAACCCTAATGCTGACTAAAGGAAAAAGTTCAGTTAAGGGTTTAAAACCCTAAAGGAAAAGTTCAGTTTAGGGTTTTAAAACCCTAAGGCTGATTAAAGGAAAAAGTTCAGTTTAGGGTTTAAAACCCTAAGGCTGACTAAAGGAAAAAGTTTAGTTTAGGGTTTAAAACCCTAAAGGAAAAGTTCAGTTTCGGGTTTAAAACCCTAAGGCTGATTAAAGGAAAAAGTTCAGTTTAGGGTTTAAAACTCTAATGCTGACTAAAGGAAAAAGTTCAGTTTAGGGTTTAAAACCCTAATGCTGACTAAATGGAAAGAGTTCAGTTTAGGGTTTAAAACCCTAATGCTGACTAAAGGAAAAGTTCAGTTTAGGGTTTAAAACCCTAATGCTGACTAAATGGAAAAAGTTCAATTTAGGGTTTAAAACCCTAATGCTGACTAAAGGAAAAGTTCAGTTTAGGGTTTAAAACCCTAATGCTAACTAAATGGAAAGAGTTCAGTTTAGTGTTTAAAACCCTAGTGCTGACTGAATTGAAAAGTTCAGTTTAGGGTTTAAAACCCTAATGCTGACTGAAGGAAAAAGTTCAGTTTAGGGTTTAAAACCCTAATGCTGACTGAATGGAAAGTTCAGTTTAGAGTTTAAAACCCTAATGCTGACTAAAGGAAAAAGTTCAGTTTAGGGTTCAAAACCCTAATGCTGACTGAAAGTAAAAGTTCAATTTAGGGTTTAAAACCCTAATGCTCACTGGAAGGAAAGAGTTCAGTTTAGGGTTTAAAACCCTAATGCTGACTAAAGTAAAAAGTTCAGTTTAGGGTTTAAAACTCTAATGCTGACTGAAAGGAAAAGTTCAGTTTAGGGTTTAAAACCCTAATGCTGACTGGAAGGAAAGAGTTCAGTTTAGGGTTTAAAATCCTAATGCTGACTAAAGGAAAAAGTTCAGTTTAGGGTTTAAAACCCTAATGCTGACTTAAAGGAAAAGTTCAGTTTAGGGTTTAAACCCCTAATGCTGTCTAAAGGAAAAGTTCAGTTTAGGGTTTAAAACCCTAATGCTGACTGAAGGAAAGAGTTCAGTTTAGGGTTTAAAACCCTAATGCTGACTAAAGGAAAAAGTTCAGTTTAGGGTTTAAAACCCTAATGCTGACTGAAAGTAAAAGCTCAATTTAGGGTTTAAAACCCTAATGCTGACTGGAAGGAAAGAGTTCAGTTTAGGGTTTAAAACCCAAATGCTGACTAAAGTAAAAAGTTCAGTTTAGGGTGTAAAACCCTAATGCTGACTGAATGGAAAAGTTCAGTTTAGGGTTTAAAACCCTAATGCTAACTGGAAGGAAAGAGTTTAGTTTAGGGTTTAAAACCCTAATGCTGACTAAAGGAAAAAGTTCAGTTAAGGGTTTAAAACCCTAAAGGAAAAGTTCAGTTTAGGGTTTTAAAACCCTAAGGCTGACTAAAGTAAAAAGTTCAGTTTAGGGTTTAAAACTCTAATGCTGACTGAAAGGAAAAGTTCAGTTTAGGGTTTAAAACCCTAATGCTGACTGGAAGGAAAGAGTTCAGTTTAGGGTTTAAAATCCTAATGCTGACTAAAGGAAAAAGTTCAGTTTAGGGTTTAAAACCCTAATGCTGACTTAAAGGAAAAGTTCAGTTTAGGGTTTAAACCCCTAATGCTGTCTAAAGGAAAAGTTCAGTTTAGGGTTTAAAACCCTAATGCTGACTGAAGGAAAGAGTTCAGTTTAGGGTTTAAAACCCTAATGCTGACTAAAGGAAAAAGTTCAGTTTAGGGTTTAAAACCCTAATGCTGACTGAAAGTAAAAGCTCAATTTAGGGTTTAAAACCCTAATGCTGACTGGAAGGAAAGAGTTCAGTTTAGGGTTTAAAACCCTAAATGCTGACTAAATGAAAAGGTTCAGTTTAGGGTGTAAAACCCTAATGCTGACTGAATGGAAAAGTTCAGTTTAGGGTTTAAAACCCTAATGCTAACTGGAAGGAAAGAGTTTAGTTTAGGGTTTAAAACCCTAATGCTGACTAAAGGAAAAAGTTCAGTTAAGGGTTTAAAACCCTAAAGGAAAAGTTCAGTTTAGGGTTTTAAAACCCTAAGGCTGATTAAAGGAAAAAGTTCAGTTTAGGGTTTAAAACCCTAAGGCTGACTAAAGGAAAAAGTTTAGTTTAGGGTTTAAAACCCTAAAGGAAAAGTTCAGTTTCGGGTTTAAAACCCTAAGGCTGATTAAAGGAAAAAGTTCAGTTTAGGGTTTAAAACTCTAATGCTGACTAAAGGAAAAAGTTCAGTTTAGGGTTTAAAACCCTAATGCTGACTAAATGGAAAGAGTTCAGTTTAGGGTTTAAAACCCTAATGCTGACTAAAGGAAAAGTTCAGTTTAGGGTTTAAAACCCTAATGCTGACTAAATGGAAAAAGTTCAATTTAGGGTTTAAAACCCTAATGCTGACTAAAGGAAAAGTTCAGTTTAGGGTTTAAAACCCTAATGCTAACTAAATGGAAAGAGTTCAGTTTAGTGTTTAAAACCCTAGTGCTGACTGAATTGAAAAGTTCAGTTTAGGGTTTAAAACCCTAATGCTGACTGAAGGAAAAAGTTCAGTTTAGGGTTTAAAACCCTAATGCTGACTGAATGGAAAGTTCAGTTTAGAGTTTAAAACCCTAATGCTGACTAAAGGAAAAAGTTCAGTTTAGGGTTCAAAACCCTAATGCTGACTGAAAGTAAAAGTTCAATTTAGGGTTTAAAACCCTAATGCTCACTGGAAGGAAAGAGTTCAGTTTAGGGTTTAAAACCCTAATGCTGACTAAAGTAAAAAGTTCAGTTTAGGGTTTAAAACTCTAATGCTGACTGAAAGGAAAAGTTCAGTTTAGGGTTTAAAACCCTAATGCTGACTGGAAGGAAAGAGTTCAGTTTAGGGTTTAAAATCCTAATGCTGACTAAAGGAAAAAGTTCAGTTTAGGGTTTAAAACCCTAATGCTGACTTAAAGGAAAAGTTCAGTTTAGGGTTTAAACCCCTAATGCTGTCTAAAGGAAAAGTTCAGTTTAGGGTTTAAAACCCTAATGCTGACTGAAGGAAAGAGTTCAGTTTAGGGTTTAAAACCCTAATGCTGACTAAAGGAAAAAGTTCAGTTTAGGGTTTAAAACCCTAATGCTGACTGAAAGTAAAAGCTCAATTTAGGGTTTAAAACCCTAATGCTGACTGGAAGGAAAGAGTTCAGTTTAGGGTTTAAAACCCAAATGCTGACTAAAGTAAAAAGTTCAGTTTAGGGTTTAAAACCCTAATGCTGACTGAAAGGAAAAGTTCAATATAGGGTTTAAAACCCTAATGCTGACTGGAAGGAAAGAGTTCAGTTTAGGGTTTAAAATCCTAATGCTGACTAAAGGAAAAAGTTCAGTTTAGGGTTTAAAACCCTAATGCTGACTTAAAGGAAAAGTTCAGTTTAGTGTTTAAAACCCTAATGCTGACTAAAGGAAAAGTTCAGTTTAGGGTTTAAAACCCTAATGCTGACTGAAGGAAAGAGTTCAGTTTAGGGTTTAAAAC
The DNA here is from genome assembly GCF_000393655.2 of Nicotiana sylvestris. Lineage (NCBI taxonomy): Eukaryota > Viridiplantae > Streptophyta > Magnoliopsida > Solanales > Solanaceae > Nicotiana > Nicotiana sylvestris. The sequence continues at coordinate 147,195,391 of NC_091066.1, read as the reverse complement.
CCTAATGCTGACTAAATGAAAAGGTTCAGTTTAGGGTGTAAAACCCTAATGCTGACTGAATGGAAAAGTTCAGTTTAGGGTTTAAAACCCTAATGCTAACTGGAAGGAAAGAGTTTAGTTTAGGGTTTAAAACCCTAATGCTGACTAAAGGAAAAAGTTCAGTTAAGGGTTTAAAACCCTAAAGGAAAAGTTCAGTTTAGGGTTTTAAAACCCTAAGGCTGATTAAAGGAAAAAGTTCAGTTTAGGGTTTAAAACCCTAATGCTGACTGAAGGAAAGAGTTCAGTTTAGGGTTTAAAACCCTAATGCTGACTAAATGAAAAGGTTCAGTTTAGGGTGTAAAACCCTAATGCTGACTGAATGGAAAAGTTCAGTTTAGGGTTTAAAACCCTAATGCTAACTGGAAGGAAAGAGTTTAGTTTAGGGTTTAAAACCCTAATGCTGACTAAAGGAAAAAGTTCAGTTAAGGGTTTAAAACCCTAAAGGAAAAGTTCAGTTTAGGGTTTTAAAACCCTAAGGCTGATTAAAGGAAAAAGTTCAGTTTAGGGTTTAAAACCCTAAGGCTGACTAAAGGAAAAAGTTTAGTTTAGGGTTTAAAACCCTAAAGGAAAAGTTCAGTTTCGGGTTTAAAACCCTAAGGCTGATTAAAGGAAAAAGTTCAGTTTAGGGTTTAAAACTCTAATGCTGACTAAAGGAAAAAGTTCAGTTTAGGGTTTAAAACCCTAATGCTGACTAAATGGAAAGAGTTCAGTTTAGGGTTTAAAACCCTAATGCTGACTAAAGGAAAAGTTCAGTTTAGGGTTTAAAACCCTAATGCTGACTAAATGGAAAAAGTTCAATTTAGGGTTTAAAACCCTAATGCTGACTAAAGGAAAAGTTCAGTTTAGGGTTTAAAACCCTAATGCTAACTAAATGGAAAGAGTTCAGTTTAGTGTTTAAAACCCTAGTGCTGACTGAATTGAAAAGTTCAGTTTAGGGTTTAAAACCCTAATGCTGACTGAAGGAAAGAGTTCAGTTTAGGGTTTAAAACCCTAATGCTGACTAAAGGAAAAAGTTCAGTTTAGGGTTTAAAACCCTAATGCTGACTGAAAGTAAAAGCTCAATTTAGGGTTTAAAACCCTAATGCTGACTGGAAGGAAAGAGTTCAGTTTAGGGTTTAAAACCCTAATGCTGACTAAAGTAAAAAGTTCAGTTTAGGGTTTAAAACCCTAATGCTGACTGAAAGGAAAAGTTCAATTTAGGGTTTAAAACCCTAATGCTGACTGGAAGGAAAGAGTTCAGTTTAGGGTTTAAAATCCTAATGCTGACTAAAGGAAAAGTTCAGTTTAGGGTTTAAAACCCTAATGCTGACTAAATGGAAAGAGTTCAGTGTAGGGTTTAAAACCCTAATGCTGACTGAATGGAAAAGTTCAGTTTAGGGTTTAAAACCCTAATGCTGACTGAAAGGAAAAAGTTCAGTTTAGGGTTTAAAACCCTAATGCTGACTAAAGGAAAAGTTCACTTTAGGGTTTAAAACCCTAATGCTGACAAAATGGAAAGATTCAGTTTAGGGTTTAAAACCCTAATGCTGACTGAAAGGAAAAAGTTCAGTTTAGGGTTTAAAACCCTAATGCTGACTGAAGGAAAAAGTTCAGTTTAGGGTTTAAAACCCTAATGCTGACTGAAGGAAAAAGTTCAGATTAGGGTTTAAAACCCTAATGCTGACTGAATGGAAAGTTCAGTTTAGAGTTTAAAACCCTAATGCTGACTAAAGGAAAAAGTTCAGTTTAGGGTTTAAAACCCTAATGCTGACTGAAAGTAAAAGTTCAATTTAGGGTTTAAAACCCTAATGCTGACTGGAAGGAAAGAGTTCAGTTTAGGGTTTAAAACCCTAATGCTGACTAAAGTAAAAAGTTCAGTTTAGGGTTTAAAACTCTAATGCTGACTGAAAGGAAAAGTTCAGTTTAGGGTTTAAAACCCTAATGCTGACTGGAAAGAAAGAGTTCAGTTTAGGGTTTAAAATCCTAATGCTGACTAAAGGAAAAAGTTCAGTTTAGGGTTTAAAACCCTAATGCTGACTTAAAGGAAAAGTTCAGTTTAGGGTTTAAACCCCTAATGCTGTCTAAAGGAAAAGTTCAGTTTAGGGTTTAAAACCCTAATGCTGACTGAAGGAAAGAGTTCAGTTTAGGGTTTAAAACCCTAATGCTGACTAAAGGAAAAAGTTCAGTTTAGGATTTAAAACCCTAATACTGACTGAAAGTAAAAGCTCAATTTAGGGTTTAAAACCATAATACTGACTAGAAGGAAAGAGTTCAGTTTAGGGTTTAAAACCCTAATGCTGACTAAAGTAAAAAGTTCAGTTTAGGGTTTAAAACCCTAATGCTGACTGAAAGGAAAAGTTCAATTTAGGGTTTAAAACCCTAATGCTGACTGGAAGGAAAGAGTTCAGTTTAGGGTTTAAAATCCTAATGCTGACTAAAGGAAAAAGTTCAGTTTAGGGTTTAAAACCCTAATGCTGACTTAAAGGAAAAGTTCAGTTTAGGGTTTAAAACCCTAATGCTGACTAAAGGAAAAGTTCAGTTTAGGGTTTAAAACCCTAATGCTGACTGAAGGAAAGAGTTCAGTTTAGGGTTTAAAACCCTAATGCTGACTAAATGAAAAGGTTCAGTTTAGGGTGTAAAACCCTAATGCTGACTGAATGGAAAAGTTCAGTTTAGGGTTTAAAACCCTAATGATTACTGGAAGGAAAGAGTTTAGTTTAGGGTTTAAAACCCTAATGCTGACTAAAGGAAAAAGTTCAGTTAAGGGTTTAAAACCCTAAAGGAAAAGTTCAGTTTAGGGTTTTAAAACCCTAAGGCTGATTAAAGGAAAAAGTTCAGTTTAGGGTTTAAAACCCTAAGGCTGACTAAAGGAAAAAGTTCAGTTTAGGGTTTAAAACCCTAATGCTGACTTAAAGGAAAAGTTCAGTTTAGGGTTTAAACCCCTAATGCTGTCTAAAGGAAAAGTTCAGTTTAGGGTTTAAAACCCTAATGCTGACTGAAGGAAAGAGTTCAGTTTAGGGTTTAAAACCCTAATGCTGACTAAAGGAAAAAGTTCAGTTTAGGATTTAAAACCCTAATACTGACTGAAAGTAAAAGCTCAATTTAGGGTTTAAAACCATAATACTGACTAGAAGGAAAGAGTTCAGTTTAGAGTTTAAAACCCTAATGCTGACTAAAGGAAAAAGTTCAGTTTAGGGTTTAAAACCCTAATGCTGACTGAAAGTAAAAGTTCAATTTAGGGTTTAAAACCCTAATGCTGACTGGAAGGAAAGAGTTCAGTTTAGGGTTTAAAATCCTAATGCTGACTGAAAGGAAAAAGTTCAGTTTAGGGTTTAAAACCCTAATGCTGACTAAAGGAAAAGTTCACTTTAGGGTTTAAAACCCTAATGCTGACAAAATGGAAAGATTCAGTTTAGGGTTTAAAACCCTAATGCTGACTGAAAGGAAAAGTTCAGTTTAGGGTTTAAAACCCTAATGCTGACTAAAGGAAAAAAGTTCAGTTTAGGGTTTAAAACCCTAATGCTGACTGAAGGAAAAAGTTCAGTTTAGGGTTTAAAACCCTAATGCTGACTGAAGGAAAAAGTTCAGTTTAGGGTTTAAAACCCTAATGCTGACTGAATGGAAAGTTCAGTTTAGAGTTTAAAACCCTAATGCTGACTAAAGGAAAAAGTTCAGTTTAGGGTTCAAAACCCTAATGCTGACTGAAAGTAAAAGTTCAATTTAGGGTTTAAAACCCTAATGCTGACTGGAAGGAAAGAGTTCAGTTTAGGGTTTAAAACCCTAATGCTGACTAAAGTAAAAAGTTCAGTTTAGGGTTTAAAACTCTAATGCTGACTGAAAGGAAAAGTTCAGTTTAGGGTTTAAAACCCTAATGCTGACTGGAAGGAAAGAGTTCAGTTTAGGGTTTAAAATCCTAATGCTGACAAAAGGAAAAAGTTCAGTTTAGGGTTTAAAACCCTAATGCTGACTTAAAGGAAAAGTTCAGTTTAGGGTTTAAACCCCTAATGCTGTCTAAAGTAAAAGTTCAGTTTAGGGTTTAAAACCCTAATGCTGACTGAAGGAAAGAGTTCAGTTTAGGGTTTAAAACCCTAATGCTGACTAAAGTAAAAAGTTCAGTTTAGGGTTTAAAACCCTAATGCTGACTGAAAGGAAAAGTTCAATTTAGGGTTTAAAACCCTAATGCTGACTGGAAGGAAAGAGTTCAGTTTAGGGTTTAAAATCCTAATGCTGACTAAAGGAAAAAAGTTCAGTTTAGGGTTTAAAACCCTAATGCTGACTAAAGGAAAAAGTTCAGTTTAGGGTTTAAAACCCTAATGCTGACTGAAAGTAAAAGTTCAATTTAGGGTTTAAAACCCTAATGCTGACTGGAAGGAAAGAGTTCAGTTTAGGGTTTAAAATCCTAATGCTGACTGAAAGGAAAAAGTTCAGTTTAGGGTTTAAAACCCTAATGCTGACTAAAGGAAAAGTTCACTTTAGGGTTTAAAACCCTAATGCTGACAAAATGGAAAGATTCAGTTTAGGGTTTAAAACCCTAATGCTGACTGAAAGGAAAAAGTTCAGTTTAGGGTTTAAAACCCTAATGCTGACTAAAGGAAAAAAGTTCAGTTTAGGGTTTAAAACCCTAATGCTGACTTAAAGGAAAGAGTTCAGTTTAGGGTTTAAAACCCTAATGCTGACTAAAGTAAAAAGTTCAGTTTAGGGTTTAAAACTCTAATGCTGACTGAAAGGAAAAGTTCAGTTTAGGGTTTAAAACCCTAATGCTGACTGGAAGGAAAGAGTTCAGTTTAGGGTTTAAAATCCTAATGCTGACTAAAGGAAAAAGTTCAGTTTAGGGTTTAAAACCCTAATGCTGACTTAAAGGAAAAGTTCAGTTTAGGGTTTAAACCCCTAATGCTGTCTAAAGGAAAAGTTCAGTTTAGGGTTTAAAACCCTAATGCTGACTGAAGGAAAGAGTTCAGTTTAGGGTTTAAAACCCTAATGCTGACTAAAGGAAAAAGTTCAGTTTAGGGTTTAAAACCCTAATGCTGACTGAAAGTAAAAGCTCAATTTAGGGTTTAAAACCCTAATGCTGACTGGAAGGAAAGAGTTCAGTTTAGGGTTTAAAACCCAAATGCTGACTAAAGTAAAAAGTTCAGTTTAGGGTTTAAAACCCTAATGCTGACTTAAAGGGAAAGAGTTCAGTTTAGGGTTTAAAACCCTAATGCTGACTAAAGTAAAAAGTTCAGTTTAGGGTTTAAAACTCTAATGCTGACTGAAAGGAAAAGTTCAGTTTAGGGTTTAAAACCCTAATGCTGACTGGAAGGAAAGAGTTCAGTTTAGGGTTTAAAATCCTAATGCTGACTAAAGGAAAAAGTTCAGTTTAGGGTTTAAAACCCTAATGCTGACTTAAAGGAAAAGTTCAGTTTAGGGTTTAAACCCCTAATGCTGTCTAAAGGAAAAGTTCAGTTTAGGGTTTAAAACCCTAATGCTGACTGAAGGAAAGAGTTCAGTTTAGGGTTTAAAACCCTAATGCTGACTAAAGGAAAAAGTTCAGTTTAGGGTTTAAAACCCTAATGCTGACTGAAAGTAAAAGCTCAATTTAGGGTTTAAAACCCTAATGCTGACTGGAAGGAAAGAGTTCAGTTTAGGGTTTAAAACCCAAATGCTGACTAAAGTAAAAAGTTCAGTTTAGGGTTTAAAACCCTAATGCTGACTGAAAGGAAAAGTTCAATATAGGGTTTAAAACCCTAATGCTGACTGGAAGGAAAGAGTTCAGTTTAGGGTTTAAAATCCTAATGCTGACTAAAGGAAAAAGTTCAGTTTAGGGTTTAAAACCCTAATGCTGACTTAAAGGAAAAGTTCAGTTTAGTGTTTAAAACCCTAATGCTGACTAAAGGAAAAGTTCAGTTTAGGGTTTAAAACCCTAATGCTGACTGAAGGAAAGAGTTCAGTTTAGGGTTTAAAACCCTAATGCTGACTAAATGAAAAGGTTCAGTTTAGGGTGTAAAACCCTAATGCTGACTGAATGGAAAAGTTCAGTTTAGGGTTTAAAACCCTAATGCTAACTGGAAGGAAAGAGTTTAGTTTAGGGTTTAAAACCCTAATGCTGACTAAAGGAAAAAGTTCAGTTAAGGGTTTAAAACCCTAAAGGAAAAGTTCAGTTTAGGGTTTTAAAACCCTAAGGCTGATTAAAGGAAAAAGTTCAGTTTAGGGTTTAAAACCCTAATGCTGACTGAAGGAAAGAGTTCAGTTTAGGGTTTAAAACCCTAATGCTGACTAAATGAAAAGGTTCAGTTTAGGGTGTAAAACCCTAATGCTGACTGAATGGAAAAGTTCAGTTTAGGGTTTAAAACCCTAATGCTAACTGGAAGGAAAGAGTTTAGTTTAGGGTTTAAAACCCTAATGCTGACTAAAGGAAAAAGTTCAGTTAAGGGTTTAAAACCCTAAAGGAAAAGTTCAGTTTAGGGTTTTAAAACCCTAAGGCTGATTAAAGGAAAAAGTTCAGTTTAGGGTTTAAAACCCTAAGGCTGACTAAAGGAAAAAGTTTAGTTTAGGGTTTAAAACCCTAAAGGAAAAGTTCAGTTTCGGGTTTAAAACCCTAAGGCTGATTAAAGGAAAAAGTTCAGTTTAGGGTTTAAAACTCTAATGCTGACTAAAGGAAAAAGTTCAGTTTAGGGTTTAAAACCCTAATGCTGACTAAATGGAAAGAGTTCAGTTTAGGGTTTAAAACCCTAATGCTGACTAAAGGAAAAGTTCAGTTTAGGGTTTAAAACCCTAATGCTGACTAAATGGAAAAAGTTCAATTTAGGGTTTAAAACCCTAATGCTGACTAAAGGAAAAGTTCAGTTTAGGGTTTAAAACCCTAATGCTAACTAAATGGAAAGAGTTCAGTTTAGTGTTTAAAACCCTAGTGCTGACTGAATTGAAAAGTTTAGTTTAGGGTTTAAAACCCTAATGCTGACTGAAGGAAAGAGTTCAGTTTAGGGTTTAAAACCCTAATGCTGACTAAAGGAAAAAGTTCAGTTTAGGGTTTAAAACCCTAATGCTGACTGAAAGTAAAAGCTCAATTTAGGGTTTAAAACCCTAATGCTGACTGGAAGGAAAGAGTTCAGTTTAGGGTTTAAAACCCTAATGCTGACTAAAGTAAAAAGTTCAGTTTAGGGTTTAAAACCCTAATGCTGACTGAAAGGAAAAGTTCAATTTAGGGTTTAAAACCCTAATGCTGACTGGAAGGAAAGAGTTCAGTTTAGGGTTTAAAATCCTAATGCTGACTAAAGGAAAAGTTCAGTTTAGGGTTTAAAACCCTAATGCTGACTAAATGGAAAGAGTTCAGTGTAGGGTTTAAAACCCTAATGCTGACTGAATGGAAAAGTTCAGTTTAGGGTTTAAAACCCTAATGCTGACTGAAAGGAAAAAGTTCAGTTTAGGGTTTAAAACCCTAATGCTGACTAAAGGAAAAGTTCACTTTAGGGTTTAAAACCCTAATGCTGACAAAATGGAAAGATTCAGTTTAGGGTTTAAAACCCTAATGCTGACTGAAAGGAAAAAGTTCAGTTTAGGGTTTAAAACCCTAATGCTGACTAAAGGAAAAAGTTCAGTTTAGGGTTTAAAACCCTAATGCTGACTGAAGGAAAAAGTTCAGTTTAGGGTTTAAAACCCTAATGCTGACTGAAGGAAAAAGTTCAGATTAGGGTTTAAAACCCTAATGCTGACTGAATGGAAAGTTCAGTTTAGAGTTTAAAACCCTAATGCTGACTAAAGGAAAAAGTTCAGTTTAGGGTTTAAAACCCTAATGCTGACTGAAAGTAAAAGTTCAATTTAGGGTTTAAAACCCTAATGCTGACTGGAAGGAAAGAGTTCAGTTTAGGGTTTAAAACACTAATGCTGACTAAAGTAAAAAGTTCAGTTTAGGGTTTAAAACTCTAATGCTGACTGAAAGGAAAAGTTCAGTTTAGGGTTTAAAACCCTAATGCTGACTGGAAAGAAAGAGTTCAGTTTAGGGTTTAAAATCCTAATGCTGACTAAAGGAAAAAGTTCAGTTTAGGGTTTAAAACCCTAATGCTGACTTAAAGGAAAAGTTCAGTTTAGGGTTTAAACCCCTAATGCTGTCTAAAGGAAAAGTTCAGTTTAGGGTTTAAAACCCTAATGCTGACTGAAGGAAAGAGTTCAGTTTAGGGTTTAAAACCCTAATGCTGACTAAAGGAAAAAGTTCAGTTTAGGATTTAAAACCCTAATACTGACTGAAAGTAAAAGCTCAATTTAGGGTTTAAAACCATAATACTGACTAGAAGGAAAGAGTTCAGTTTAGGGTTTAAAACCCTAATGCTGACTAAAGTAAAAAGTTCAGTTTAGGGTTTAAAACCCTAATGCTGACTGAAAGGAAAAGTTCAATTTAGGGTTTAAAACCCTAATGCTGACTGGAAGGAAAGAGTTCAGTTTAGGGTTTAAAATCCTAATGCTGACTAAAGGAAAAAGTTCAGTTTAGGGTTTAAAACCCTAATGCTGACTTAAAGGAAAAGTTCAGTTTAGGGTTTAAAACCCTAATGCTGACTAAAGGAAAAGTTCAGTTTAGGGTTTAAAACCCTAATGCTGACTGAAGGAGAGAGTTCAGTTTAGGGTTTAAAACCCTAATGCTGACTAAATGAAAAGGTTCAGTTTAGGGTGTAAAACCCTAATGCTGACTGAATGGAAAAGTTCAGTTTAGGGTTTAAAATCCTAATGCTGACTAAAGGAAAAAGTTCAGTTTAGGGTTTAAAACCCTAATGCTGACTTAAAGGAAAAGTTCAGTTTAGGGTTTAAACCCCTAATGCTGTCTAAAGGAAAAGTTCAGTTTAGGGTTTAAAACCCTAATGCTGACTGAAGGAAAGAGTTCAGTTTAGGGTTTAAAACCCTAATGCTGACTAAAGGAAAAAGTTCAGTTTAGGATTTAAAACCCTAATACTGACTGAAAGTAAAAGCTCAATTTAGGGTTTAAAACCATAATACTGACTAGAAGGAAAGAGTTCAGTTTAGGGTTTAAAACCCTAATGCTGACTAAAGTAAAAAGTTCAGTTTAGGGTTTAAAACCCTAATGCTGACTGAAAGGAAAAGTTCAATTTAGGGTTTAAAACCCTAATGCTGACTGGAAGGAAAGAGTTCAGTTTAGGGTTTAAAATCCTAATGCTGACTAAAGGAAAAAGTTCAGTTTAGGGTTTAAAACCCTAATGCTGACTTAAAGGAAAAGTTCAGTTTAGGGTTTAAAACCCTAATGCTGACTAAAGGAAAAGTTCAGTTTAGGGTTTAAAACCCTAATGCTGACTGAAGGAAAGAGTTCAGTTTAGGGTTTAAAACCCTAATGCTGACTAAATGAAAAGGTTCAGTTTAGGGTGTAAAACCCTAATGCTGACTGAATGGAAAAGTTCAGTTTAGGGTTTAAAACCCTAATGATTACTGGAAGGAAAGAGTTTAGTTTAGGGTTTAAAACCCTAATGCTGACTAAAGGAAAAAGTTAAGTTAAGGGTTTAAAACCCTAAAGGAAAAGTTCAGTTTAGGGTTTTAAAACCCTAAGGCTGATTAAAGGAAAAAGTTCAGTTTAGGGTTTAAAACCCTAAGGCTGACTAAAGGAAAAAGTTCAGTTTAGGGTTTAAAACCCTAATGCTGACTAAATGGAAAGAGTTCAGTTTAGGGTTTAAACCCCTAATGCTTTCTAAAGGAAAAGTTCAGTTTAGGGTTTAAAACCCTAATGCTGACTGAAGGAAAGAGTTCAGTTTAGGGTTTAAAACCCTAATGCTGACTAAAGGAAAAAGTTCAGTTTAGGATTTAAAACCCTAATACTGACTGAAAGTAAAAGCTCAATTTAGGGTTTAAAACCATAATACTGACTAGAAGGAAAGAGTTCAGTTTAGAGTTTAAAACCCTAATGCTGACTAAAGGAAAAAGTTCAGTTTAGGGTTTAAAACCCTAATGCTGACTGAAAGTAAAAGTTCAATTTAGGGTTTAAAACCCTAATGCTGACTGGAAGGAAAGAGTTCAGTTTAGGGTTTAAAATCCTAATGCTGACTGAAAGGAAAAAGTTCAGTTTAGGGTTTAAAACCCTAATGCTGACTAAAGGAAAAGTTCACTTTAGGGTTTAAAACCCTAATGCTGACAAAATGGAAAGATTCAGTTTAGGGTTTAAAACCCTAATGCTGACTGAAAGGAAAAAGTTCAGTTTAGGGTTTAAAACCCTAATGCTGACTAAAGGAAAAAAGTTCAGTTTAGGGTTTAAAACCCTAATGCTGACTAAAGGAAAAAGTTCAGTGGTTTAAAACCCTAATGCTGACTGGAAGGAAAGAGTTCAGTTTAGGGTTTAAAATCCTAATGCTGACTAAAGGAAAAAGTTCAGTTTAGGGTTTAAAACCCTAATGCTGACTTAAAGGAAAAGTTCAGTTTAGGGTTTAAACCCCTAATGCTGTCTAAAGGAAAAGTTCAGTTTAGGGTTTAAAACCCTAATGCTGACTGAAGGAAAGAGTTCAGTTTAGGGTTTAAAACCCTAATGCTGACTAAAGGAAAAAGTTCAGTTTAGGATTTAAAACCCTAATACTGACTGAAAGTAAAAGGCTCAATTTAGGGTTTAAAACCATAATACTGACTAGAAGGAAAGAGTTCAGTTTAGAGTTTAAAACCCTAATGCTGACTAAAGGAAAAAGTTCAGTTTAGGGTTTAAAACCCTAATGCTGACTGAAAGTAAAAGTTCAATTTAGGGTTTAAAACCCTAATGCTGACTGGAAGGAAAGAGTTCAGTTTAGGGTTTAAAATCCTAATGCTGACTGAAAGGAAAAAGTTCAGTTTAGGGTTTAAAACCCTAATGCTGACTAAAGGAAAAGTTCACTTTAGGGTTTAAAACCCTAATGCTGACAAAATGGAAAGATTCAGTTTAGGGTTTAAAACCCTAATGCTGACTGAAAGGAAAAAGTTCAGTTTAGGGTTTAAAACCCTAATGCTGACTAAAGGAAAAAAGTTCAGTTTAGGGTTTAAAACCCTAATGCTGACTGAAGGAAAAAGTTCAGTTTAGGGTTTAAAACCCTAATGCTGACTGAATGGAAAGTTCAGTTTAGAGTTTAAAACCCTAATGCTGACTAAAGGAAAAAGTTCAGTTTAGGGTTCAAAACCCTAATGCTGACTGAAAGTAAAAGTTCAATTTAGGGTTTAAAACCCTAATGCTGACTGGAAGGAAAGAGTTCAGTTTAGGGTTTAAAACCCTAATGCTGACTAAAGTAAAAAGTTCAGTTTAGGGTTTAAAACTCTAATGCTGACTGAAAGGAAAAGTTCAGTTTAGGGTTTAAAACCCTAATGCTGACTGGAAGGAAAGAGTTCAGTTTAGGGTTTAAAATCCTAATGCTGACTAAAGGAAAAAGTTCAGTTTAGGGTTTAAAACCCTAATGCTGACTTAAAGGAAAAGTTCAGTTTAGGGTTTAAACCCCTAATGCTGTCTAAAGGAAAAGTTCAGTTTAGGGTTTAAAACCCTAATGCTGACTGAAGGAAAGAGTTCAGTTTAGGGTTTAAAACCCTAATGCTGACTAAAGTAAAAAGTTCAGTTTAGGGTTTAAAACCCTAATGCTGACTGAAAGGAAAAGTTCAATTTAGGGTTTAAAACCCTAATGCTGACTGGAAGGAAAGAGTTCAGTTTAGGGTTTAAAATCCTAATACTGACTAGAAGGAAAGAGTTCAGTTTAGAGTTTAAAACCCTAATGCTGACTAAAGGAAAAAGTTCAGTTTAGGGTTTAAAACCCTAATGCTGACTGAAAGTAAAAGTTCAATTTAGGGTTTAAAACCCTAATGCTGACTGGAAGGAAAGAGTTCAGTTTAGGGTTTAAAATCCTAATGCTGACTGAAAGGAAAAAGTTCAGTTTAGGGTTTAAAACCCTAATGCTGACTAAAGGAAAAGTTCACTTTAGGGTTTAAAACCCTAATGCTGACAAAATGGAAAGATTCAGTTTAGGGTTTAAAACCCTAATGCTGACTGAAAGGAAAAAGTTCAGTTTAGGGTTTAAAACCCTAATGCTGACTAAAGGAAAAAAGTTCAGTTTAGGGTTTAAAACCCTAATGCTGACTTAAAGGAAAAGTTCAGTTTAGGGTTTAAAACCCTAATGCTGACTAAAGGAAAAGTTCAGTTTAGGGTTTAAAACCCTAATGCTGACTGAAGGAGAGAGTTCAGTTTAGGGTTTAAAACCCTAATGCTGACTAAATGAAAAGGTTCAGTTTAGGGTGTAAAACCCTAATGCTGACTGAATGGAAAAGTTCAGTTTAGGGTTTAAAACCCTAATGATTACTGGAAGGAAAGAGTTTAGTTTAGGGTTTAAAACCCTAATGCTGACTAAAGGAAAAAGTTCAGTTAAGGGTTTAAAACCCTAAAGGAAAAGTTCAGTTTAGGGTTTTAAAACCCTAAGGCTGATTAAAGGAAAAAGTTCAGTTTAGGGTTTAAAACCCTAAGGCTGACTAAAGGAAAAAGTTCAGTTTAGGGTTTAAAACCCTAATGCTGACTTAAAGGAAAAGTTCAGTTTAGGGTTTAAACCCCTAATGCTGTCTAAAGGAAAAGTTCAGTTTAGGGTTTAAAACCCTAATGCTGACTGAAGGAAAGAGTTCAGTTTAGGGTTTAAAACCCTAATGCTGACTAAAGGAAAAAGTTCAGTTTAGGATTTAAAACCCTAATACTGACTGAAAGTAAAAGCTCAATTTAGGGTTTAAAACCATAATACTGACTAGAAGGAAAGAGTTCAGTTTAGAGTTTAAAACCCTAATGCTGACTAAAGGAAAAAGTTCAGTTTAGGGTTTAAAACCCTAATGCTGACTGAAAGTAAAAGTTCAATTTAGGGTTTAAAACCCTAATGCTGACTGGAAGGAAAGAGTTCAGTTTAGGGTTTAAAATCCTAATGCTGACTGAAAGGAAAAAGTTCAGTTTAGGGTTTAAAACCCTAATGCTGACTAAAGGAAAAGTTCACTTTAGGGTTTAAAACCCTAATGCTGACAAAATGGAAAGATTCAGTTTAGGGTTTAAAACCCTAATGCTGACTGAAAGGAAAAAGTTCAGTTTAGGGTTTAAAACCCTAATGCTGACTAAAGGAAAAAAGTTCAGTTTAGGGTTTAAAACCCTAATGCTGACTGAAGGAAAAAGTTCAGTTTAGGGTTTAAAACCCTAATGCTGACTGAAGGAAAAAGTTCAGTTTAGGGTTTAAAACCCTAATGCTGACTGAATGGAAAGTTCAGTTTAGAGTTTAAAACCCTAATGCTGACTAAAGGAAAAAGTTCAGTTTAGGGTTCAAAACCCTAATGCTGACTGAAAGTAAAAGTTCAATTTAGGGTTTAAAACCCTAATGCTGACTGGAAGGAAAGAGTTCAGTTTAGGGTTTAAAACCCTAATGCTGACTAAAGTAAAAAGTTCAGTTTAGGGTTTAAAACTCTAATGCTGACTGAAAGGAAAAGTTCAGTTTAGGGTTTAAAACCCTAATGCTGACTGGAAGGAAAGAGTTCAGTTTAGGGTTTAAAATCCTAATGCTGACTAAAGGAAAAAGTTCAGTTTAGGGTTTAAAACCCTAATGCTGACTTAAAGGAAAAGTTCAGTTTAGGGTTTAAACCCCTAATGCTGTCTAAAGGAAAAGTTCAGTTTAGGGTTTAAAACCCTAATGCTGACTGAAGGAAAGAGTTCAGTTTAGGGTTTAAAACCCTAATGCTGACTAAAGGAAAAAGTTCAGTTTAGGGTTTAAAACCCTAATGCTGACTGAAAGTAAAAGCTCAATTTAGGGTTTAAAACCCTAATGCTGACTGGAAGGAAAGAGTTCAGTTTAGGGTTTAAAACCCAAATGCTGACTAAAGTAAAAAGTTCAGTTTAGGGTTTAAAACCCTAATGCTGACTGAAAGGAAAAGTTCAATATAGGGTTTAAAACCCTAATGCTGACTGGAAGGAAAGAGTTCAGTTTAGGGTTTAAAATCCTAATGCTGACTAAAGGAAAAAGTTCAGTTTAGGGTTTAAAACCCTAATGCTGACTTAAAGGAAAAGTTCAGTTTAGTGTTTAAAACCCTAATGCTGACTAAAGGAAAAGTTCAGTTTAGGGTTTAAAACCCTAATGCTGACTGAAGGAAAGAGTTCAGTTTAGGGTTTAAAACCCTAATGCTGACTAAATGAAAAGGTTCAGTTTAGGGTGTAAAACCCTAATGCTGACTGAATGGAAAAGTTCAGTTTAGGGTTTAAAACCCTAATGCTAACTGGAAGGAAAGAGTTTAGTTTAGGGTTTAAAACCCTAATGCTGACTAAAGGAAAAAGTTCAGTTAAGGGTTTAAAACCCTAAAGGAAAAGTTCAGTTTAGGGTTTTAAAACCCTAAGGCTGATTAAAGGAAAAAGTTCAGTTTAGGGTTTAAAACCCTAATGCTGACTGAAGGAAAGAGTTCAGTTTAGGGTTTAAAACCCTAATGCTGACTAAATGAAAAGGTTCAGTTTAGGGTGTAAAACCCTAATGCTGACTGAATGGAAAAGTTCAGTTTAGGGTTTAAAACCCTAATGCTAACTGGAAGGAAAGAGTTTAGTTTAGGGTTTAAAACCCTAATGCTGACTAAAGGAAAAAGTTCAGTTAAGGGTTTAAAACCCTAAAGGAAAAGTTCAGTTTAGGGTTTTAAAACCCTAAGGCTGATTAAAGGAAAAAGTTCAGTTTAGGGTTTAAAACCCTAAGGCTGACTAAAGGAAAAAGTTTAGTTTAGGGTTTAAAACCCTAAAGGAAAAGTTCAGTTTCGGGTTTAAAACCCTAAGGCTGATTAAAGGAAAAAGTTCAGTTTAGGGTTTAAAACTCTAATGCTGACTAAAGGAAAAAGTTCAGTTTAGGGTTTAAAACCCTAATGCTGACTAAATGGAAAGAGTTCAGTTTAGGGTTTAAAACCCTAATGCTGACTAAAGGAAAAGTTCAGTTTAGGGTTTAAAACCCTAATGCTGACTAAATGGAAAAAGTTCAATTTAGGGTTTAAAACCCTAATGCTGACTAAAGGAAAAGTTCAGTTTAGGGTTTAAAACCCTAATGCTAACTAAATGGAAAGAGTTCAGTTTAGTGTTTAAAACCCTAGTGCTGACTGAATTGAAAAGTTCAGTTTAGGGTTTAAAACCCTAATGCTGACTGAAGGAAAGAGTTCAGTTTAGGGTTTAAAACCCTAATGCTGACTAAAGGAAAAAGTTCAGTTTAGGGTTTAAAACCCTAATGCTGACTGAAAGTAAAAGCTCAATTTAGGGTTTAAAACCCTAATGCTGACTGGAAGGAAAGAGTTCAGTTTAGGGTTTAAAACCCTAATGCTGACTAAAGTAAAAAGTTCAGTTTAGGGTTTAAAACCCTAATGCTGACTGAAAGGAAAAGTTCAATTTAGGGTTTAAAACCCTAATGCTGACTGGAAGGAAAGAGTTCAGTTTAGGGTTTAAAATCCTAATGCTGACTAAAGGAAAAGTTCAGTTTAGGGTTTAAAACCCTAATGCTGACTAAATGGAAAGAGTTCAGTGTAGGGTTTAAAACCCTAATGCTGACTGAATGGAAAAGTTCAGTTTAGGGTTTAAAACCCTAATGCTGACTGAAAGGAAAAAGTTCAGTTTAGGGTTTAAAACCCTAATGCTGACTAAAGGAAAAGTTCACTTTAGGGTTTAAAACCCTAATGCTGACAAAATGGAAAGATTCAGTTTAGGGTTTAAAACCCTAATGCTGACTGAAAGGAAAAAGTTCAGTTTAGGGTTTAAAACCCTAATGCTGACTAAAGGAAAAAAGTTCAGTTTAGGGTTTAAAACCCTAATGCTGACTGAAGGAAAAAGTTCAGTTTAGGG
The DNA here is from genome assembly GCF_000393655.2 of Nicotiana sylvestris. Lineage (NCBI taxonomy): Eukaryota > Viridiplantae > Streptophyta > Magnoliopsida > Solanales > Solanaceae > Nicotiana > Nicotiana sylvestris. The sequence continues at coordinate 147,179,589 of NC_091066.1, read as the reverse complement.
TTTAAAACCCTAATGCTGACTGAAGGAAAAAGTTCAGATTAGGGTTTAAAACCCTAATGCTGACTGAATGGAAAGTTCAGTTTAGAGTTTAAAACCCTAATGCTGACTAAAGGAAAAAGTTCAGTTTAGGGTTTAAAACCCTAATGCTGACTGAAAGTAAAAGTTCAATTTAGGGTTTAAAACCCTAATGCTGACTGGAAGGAAAGAGTTCAGTTTAGGGTTTAAAACACTAATGCTGACTAAAGTAAAAAGTTCAGTTTAGGGTTTAAAACTCTAATGCTGACTGAAAGGAAAAGTTCAGTTTAGGGTTTAAAACCCTAATGCTGACTGGAAAGAAAGAGTTCAGTTTAGGGTTTAAAATCCTAATGCTGACTAAAGGAAAAAGTTCAGTTTAGGGTTTAAAACCCTAATGCTGACTTAAAGGAAAAGTTCAGTTTAGGGTTTAAACCCCTAATGCTGTCTAAAGGAAAAGTTCAGTTTAGGGTTTAAAACCCTAATGCTGACTGAAGGAAAGAGTTCAGTTTAGGGTTTAAAACCCTAATGCTGACTAAAGGAAAAAGTTCAGTTTAGGATTTAAAACCCTAATACTGACTGAAAGTAAAAGCTCAATTTAGGGTTTAAAACCATAATACTGACTAGAAGGAAAGAGTTCAGTTTAGGGTTTAAAACCCTAATGCTGACTAAAGTAAAAAGTTCAGTTTAGGGTTTAAAACCCTAATGCTGACTGAAAGGAAAAGTTCAATTTAGGGTTTAAAACCCTAATGCTGACTGGAAGGAAAGAGTTCAGTTTAGGGTTTAAAATCCTAATGCTGACTAAAGGAAAAAGTTCAGTTTAGGGTTTAAAACCCTAATGCTGACTAAAGGAAAAGTTCAGTTTAGGGTTTAAAACCCTAATGCTGACTGAAGGAGAGAGTTCAGTTTAGGGTTTAAAACCCTAATGCTGACTAAATGAAAAGGTTCAGTTTAGGGTGTAAAACCCTAATGCTGACTGAATGGAAAAGTTCAGTTTAGGGTTTAAAACCCTAATGATTACTGGAAGGAAAGAGTTTAGTTTAGGGTTTAAAACCCTAATGCTGACTAAAGGAAAAAGTTCAGTTAAGGGTTTAAAACCCTAAAGGAAAAGTTCAGTTTAGGGTTTTAAAACCCTAAGGCTGATTAAAGGAAAAAGTTCAGTTTAGGGTTTAAAACCCTAAGGCTGACTAAAGGAAAAAGTTCAGTTTAGGGTTTAAAACCCTAATGCTGACTTAAAGGAAAAGTTCAGTTTAGGGTTTAAACCCCTAATGCTGTCTAAAGGAAAAGTTCAGTTTAGGGTTTAAAACCCTAATGCTGACTGAAGGAAAGAGTTCAGTTTAGGGTTTAAAACCCTAATGCTGACTAAAGGAAAAAGTTCAGTTTAGGATTTAAAACCCTAATACTGACTGAAAGTAAAAGCTCAATTTAGGGTTTAAAACCATAATACTGACTAGAAGGAAAGAGTTCAGTTTAGAGTTTAAAACCCTAATGCTGACTAAAGGAAAAAGTTCAGTTTAGGGTTTAAAACCCTAATGCTGACTGAAAGTAAAAGTTCAATTTAGGGTTTAAAACCCTAATGCTGACTGGAAGGAAAGAGTTCAGTTTAGGGTTTAAAATCCTAATGCTGACTGAAAGGAAAAAGTTCAGTTTAGGGTTTAAAACCCTAATGCTGACTAAAGGAAAAGTTCACTTTAGGGTTTAAAACCCTAATGCTGACAAAATGGAAAGATTCAGTTTAGGGTTTAAAACCCTAATGCTGACTGAAAGGAAAAAGTTCAGTTTAGGGTTTAAAACCCTAATGCTGACTAAAGGAAAAAGTTCAGTTTAGGGTTTAAAACCCTAATGCTGACTGAAGGAAAAAGTTCAGTTTAGGGTTTAAAACCCTAATGCTGACTGAAGGAAAAAGTTCAGTTTAGGGTTTAAAACCCTAATGCTGACTGAATGGAAAGTTCAGTTTAGAGTTTAAAACCCTAATGCTGACTAAAGGAAAAAGTTCAGTTTAGGGTTCAAAACCCTAATGCTGACTGAAAGTAAAAGTTCAATTTAGGGTTTAAAACCCTAATGCTGACTGGAAGGAAAGAGTTCAGTTTAGGGTTTAAAACCCTAATGCTGACTAAAGTAAAAAGTTCAGTTTAGGGTTTAAAACTCTAATGCTGACTGAAAGGAAAAGTTCAGTTTAGGGTTTAAAACCCTAATGCTGACTGGAAGGAAAGAGTTCAGTTTAGGGTTTAAAATCCTAATGCTGACTAAAGGAAAAAGTTCAGTTTAGGGTTTAAAACCCTAATGCTGACTTAAAGGAAAAGTTCAGTTTAGGGTTTAAACCCCTAATGCTGTCTAAAGGAAAAGTTCAGTTTAGGGTTTAAAACCCTAATGCTGACTGAAGGAAAGAGTTCAGTTTAGGGTTTAAAACCCTAATGCTGACTAAAGGAAAAAGTTCAGTTTAGGGTTTAAAACCCTAATGCTGACTGAAAGTAAAAGCTCAATTTAGGGTTTAAAACCCTAATGCTGACTGGAAGGAAAGAGTTCAGTTTAGGGTTTAAAACCCAAATGCTGACTAAAGTAAAAAGTTCAGTTTAGGGTTTAAAACCCTAATGCTGACTGAAAGGAAAAGTTCAATATAGGGTTTAAAACCCTAATGCTGACTGGAAGGAAAGAGTTCAGTTTAGGGTTTAAAATCCTAATGCTGACTAAAGGAAAAAGTTCAGTTTAGGGTTTAAAACCCTAATGCTGAATTAAAGGAAAAGTTCAGTTTAGTGTTTAAAACCCTAATGCTGACTAAAGGAAAAGTTCAGTTTAGGGTTTAAAACCCTAATGCTGACTGAAGGAAAGAGTTCAGTTTAGGGTTTAAAACCCTAATGCTGACTAAATGAAAAGGTTCAGTTTAGGGTGTAAAACCCTAATGCTGACTGAATGGAAAAGTTCAGTTTAGGGTTTAAAACCCTAATGCTAACTGGAAGGAAAGAGTTTAGTTTAGGGTTTAAAACCCTAATGCTGACTAAAGGAAAAAGTTCAGTTAAGGGTTTAAAACCCTAAAGGAAAAGTTCAGTTTAGGGTTTTAAAACCCTAAGGCTGATTAAAGGAAAAAGTTCAGTTTAGGGTTTAAAACCCTAATGCTGACTGAAGGAAAGAGTTCAGTTTAGGGTTTAAAACCCTAATGCTGACTAAATGAAAAGGTTCAGTTTAGGGTGTAAAACCCTAATGCTGACTGAATGGAAAAGTTCAGTTTAGGGTTTAAAACCCTAATGCTAACTGGAAGGAAAGAGTTTAGTTTAGGGTTTAAAACCCTAATGCTGACTAAAGGAAAAAGTTCAGTTAAGGGTTTAAAACCCTAAAGGAAAAGTTCAGTTTAGGGTTTTAAAACCCTAAGGCTGATTAAAGGAAAAAGTTCAGTTTAGGGTTTAAAACCCTAAGGCTGACTAAAGGAAAAAGTTTAGTTTAGGGTTTAAAACCCTAAAGGAAAAGTTCAGTTTCGGGTTTAAAACCCTAAGGCTGATTAAAGGAAAAAGTTCAGTTTAGGGTTTAAAACTCTAATGCTGACTAAAGGAAAAAGTTCAGTTTAGGGTTTAAAACCCTAATGCTGACTAAATGGAAAGAGTTCAGTTTAGGGTTTAAAACCCTAATGCTGACTAAAGGAAAAGTTCAGTTTAGGGTTTAAAACCCTAATGCTGACTAAATGGAAAAAGTTCAATTTAGGGTTTAAAACCCTAATGCTGACTAAAGGAAAAGTTCAGTTTAGGGTTTAAAACCCTAATGCTAACTAAATGGAAAGAGTTCAGTTTAGTGTTTAAAACCCTAGTGCTGACTGAATTGAAAAGTTCAGTTTAGGGTTTAAAACCCTAATGCTGACTGAAGGAAAGAGTTCAGTTTAGGGTTTAAAACCCTAATGCTGACTAAAGGAAAAAGTTCAGTTTAGGGTTTAAAACCCTAATGCTGACTGAAAGTAAAAGCTCAATTTAGGGTTTAAAACCCTAATGCTGACTGGAAGGAAAGAGTTCAGTTTAGGGTTTAAAACCCTAATGCTGACTGAAAGGAAAAGTTCAATTTAGGGTTTAAAACCCTAATGCTGACTGGAAGGAAAGAGTTCAGTTTAGGGTTTAAAATCCTAATGCTGACTAAAGGAAAAGTTCAGTTTAGGGTTTAAAACCCTAATGCTGACTAAATGGAAAGAGTTCAGTGTAGGGTTTAAAACCCTAATGCTGACTGAATGGAAAAGTTCAGTTTAGGGTTTAAAACCCTAATGCTGACTGAAAGGAAAAAGTTCAGTTTAGGGTTTAAAACCCTAATGCTGACTAAAGGAAAAGTTCACTTTAGGGTTTAAAACCCTAATGCTGACAAAATGGAAAGATTCAGTTTAGGGTTTAAAACCCTAATGCTGACTGAAAGGAAAAAGTTCAGTTTAGGGTTTAAAACCCTAATGCTGACTAAAGGAAAAAAGTTCAGTTTAGGGTTTAAAACCCTAATGCTGACTGAAGGAAAAAGTTCAGTTTAGGGTTTAAAACCCTAATGCTGACTGAAGGAAAAAGTTCAGATTAGGGTTTAAAACCCTAATGCTGACTGAATGGAAAGTTCAGTTTAGAGTTTAAAACCCTAATGCTGACTAAAGGAAAAAGTTCAGTTTAGGGTTTAAAACCCTAATGCTGACTGAAAGTAAAAGTTCAATTTAGGGTTTAAAACCCTAATGCTGACTGGAAGGAAAGAGTTCAGTTTAGGGTTTAAAACCCTAATGCTGACTAAAGTAAAAAGTTCAGTTTAGGGTTTAAAACTCTAATGCTGACTGAAAGGAAAAGTTCAGTTTAGGGTTTAAAACCCTAATGCTGACTGGAAAGAAAGAGTTCAGTTTAGGGTTTAAAATCCTAATGCTGACTAAAGGAAAAAGTTCAGTTTAGGGTTTAAAACCCTAATGCTGACTTAAAGGAAAAGTTCAGTTTAGGGTTTAAACCCCTAATGCTGTCTAAAGGAAAAGTTCAGTTTAGGGTTTAAAACCCTAATGCTGACTGAAGGAAAGAGTTCAGTTTAGGGTTTAAAACCCTAATGCTGACTAAAGGAAAAAGTTCAGTTTAGGATTTAAAACCCTAATACTGACTGAAAGTAAAAGCTCAATTTAGGGTTTAAAACCATAATACTGACTAGAAGGAAAGAGTTCAGTTTAGGGTTTAAAACCCTAATGCTGACTAAAGTAAAAAGTTCAGTTTAGGGTTTAAAACCCTAATGCTGACTGAAAGGAAAAGTTCAATTTAGGGTTTAAAACCCTAATGCTGACTGGAAGGAAAGAGTTCAGTTTAGGGTTTAAAATCCTAATGCTGACTAAAGGAAAAAGTTCAGTTTAGGGTTTTAAACCCTAATGCTGACTTAAAGGAAAAGTTCAGTTTAGGGTTTAAAACCCTAATGCTGACTAAAGGAAAAGTTCAGTTTAGGGTTTAAAACCCTAATGCTGACTGAAGGAGAGAGTTCAGTTTAGGGTTTAAAACCCTAATGCTGACTAAAGGAAAAAGTTCAGTTTAGGGTGTAAAACCCTAATGCTGACTGAATGGAAAAGTTCAGTTTAGGGTTTAAAACCCTAATGATTACTGGAAGGAAAGAGTTTAGTTTAGGGTTTAAAACCCTAATGCTGACTAAAGGAAAAAGTTCAGTTAAGGGTTTAAAACCCTAAAGGAAAAGTTCAGTTTAGGGTTTTAAAACCCTAAGGCTGATTAAAGGAAAAAGTTCAGTTTAGGGTTTAAAACCCTAAGGCTGACTAAAGGAAAAAGTTTAGTTTAGGGTTTAAAACCCTAAAGGAAAAGTTCAGTTTAGGGTTTAAAACCCTAAGGATGATTAAAGGAAAAAGTTCAGTTTAGGGTTTAAAACCCTAATGCTGACTAAAGGAAAAAGTTCAGTTTAGGGTTTAAAACCCTAATGCTGACTAAATGGAAAGAGTTCAGTTTAGGGTTTAAAACCCTAATGCTGACTAAAGGAAAAGTTCAGTTTAGGGTTTAAAACCCTAATGCTGACTAAATGGAAAAAGTTCAATTTAGGGTTTAAAACCCTAATGCTGACTAAAGGAAAAGTTTAGTTTAGGGTTTAAAACCCTAATGCTGACTAAATGGAAAGAGTTCAGTTTAGTGTTTAAAACCCTAGTGGTGACTGAATTGAAAAGTTTAGTTTAGGGTTTAAAACCCTAATGCTGACTGAAAGGAAAAAGTTCAGTTTAGGGTTTAAAACCCTAATGCTGACTAAAGGAAAAGTTCAGTTTAGGGTTTAAAACCCTAATGCTGACAAAATGGAAAGATTCAGTTTAGGGTTTAAAACCCTAATGCTGACTGAAAGGAAAAAGTTCAGTTTAGGGTTTAAAACCCTAATGCTGACTAAAGGAAAAAGTTCAGTTTAGGGTTTGAAACCCTAATGCTGACTAAAGGAAAAAGTTCAGTTTAGGGTTTAAAACCCTAATGCTGACTGAAGGAAAAAGTTTAGTTTAGGGTTTAAAACCCTAATGCTGACTGAAGGAAAGAGTTCAGTTTAGGGTTTAAAACCCTAATGCTGACTAAAGGAAAAAGTTCAGTTTAGGGTTTAAAACCCTAATGTTGACTGAAAGTAAAAGCTCAATTTAGGGTTTAAAACCCTAATGCTGACTGGAAGGAAAGAGTTCAGTTTAGGGTTTAAAACCCTAATGCTGACTAAAGTAAAAAGTTCAGTTTAGGGTTTAAAACCCTAATGATGACTGAAAGGAAAAGTTCAATTTAGGGTTTAAAACCCTAATGCTGACTGGAAGGAAAGAATTCAGTTTAGGGTTTAAAATCCTAATGTTGACTAAAGGAAAAGTTCAGTTTAGGGTTTAAAATCCTAATGTTGACTAAAGGAAAAGTTCAGTTTAGGGTTTAAAACCCTAATGCTGACTGAATGGAAAAGTTCAGTTTAGGGTTTAAAACCCTAATGCTGACTGAAAGGAAAAAGTTCAGTTTAGGATTTAAAACCCTAATGCTGACTAAAGGAAAAGTTCACTTTAGGGTTTAAAACCCTAATGCTGACAAAATGGAAAGAGTTCAGTTTAGGGTTTAAAACCCTAATGCTGACTGAAAGGAAAAAGTTCAGTTTAGGGTTTAAAACCCTAATGCTGACTAAAGGAAAAAGTTCAGTTTAGGGTTTAAAACCCTAATGCTGACTGAAGGAAAAAGTTCAGTTTAGGGTTTAAAACCCTAATGCTGACTGAAGGAAAAAGTTCAGATTAGGGTTTAAAACCCTAATGCTGACTGAATGGAAAGTTCAGTTTAGAGTTTAAAACCCTAATGCTGACTAAAGGAAAAAGTTCAGTTTAGGGTTTAAAACCCTAATGCTGACTGAAAGTAAAAGTTCAATTTAGGGTTTAAAACCCTAATGCTGACTGGAAGGAAAGAGTTCAGTTTAGGGTTTAAAACCCTAATGCTGACTAAAGTAAAAAGTTCAGTTTAGGGTTTAAAACTCTAATGCTGACTGAAAGGAAAAGTTCAGTTTAGGGTTTAAAACCCTAATGCTGACTGGAAAGAAAGAGTTCAGTTTAGGGTTTAAAATCCTAATGCTGACTAAAGGAAAAAGTTCAGTTTAGGGTTTAAAACCCTAATGCTGACTTAAAGGAAAAGTTCAGTTTAGGGTTTAAAACCCTAATGCTGTCTAAAGTAAAAGTTCAGTTTAGGGTTTAAAACCCTAATGCTGACTGAAGGAAAGAGTTCAGTTTAGGGTTTAAAACCCTAATGCTGACTAAAGGAAAAAGTTCAGTTTAGGATTTAAAACCCTAATACTGACTGAAAGTAAAAGCTCAATTTAGGGTTTAAAACCATAATACTGACTAGAAGGAAAGAGTTCAGTTTAGGGTTTAAAACCCTAATGCTGACTAAAGTAAAAAGTTCAGTTTAGGGTTTAAAACCCTAATGCTGACTGAAAGGAAAAGTTCAGTTTAGGGTTTAAAACCCTAATGCTGACTAAAGGAAAAAGTTCAGTTTAGGGTTTAAAACCCTAATGCTGACTAAAGGAAAAGTTCAGTTTAGGGTATAAAACCCTAATGCTGACAAAATGGAAAGATTCAGTTTAGGGTTTAAAACCCTAATGCTGACTGAAAGGAAAAAGTTCAGTTTAGGGTTTAAAACCCTAATGCTGACTAAAGGAAAAAGTTCAGTTTAGGGTTTAAAACCCTAATGCTGACTAAAGGAAAAAGTTCAGTTTAGGGTTTAAAACCCTAATGCTGACTGAATGGAAAAGTTCAGTTTAGGGTTTAAAACCCTAATGCTGACTAAAGGAAAGAGTTCAGTTTAGGGTTTAAAACCCTAATGCTGACTAAAGGAAAAAGTTCAGTTTAGGGTTTAAAACCCTAATGCTGACTGAAAGTAAAAGCTCAATTTAGGGTTTAAAACCCTAATGCTGACTGGAAGGAAAGAGTTCAGTTTAGGGTTTAAAACCCTAATGCTGACTAAAGTAAAAAGTTCAGTTTAGGGTTTAAAACCCTAATGATGACTGAAAGGAAAAGTTCAATTTAGGGTTTAAAACCCTAATGCTGACTGGAAGGAAAGAATTCAGTTTAGGGTTTAAAATCCTAATGTTGACTAAAGGAAAAGTTCAGTTTAGGGTTTAAAATCCTAATGTTGACTAAAGGAAAAGTTCAGTTTAGGGTTTAAAACCCTAATGCTGACTGAATGGAAAAGTTCAGTTTAGGGTTTAAAACCCTAATGCTGACTGAAAGGAAAAAGTTCAGTTTAGGATTTAAAACCCTAATGCTGACTAAAGGAAAAGTTCACTTTAGGGTTTAAAACCCTAATGCTGACAAAATGGAAAGATTCAGTTTAGGGTTTAAAACCCTAATGCTGACTGAAAGGAAAAAGTTCAGTTTAGGGTTTAAAACCCTAATGCTGACTAAAGGAAAAAGTTCAGTTTAGGGTTTAAAACCCTAATGCTGACTGAAGGAAAAAGTTCAGTTTAGGGTTTAAAACCCTAATGCTGACTGAAGGAAAAAGTTCAGATTAGGGTTTAAAACCCTAATGCTGACTGAATGGAAAGTTCAGTTTAGAGTTTAAAACCCTAATGCTGACTAAAGGAAAAAGTTCAGTTTAGGGTTTAAAACCCTAATGCTGACTGAAAGTAAAAGTTCAATTTAGGGTTTAAAACCCTAATGCTGACTGGAAGGAAAGAGTTCAGTTTAGGGTTTAAAACCCTAATGCTGACTAAAGTAAAAAGTTCAGTTTAGGGTTTAAAACTCTAATGCTGACTGAAAGGAAAAGTTCAGTTTAGGGTTTAAAACCCTAATGCTGACTGGAAAGAAAGAGTTCAGTTTAGGGTTTAAAATCCTAATGCTGACTAAAGGAAAAAGTTCAGTTTAGGGTTTAAAACCCTAATGCTGACTTAAAGGAAAAGTTCAGTTTAGGGTTTAAACCCCTAATGCTGTCTAAAGTAAAAGTTCAGTTTAGGGTTTAAAACCCTAATGCTGACTGAAGGAAAGAGTTCAGTTTAGGGTTTAAAACCCTAATGCTGACTAAAGGAAAAAGTTCAGTTTAGGATTTAAAACCCTAATACTGACTGAAAGTAAAAGCTCAATTTAGGGTTTAAAACCATAATACTGACTAGAAGGAAAGAGTTCAGTTTAGGGTTTAAAACCCTAATGCTGACTAAAGTAAAAAGTTCAGTTTAGGGTTTAAAACCCTAATGCTGACTGAAAGGAAAAGTTCAATTTAGGGTTTAAAACCCTAATGCTGACTGGAAGGAAAGAGTTCAGTTTAGGGTTTAAAATCCTAATGCTGACTAAAGGAAAAAGTTCAGTTTAGGGTTTAAAACCCTAATGCTGACTTAAAGGAAAAGTTCAGTTTAGGGTTTAAAACCCTAATGCTGACTAAAGGAAAAGTTCAGTTTAGGGTTTAAAACCCTAATGCTGACTGAAGGAAAGAGTTCAGTTTAGGGTTTAAAACCCTAATGCTGACTAAATGAAAAAGGTTCAGTTTAGGGTGTAAAACCCTAATGCTGACTGAATGGAAAAGTTCAGTTTAGGGTTTAAAACCCTAATGATTACTGGAAGGAAAGAGTTTAGTTTAGGGTTTAAAACCCTAATGCTGACTAAAGGAAAAAGTTAAGTTAAGGGTTTAAAACCCTAAAGGAAAAGTTCAGTTTAGGGTTTTAAAACCCTAAGGCTGATTAAAGGAAAAAGTTCAGGTTAGGGTTTAAAACCCTAAGGCTGACTAAAGGAAAAAGTTTAGTTTAGGGTTTAAAACCCTAAAGGAAAAGTTCAGTTTAGGGTTTAAAACCCTAAGGATGATTAAAGGAAAAAGTTCAGTTTAGGGTTTAAAACCCTAATGCTGACTAAAGGAAAAAGTTCAGTTTAGGGTTTAAAACCCTAATGCTGACTAAATGGAAAGAGTTCAGTTTAGGGTTTAAAACCCTAATGCTGACTAACGGAAAAGTTCAGTTTAGGGTTTAAAACCCTAATGCTGACTAAATGGAAAAAGTTCAATTTAGGGTTTAAAACCCTAATGCTGACTAAAGGAAAAGTTCAGTTTAGGGTTTAAAACCCTAATGCTGACTAAATGGAAAGAGTTCAGTTTAGTGTTTAAAACCCTAGTGCTGACTGAATTGAAAAGTTTAGTTTAGGGTTTAAAACCCTAATGCTGACTGAAAGGAAAAAGTTCAGTTTAGGGTTTAAAACCCTAATGCTGACTAAAGGAAAAGTTCAGTTTAGGGTTTAAAACCCTAATGCTGACTGAAAGGAAAAAGTTCAGTTTAGGGTTTAAAACCCTAATGCTGACTAAAGGAAAAAGTTCAGTTTAGGGTTTAAAACCCTAATGCTGACTAAAGGAAAAAGTTCAGTTTAGGGTTTAAAACCCTAATGCTGACTGAAGGAAAAAGTTTAGTTTAGGGTTTAAAACCCTAATGCTGACTGAATGGAAAGTTCAGTTTAGGGTTTAAAACCCTAATGCCGACTAAAGGAAAAAGTTCAGTTTAGGATTTAAAACCCTAATGCTGACTAAAGGAAAAATTTCAGTTTAGGGTTTAAAACCCTAATGCTGACTGAAAGTAAAAGTTCAGTTTAGAATTTAAAACCCTAATGCTGACTGGAAGGAAAAAGTTCAGTTTAGGGTTTAAAACCCTAATGCTGACTAAAGTAAAAAGTTCAGTTTAGGGTTTAAAACCCTAATGCTGACTGAAAGGAAAAGTTCAGTTTAGGGTTTAAAACCCTAAGGCTGACTGGAAGGAAAGAGTTCAATTTAGGGTTTAAAACCCTAATGCTGACTAAAGTAAAAAGTTCAGTTTAGGGTTTAAAACCCTAATGCTGACTGAAAGGAAAAGTTCAGTTTAGGTTTTAAAACCCTAATACTGACTGGAAGGAAAGAGTTCAGTTTAGGGTTTAAAATCCTAATGCTGACTAAAGGAAAAAGTTCAGTTTAGGATTTAAAACCCTAATGCTGACTTAAAGGAAAAGTTCAGTTTAGGGTTTAAAACCCTAATGCTGACTAAAGGAAAAGTTCAGTTTAGGGTTTAAACCCCTAATGCTGACTGAAGGAAAGAGTTCAGTTTAGGGTTTAAAACCCTAATGCTGACTAAAGGAAAAAGTTCAGTTTAGGGTTTAAAACCCTAAAGGAAAATTGAATAGAAAAGTTCAGTTTAGGGTTTAAAACTCTAATGCTAACTGGAAGGAAAGAGTTTAGTTTAGGGTTTAAAACCCTAATGCTGACTAAAGGAAAAAGTTCAGTTAAGGGTTTAAAACCCTAAAGGAAAAGTTCAGTTTAGGGTTTTAAAACCCTAAGGCTGATTAAAGGAAAAAGTTCAGTTTAGGGTTTAAAACGTTAAGGCTGACTAAAGGAAAAAGTTTAGTGTAGGGTTTAAAACCCTAAAGGAAAAGTTCGGTTTAGGGTTTTAAACGCTAAGGCTGATTAAAGGAAAAAGTTCAGTTTAGGGTTTAAAACCCTAATGCTGACTAAAGGAAAAAGTTCAGTTTAGGGGTTAAAACCCTATTGCTGACTAAATGGAAAGAGTTCAGTTTAGGGTTTAAAACCCTAATGCTGACTAAAGGAAAAGTTCAGTTTAGGGTTTAAAACCCTAATGCTGACTAAATGGATAAAGTTCAGTTTAGGGTTTAAAACCCTAATGCTGACAAAAGGAAAAGTTCAGTTTAGGGTTTAAAACCCTAATGCTGACTAAATGGAAAGAGTTCAGTTTAGGGTTTAAAACCCTAATGCTGACTGAATGGAAAAGTTCAGTTTAGGGTTTAAAACCCTAATGCTGACTGAAAGGAAAAAGTTCAGTTTAGGGTTTAAAACCCTAATGCTGACTAAAGGAAAAGTTCACTTTAGGGTTTAAAACCCTAATGCTAACAAAATGGAAAGATTCAGTTTAGGGTTTAAAACCCTAATGCTGACTGAAAGGAAAAAGTTCAGTTTAGGGTTTAAAACCCTAATGCTGACTAAAGGAAAAAAGTTCCGTTTAGGGTTTAAAACCCTAATGCTGACTGAAGGAAAAAGTTCAGTTTAGGGTTTAAAACCCTAATGCTGACTGAAGAAAAAAGTTCAGTTTAGGGTTTAAAACCCTAATGCTGACTGAATGGAAAGTTCAGTTTAGAGTTTAAAACCCTAATGCTGACTAAAGGAAAAAGTTCAGTTTAGGGTTTAAAACCCTAATGCTGACTGAAAGTAAAAGTTCAATTTAGGGTTTAAAACCCTAATGCTGACTGGAAGGAAAGAGTTCAGTTTAGGGTTTAAAACCCTAATGCTGACTAAAGTAAAAAGTTCAGTTTAGGGTTTAAAACTCTAATGCTGACTGAAAGGAAAAGTTCAGTTTAGGGTTTAAAACCTTAATGCTGACTGGAAAGAAAGAGTTCAGTTTAGGGTTTAAAATCCTAATGCTGACTAAAGGAAAAAGTTCAGTTTAGGGTTTAAAACCCTAATGCTGACTTAAAGGAAAAGTTCAGTTTAGGGTTTAAACCCCTAATGCTGTCTAAAGTAAAAGTTCAGTTTAGGGTTTAAAACCCTAATGCTGACTGAAGGAAAGAGTTCAGTTTAGGGTTTAAAACCCTAATGCTGACTAAAGGAAAAAGTTCAGTTTAGGATTTAAAACCCTAATACTGACTGAAAGTAAAAGCTCAATTTAGGGTTTAAAACCATAATACTGACTAGAAGGAAAGAGTTCAGTTTAGGGTTTAAAACCCTAATGCTGACTAAAGTAAAAAGTTCAGTTTAGGGTTTAAAACCCTAATGCTGACTGAAAGGAAAAGTTCAATTTAGGGTTTAAAACCCTAATGCTGACTGGAAGGAAAGAGTTCAGTTTAGGGTTTAAAATCCTAATGCTGACTAAAGGAAAAAGTTCAGTTTAGGGTTTAAAACCCTAATGCTGACTTAAAGGAAAAGTTCAGTTTAGGGTTTAAAACCCTAATGCTGACTAAAGGAAAAGTTCAGTTTAGGGTTTAAAACCCTAATGCTGACTGAAGGAAAGAGTTCAGTTTAGGGTTTAAAACCCTAATGCTGACTAAATAAAAAGGTTCAGTTTAGGGTGTAAAACCCTAATGCTGACTGAATGGAAAAGTTCAGTTTAGGGTTTAAAACCCTAATGATTACTGGAAGGAAAGAGTTTAGTTTAGGGTTTAAAACCCTAATGCTGACTAAAGGAAAAAGTTAAGTTAAGGGTTTAAAACCCTAAAGGAAAAGTTCAGTTTAGGGTTTTAAAACCCTAAGGCTGATTAAAGGAAAAAGTTCAGGTTAGGGTTTAAAACCCTAAGGCTGACTAAAGGAAAAAGTTTAGTTTAGGGTTTAAAACCCTAAAGGAAAAGTTCAGTTTAGGGTTTAAAACCCTAAGGATGATTAAAGGAAAAAGTTCAGTTTAGGGTTTAAAACCCTAATGCTGACTAAAGGAAAAAGTTCAGTTTAGGGTTTAAAACCCTAATGCTGACTAAATGGAAAGAGTTCAGTTTAGGGTTTAAAACCCTAATGCTGACTAACGGAAAAGTTCAGTTTAGGGTTTAAAACCCTAATGCTGACTAAATGGAAAAAGTTCAATTTAGGGTTTAAAACCCTAATGCTGACTAAAGGAAAAGTTCAGTTTAGGGTTTAAAACCCTAATGCTGACTAAATGGAAAGAGTTCAGTTTAGTGTTTAAAACCCTAGTGCTGACTGAATTGAAAAGTTTAGTTTAGGGTTTAAAACCCTAATGCTGACTGAAAGGAAAAAGTTCAGTTTAGGGTTTAAAACCCTAATGCTGACTAAAGGAAAAGTTCAGTTTAGGGTTTAAAACCCTAATGCTGACTGAAAGGAAAAAGTTCAGTTTAGGGTTTAAAACCCTAATGCTGACTAAAGGAAAAGTTCAGTTTAGGGTTTAAACCCCTAATGCTGTCTAAAGTAAAAGTTCAGTTTAGGGTTTAAAACCCTAATGCTGACTGAAGGAAAGAGTTCAGTTTAGGGTTTAAAACCCTAATGCTGACTAAAGGAAAAAGTTCAGTTTAGGATTTAAAACCCTAATACTGACTGAAAGTAAAAGCTCAATTTAGGGTTTAAAACCATAATACTGACTAGAAGGAAAGAGTTCAGTTTAGGGTTTAAAACCCTAATGCTGACTAAAGTAAAAAGTTCAGTTTAGGGTTTAAAACCCTAATGCTGACTGAAAGGAAAAGTTCAATTTAGGGTTTAAAACCCTAATGCTGACTGGAAGGAAAGAGTTCAGTTTAGGGTTTAAAATCCTAATGCTGACTAAAGGAAAAAGTTCAGTTTAGGGTTTAAAACCCTAATGCTGACTTAAAGGAAAAGTTCAGTTTAGGGTTTAAAACCCTAATGCTGACTAAAGGAAAAGTTCAGTTTAGGGTTTAAAACCCTAATGCTGACTGAAGGAAAGAGTTCAGTTTAGGGTTTAAAACCCTAATGCTGACTAAATAAAAAGGTTCAGTTTAGGGTGTAAAACCCTAATGCTGACTGAATGGAAAAGTTCAGTTTAGGGTTTAAAACCCTAATGATTACTGGAAGGAAAGAGTTTAGTTTAGGGTTTAAAACCCTAATGCTGACTAAAGGAAAAAGTTAAGTTAAGGGTTTAAAACCCTAAAGGAAAAGTTCAGTTTAGGGTTTTAAAACCCTAAGGCTGATTAAAGGAAAAAGTTCAGGTTAGGGTTTAAAACCCTAAGGCTGACTAAAGGAAAAAGTTTAGTTTAGGGTTTAAAACCCTAAAGGAAAAGTTCAGTTTAGGGTTTAAAACCCTAAGGATGATTAAAGGAAAAAGTTCAGTTTAGGGTTTAAAACCCTAATGCTGACTAAAGGAAAAAGTTCAGTTTAGGGTTTAAAACCCTAATGCTGACTAAATGGAAAGAGTTCAGTTTAGGGTTTAAAACCCTAATGCTGACTAACGGAAAAGTTCAGTTTAGGGTTTAAAACCCTAATGCTGACTAAATGGAAAAAGTTCAATTTAGGGTTTAAAACCCTAATGCTGACTAAAGGAAAAGTTCAGTTTAGGGTTTAAAACCCTAATGCTGACTAAATGGAAAGAGTTCAGTTTAGTGTTTAAAACCCTAGTGCTGACTGAATTGAAAAGTTTAGTTTAGGGTTTAAAACCCTAATGCTGACTGAAAGGAAAAAGTTCAGTTTAGGGTTTAAAACCCTAATGCTGACTAAAGGAAAAGTTCAGTTTAGGGTTTAAAACCCTAATGCTGACTGAAAGGAAAAAGTTCAGTTTAGGGTTTAAAACCCTAATGCTGACTAAAGGAAAAAGTTCAGTTTAGGGTTTAAAACCCTAATGCTGACTAAAGGAAAAAGTTCAGTTTAGGGTTTAAAACCCTAATGCTGACTGAAGGAAAAAGTTTAGTTTAGGGTTTAAAACCCTAATGCTGACTGAATGGAAAGTTCAGTTTAGGGTTTAAAATCCTAATGCCGACTAAAGGAAAAAGTTCAGTTTAGGATTTAAAACCCTAATGCTGACTAAAGGAAAAAGTTCAGTTTAGGGTTTAAAACCCTAATGCTGACTGAAAGTAAAAGTTCAGTTTAGGATTTAAAACCCTAATGCTGACTGAAAGGAAAGAGTTCAGTTTAGGGTTTAAAACCCTAATGCTGACTAAAGTAAAAAGTTCAGTTTAGGGTTTAAAACCCTAATGCTGACTTAAAGGAAAAGTTCAGTTTAGGGTTTAAAACCCTAATGCTGACTGAAAGGAAAGAGTTCAGTTTAGGGTTTAAAACCCTAATGCTGACTGAAGGAAAGAGTTCAGTTTAGGGTTTAAAACCCTAATGCTGACTAAAGGAAAAGGTTCAGTTTAGGGTTTAAAACCCTAATGCTGACTGAATGGAAAAGTTCAGTTTAGGGTTTAAAACCCTAATGCTGACTGGAAGGAAAGAGTTCAGTTTAGGGTTTAAAACCCTAATGCTGACTAAAGGAAAAGTTCAGTTTAGGGTTTAAAACCCTAATGCTGACTAAAGGAAAAGTTCAGTTTAGGGTTTAAAACCCTAATGCTGACTAAAGGAAAAAGTTCAGTTTAGGGTTTAAAACCCTAATGCTGACTAAAGGAAAAGTTCAGTTTAGGGTTTAAAACCCTAATGCTGACTAAATGGAAAAGTTCAGTTTAAAACCCTAATGCTGACTAAAGGAAAAAGTTCAGTTTAGGGTTTAAAACCCTAATGCTGACTAAAGGAAAAAGTTCAGTTTAGGGTTTAAAACCCTAATGCTGACTAAATGGAAAGAGTTCAGTTTAGGGTTTAAAACCCTAATGCTGACTAAAGGAAAAGTTCAGTTTAGGGTTTAAAACCCTAATGCTGACTAAATGGAAAAAGTTCAGTTTAGGGTTTAAAACCCTAATGCTGACTAAAGGAAAAGTTCAGTTTAGGGTTTAAAACCCTAATGCTGACTAAATGGAAAGAGTTCAGTTTAGGGTTTAAAACCCTAATGCTGACTGAATGGAAAAGTTTAGTTTAGGGTTTAAAACCCTAATGCTGACTGAAAGGAAAAAGTTCAGTTTAGGGTTTAAAACCCTAATGCTGACTAAAGGAAAAGTTCAGTTTAGGGTTTAAAACCCTAATGCTGACTGAAAGGAAAAAGTTCAGTTTAGGGTTTAAAACCCTAATGCTGACTAAAGGAAAAAGTTCAGTTTAGGGTTTAAAACCCTAATGCTGACTAAAGGAAAAAGTTCAGTTTAGGGTTTAAAACCCTAATGCTGACTAAAGGAAAAAGTTCAGTTTAGGGTTTAAAACCCTAATGCTGACTGAATGGAAAAGTTCAGTTTAGGGTTTAAAACCCTAATGCTGACTAAAGGAAAAAGTTCAGTTTAGGGTTTAAAACCCTAATGCTGACTAAAGGGAAAAGTTCAGTTTAGGGTTTAAAACCCTAATGCTGACTGAAAGGAAAAGTTCAGTTTAGGGTTTAAAACCCTAATGCTGACTGAAAGGAAAAAGTTCAGTTTAGGGTTTAAAACCCTAATGCTGACTAAAGGAAAAAGTTCAGTTTAGGGTTTAAAACCCTAATGCTGACTGAAAGGAAAAGTTCAGTTTAGGGTTTAAAACCCTAAGGCTGACTGGAAGGAAAGAGTTCAATTTAGGGTTTAAAACCCTAATGCTGACTAAAGGAAAAAGTTCAGTTTAGGGTTTAAAACCCTAATGCTGACTGAAAGGAAAAGTTCAGTTTAGGGTTTAAAACCCTAATGCTGACTGAAAGGAAAGAGTTCAGTTTAGGGTTTAAAACCCTAATGCTGACTAAAGGAAAAAGTTCAGTTTAGGGTTTAAAACCCTAATGCTGACTTAAAGGAAAAGTTCAGTTTAGGGTTTAAAACCCTAATGCTGACTAAAGGAAAAGTTCAGTTTAGGGTTTAAAACCCTAATGCTGACTGAAGGAAAGAGTTCAGTTTAGGGTTTAAAACCCTAATGCTGACTAAAGGAAAAAGTTCAGTTTAGGGTTTAAAACCCTAATGCTGACTGAATGGGAAAAGTTCAGTTTAGGGTTTAAAACCCTAATGCTGACTAAAGGAAAGAGTTCAGTTTAGGGTTTAAAACCCTAATGCTGACTAAAGGAAAAAGTTCAGTTTAGGGTTTAAAACCCTAATGCTGACTAAAGGAAAAGTTCAGTTTAGGGTTTAAAACCCTAATGCTGACTAAAGGAAAAAGTTCAGTTTAGGGTTTAAAACCCTAATGCTGACTAAAGGAAAAAGTTCAGTTTAGGGTTTAAAACCCTAATGCTGACTAAAGGAAAAAGTTCAGTTTAGGATTTAAAACCCTAATACTGACTGAAAGTAAAAGCTCAATTTAGGGTTTAAAACCATAATACTGACTAGAAGGAAAGAGTTCAGTTTAGGGTTTAAAACCCTAATGCTGACTAAAGTAAAAAGTTCAGTTTAGGGTTTAAAACCCTAATGCTGACTGAAAGGAAAAGTTCAATTTAGGGTTTAAAACCCTAATGCTGACTGGAAGGAAAGAGTTCAGTTTAGGGTTTAAAATCCTAATGCTGACTAAAGGAAAAAGTTCAGTTTAGGGTTTAAAACCCTAATGCTGACTTAAAGGAAAAGTTCAGTTTAGGGTTTAAAACCCTAATGCTGACTAAAGGAAAAGTTCAGTTTAGGGTTTAAAACCCTAATGCTGACTGAAGGAAAGAGTTCAGTTTAGGGTTTAAAACCCTAATGCTGACTAAATAAAAAGGTTCAGTTTAGGGTGTAAAACCCTAATGCTGACTGAATGGAAAAGTTCAGTTTAGGGTTTAAAACCCTAATGATTACTGGAAGGAAAGAGTTTAGTTTAGGGTTTAAAACCCTAATGCTGACTAAAGGAAAAAGTTAAGTTAAGGGTTTAAAACCCTAAAGGAAAAGTTCAGTTTAGGGTTTTAAAACCCTAAGGCTGATTAAAGGAAAAAGTTCAGGTTAGGGTTTAAAACCCTAAGGCTGACTAAAGGAAAAAGTTTAGTTTAGGGTTTAAAACCCTAAAGGAAAAGTTCAGTTTAGGGTTTAAAACCCTAAGGATGATTAAAGGAAAAAGTTCAGTTTAGGGTTTAAAACCCTAATGCTGACTAAAGGAAAAAGTTCAGTTTAGGGTTTAAAACCCTAATGCTGACTAAATGGAAAGAGTTCAGTTTAGGGTTTAAAACCCTAATGCTGACTAACGGAAAAGTTCAGTTTAGGGTTTAAAACCCTAATGCTGACTAAATGGAAAAAGTTCAATTTAGGGTTTAAAACCCTAATGCTGACTAAAGGAAAAGTTCAGTTTAGGGTTTAAAACCCTAATGCTGACTAAATGGAAAGAGTTCAGTTTAGTGTTTAAAACCCTAGTGCTGACTGAATTGAAAAGTTTAGTTTAGGGTTTAAAACCCTAATGCTGACTGAAAGGAAAAAGTTCAGTTTAGGGTTTAAAACCCTAATGCTGACTAAAGGAAAAGTTCAGTTTAGGGTTTAAAACCCTAATGCTGACTGAAAGGAAAAAGTTCAGTTTAGGGTTTAAAACCCTAATGCTGACTAAAGGAAAAAAGTTCAGTTTAGGGTTTGAAACCCTAATGCTGACTAAAGGAAAAAGTTCAGTTTAGGGTTTAAAACCCTAATGCTGACTGAAGGAAAAAGTTTAGTTTAGGGTTTAAAACCCTAATGCTGACTGAATGGAAAGTTCAGTTTAGGGTTTAAAATCCTAATGCCGACTAAAGGAAAAAGTTCAGTTTAGGATTTAAAACCCTAATGCTGACTAAAGGAAAAAGTTCAGTTTAGGGTTTAAAACCCTAATGCTGACTGAAAGTAAAAGTTCAGTTTAGGATTTAAAACCCTAATGCTGACTGGAAGGAAAAAGTTCAGTTTAGGGTTTAAAACCCTAATGCTGACTAAAGTAAAAAGTTCAGTTTAGGGTTTAAAACCCTAATGCTGACTGAAAGGAAAAGTTCAGTTTAGGGTTTAAAACCCTAAGGCTGACTGGAAGGAAAGAGTTCAATTTAGGGTTTAAAACCCTAATGCTGACTAAAGTAAAAAGTTCAGTTTAGGGTTTAAAACCCTAATGCTGACTGAAAGGAAAAGTTCAGTTTAGGTTTTAAAACCCTAATACTGACTGGAAGGAAAGAGTTCAGTTTAGGGTTTAAAATCCTAATGCTGACTAAAGGAAAAAGTTCAGTTTAGGATTTAAAACCCTAATGCTGACTTAAAGGAAAAGTTCAGTTTAGGGTTTAAAACCCTAATGCTGACTAAAGGAAAAGTTCAGTTTATGATTTAAACCCCTAATGCTGACTGAAGGAAAGAGTTCAGTTTAGGGTTTAAAACCCTAATGCTGACTAAAGGAAAAAGTTCAGTTTAGGGTTTAAAACCCTAATGCTGACTGAATAGAAAAGTTCAGTTTAGGGTTTAAAACTCTAATGCTAACTGGAAGGAAAGAGTTTAGTTTAGGGTTTAAAACCCTAATGCTGACTAAAGGAAAAAGTTCAGTTAAGGGTTTAAAACCCTAAAGGAAAAGTTCAGTTTAGGGTTTTAAAACCCTAAGGCTGATTAAAGGAAAAAGTTCAGTTTAGGGTTTAAAACGTTAAGGCTGACTAAAGGAAAAAGTTTAGTGTAGGGTTTAAAACCCTAAAGGAAAAGTTCGGTTTAGGGTTTTAAACGCTAAGGCTGATTAAAGGAAAAAGTTCAGTTTAGGGTTTAAAACCCTAATGCTGACTAAAGGAAAAAGTTCAGTTTAGGGGTTAAAACCCTATTGCTGACTAAATGGAAAGAGTTCAGTTTAGGGTTTAAAACCCTAATGCTGACTAAAGGAAAAGTTTAGTTTAGGGTTTAAAACCCTAATGCTGACTAAATGGATAAAGTTCAGTTTAGGGTTTAAAACCCTAATGCTGACAAAAGGAAAAGTTCAGTTTAGGGTTTAAAACCCTAATGCTGACTAAATGGAAAGAGTTCAGTTTAGGGTTTAAAACCCTAATGCTGACTGAATGGAAAAGTTCAGTTTAGGGTTTAAAACCCTAATGCTGACTGAAAGGAAAAAGTTCAGTTTAGGGTTTAAAACCCTAATGCTGACTAAAGGAAAAGTTCACTTTAGGGTTTAAAACCCTAATGCTGACAAAATGGAAAGATTCAGTTTAGGGTTTAAAACCCTAATGCTGACTGAAAGGAAAAAGTTCAGTTTAGGGTTTAAAACCCTAATGCTGACTAAAGGAAAAAGTTCAGTTTAGGGTTTAAAACCCTAATGCTGACTGAAGGAAAAAGTTTCGTTTAGGGTTTAAAACCCTAATGCTGACTGAAGAAAAAAGTTCAGTTTAGGGTTTAAAACCCTAATGCTGACTGAATGGAAAGTTCAGTTTAGAGTTTAAAACCCTAATGCTGACTAAAGGAAAAAGTTCAGTTTAGGGTTTAAAACCCTAATGCTGACTGAAAGTAAAAGTTCAATTTAGGGTTTAAAACCCTAATGCTGACTGGAAGGAAAGAGTTCAGTTTAGGGTTTAAAACCCTAATGCTGACTAAAGTAAAAAGTTCAGTTTAGGGTTTAAAACTCTAATGCTGACTGAAAGGAAAAGTTCAGTTTAGGGTTTAAAACCTTAATGCTGACTGGAAAGAAAGAGTTCAGTTTAGGGTTTAAAATCCTAATGCTGACTAAAGGAAAAAGTTCAGTTTAGGGTTTAAAACCCTAATGCTGACTTAAAGGAAAA
Source organism: Nicotiana sylvestris (assembly GCF_000393655.2). NCBI lineage: Eukaryota > Viridiplantae > Streptophyta > Magnoliopsida > Solanales > Solanaceae > Nicotiana > Nicotiana sylvestris. The sequence goes on along the minus strand of NC_091066.1, from coordinate 147,158,055 downwards.
GTTCAGTTTAGGGTTTAAACCCCTAATGCTGTCTAAAGTAAAAGTTCAGTTTAGGGTTTAAAACCCTAATGCTGACTGAAGGAAAGAGTTCAGTTTAGGGTTTAAAACCCTAATGCTGACTAAAGGAAAAAGTTCAGTTTAGGATTTAAAACCCTAATACTGACTGAAAGTAAAAGCTCAATTTAGGGTTTAAAACCATAATACTGACTAGAAGGAAAGAGTTCAGTTTAGGGTTTAAAACCCTAATGCTGACTAAAGTAAAAAGTTCAGTTTAGGGTTTAAAACCCTAATGCTGACTGAAAGGAAAAGTTCAATTTAGGGTTTAAAACCCTAATGCTGACTGGAAGGAAAGAGTTCAGTTTAGGGTTTAAAATCCTAATGCTGACTAAAGGAAAAAGTTCAGTTTAGGGTTTAAAACCCTAATGCTGACTTAAAGGAAAAGTTCAGTTTAGGGTTTAAAACCCTAATGCTGACTAAAGGAAAAGTTCAGTTTAGGGTTTAAAACCCTAATGCTGACTGAAGGAAAGAGTTCAGTTTAGGGTTTAAAACCCTAATGCTGACTAAATAAAAAGGTTCAGTTTAGGGTGTAAAACCCTAATGCTGACTGAATGGAAAAGTTCAGTTTAGGGTTTAAAACCCTAATGATCACTGGAAGGAAAGAGTTTAGTTTAGGGTTTAAAACCCTAATGCTGACTAAAGGAAAAAGTTAAGTTAAGGGTTTAAAACCCTAAAGGAAAAGTTCAGTTTAGGGTTTTAAAACCCTAAGGCTGATTAAAGGAAAAAGTTCAGGTTAGGGTTTAAAACCCTAAGGCTGACTAAAGGAAAAAGTTTAGTTTAGGGTTTAAAACCCTAAAGGAAAAGTTCAGTTTAGGGTTTAAAACCCTAAGGATGATTAAAGGAAAAAGTTCAGTTTAGGGTTTAAAACCCTAATGCTGACTAAAGGAAAAAGTTCAGTTTAGGGTTTAAAACCCTAATGCTGACTAAATGGAAAGAGTTCAGTTTAGGGTTTAAAACCCTAATGCTGACTAACGGAAAAGTTCAGTTTAGGGTTTAAAACCCTAATGCTGACTAAATGGAAAAAGTTCAATTTAGGGTTTAAAACCCTAATGCTGACTAAAGGAAAAGTTCAGTTTAGGGTTTAAAACCCTAATGCTGACTAAATGGAAAGAGTTCAGTTTAGTGTTTAAAACCCTAGTGCTGACTGAATTGAAAAGTTTAGTTTAGGGTTTAAAACCCTAATGCTGACTGAAAAGGAAAAAGTTCAGTTTAGGGTTTAAAACCCTAATGCTGACTAAAGGAAAAGTTCAGTTTAGGGTTTAAAACCCTAATGCTGACTGAAAGGAAAAAGTTCAGTTTAGGGTTTAAAACCCTAATGCTGACTAAAGGAAAAAGTTCAGTTTAGGGTTTAAAACCCTAATGCTGACTAAAGGAAAAAGTTCAGTTTAGGGTTTAAAACCCTAATGCTGACTGAAGGAAAAAGTTTAGTTTAGGGTTTAAAACCCTAATGCTGACTGAATGGAAAGTTCAGTTTAGGGTTTAAAACCCTAATGCCGACTAAAGGAAAAAGTTCAGTTTAGGATTTAAAACCCTAATGCTGACTAAAGGAAAAAGTTCAGTTTAGGGTTTAAAACCCTAATGCTGACTGAAAGTAAAAGTTCAGTTTAGGATTTAAAACCCTAATGCTGACTGGAAGGAAAAAGTTCAGTTTAGGGTTTAAAACCCTAATGCTGACTAAAGTAAAAAGTTCAGTTTAGGGTTTAAAACCCTAATGCTGACTGAAAGGAAAAGTTCAGTTTAGGGTTTAAAACCCTAAGGCTGACTGGAAGGAAAGAGTTCAATTTAGGGTTTAAAACCCTAATGCTGACTAAAGTAAAAAGTTCAGTTTAGGGTTTAAAACCCTAATGCTGACTGAAAGGAAAAGTTCAGTTTAGGTTTTAAAACCCTAATACTGACTGGAAGGAAAGAGTTCAGTTTAGGGTTTAAAATCCTAATGCTGACTAAAGGAAAAAGTTCAGTTTAGGATTTAAAACCCTAATGCTGACTTAAAGGAAAAGTTCAGTTTAGGGTTTAAAACCCTAATGCTGACTAAAGGAAAAGTTCAGTTTATGGTTTAAACCCCTAATACTGACTGGAAGGAAAGAGTTCAGTTTAGGGTTTAAAACCCTAATGCTGACTAAAGGAAAAAGTTCAGTTTAGGGTTTAAAACCCTAATGCTGACTGAATAGAAAAGTTCAGTTTAGGGTTTAAAACTCTAATGCTAACTGGAAGGAAAGAGTTTAGTTTAGGGTTTAAAACCCTAATGCTGACTAAAGGAAAAAGTTCAGTTAAGGGTTTAAAACCCTAAAGGAAAAGTTCAGTTTAGGGTTTTAAAACCCTAAGGCTGATTAAAGGAAAAAGTTCAGTTTAGGGTTTAAAACGTTAAGGCTGACTAAAGGAAAAAGTTTAGTGTAGGGTTTAAAACCCTAAAGGAAAAGTTCGGTTTAGGGTTTTAAACGCTAAGGCTGATTAAAGGAAAAAGTTCAGTTTAGGGTTTAAAAACCTAATGCTGACTAAAGGAAAAAGTTCAGTTTAGGGTTTAAAACCCTATTGCTGACTAAATGGAAAGAGTTCAGTTTAGGGTTTAAAACCCTAATGCTAACTAAAGGAAAAGTTCAGTTTAGGGTTTAAAACCCTAATGCTGACTAAATGGAAAAAGTTCAGTTTAGGGTTTAAAACCCTAATGCTGACAAAAGGAAAAGTTCAGTTTAGGGTTTAAAACCCTAATGCTGACTAAATGGAAAGAGTTCAGTTTAGGGTTTAAAACCCTAATGCTGACTGAATGGAAAAGTTCAGTTTAGGGTTTAAAACCCTAATGCTGACTGAAAGGAAAAAGTTCAGTTTAGGGTTTAAAACCCTAATGCTGACTAAAGGAAAAGTTCACTTTAGGGTTTAAAACCCTAATGCTGACAAAATGGAAAGATTCAGTTTAGGGTTTAAAACCCTAATGCTGACTGAAAGGAAAAAGTTCAGTTTAGGGTTTAAAACCCTAATGCTGACTAAAGGAAAAAGTTCAGTTTAGGGTTTGAAACCCTAATGCTGACTAAAGGAAAAAGTTCAGTTTAGGGTTTAAAACCCTAATGCTGACTGAAGGAAAAAGTTTAGTTTAGGGTTTAAAACCCTAATGCTGACTGAATGGAAAGTTCAGTTTAGGGTTTAAAACCCTAATGCCGACTAAAGGAAAAAGTTCAGTTTAGGATTTAAAACCCTAATGCTGACTAAAGGAAAAAGTTCAGTTTAGGGTTTAAAACCCTAATGCTGACTGAAAGTAAAAGTTCAGTTTAGGATTTAAAACCCTAATGCTGACTGGAAGGAAAAAGTTCAGTTTAGGGTTTAAAACCCTAATGCTGACTAAAGTAAAAAGTTCAGTTTAGGGTTTAAAACCCTAATGCTGACTGAAAGGAAAAGTTCAGTTTAGGGTTTAAAACCCTAAGGCTGACTGGAAGGAAAGAGTTCAATTTAGGGTTTAAAACCCTAATGCTGACTAAAGTAAAAAGTTCAGTTTAGGGTTTAAAACCCTAATGCTGACTGAAAGGAAAAGTTCAGTTTAGGTTTTAAAACCCTAATACTGACTGGAAGGAAAGAGTTCAGTTTAGGGTTTAAAATCCTAATGCTGACTAAAGGAAAAAGTTCAGTTTAGGATTTAAAACCCTAATGCTGACTTAAAGGAAAAGTTCAGTTTAGGGTTTAAAACCCTAATGCTGACTAAAGGAAAAGTTCAGTTTATGGTTTAAACCCCTAATACTGACTGGAAGGAAAGAGTTCAGTTTAGGGTTTAAAACCCTAATGCTGACTAAAGGAAAAAGTTCAGTTTAGGGTTTAAAACCCTAATGCTGACTGAATAGAAAAGTTCAGTTTAGGGTTTAAAACTCTAATGCTAACTGGAAGGAAAGAGTTTAGTTTAGGGTTTAAAACCCTAATGCTGACTAAAGGAAAAAGTTCAGTTAAGGGTTTAAAACCCTAAAGGAAAAGTTCAGTTTAGGGTTTTAAAACCCTAAGGCTGATTAAAGGAAAAAGTTCAGTTTAGGGTTTAAAACGTTAAGGCTGACTAAAGGAAAAAGTTTAGTGTAGGGTTTAAAACCCTAAAGGAAAAGTTCGGTTTAGGGTTTTAAACGCTAAGGCTGATTAAAGGAAAAAGTTCAGTTTAGGGTTTAAAACCCTAATGCTGACTAAAGGAAAAAGTTCAGTTTAGGGTTTAAAACCCTAATGCTGACTAAATGGAAAGAGTTCAGTTTAGGGTTTAAAACCCTAATGCTGACTAAAGGAAAAGTTCAGTTTAGGGTTTAAAACCCTAATGCTGACTAAATGGAAAAAGTTCAGTTTAGGGTTTAAAACCCTAATGCTGACAAAAGGAAAAGTTCAGTTTAGGGTTTAAAACCCTAATGCTGACTAAATGGAAAGAGTTCAGTTTAGGGTTTAAAACCCTAATGCTGACTGAATGGAAAAGTTCAGTTTAGGGTTTAAAACCCTAATGCTGACTGAAAGGAAAAAGTTCAGTTTAGGGTTTAAAACCCTAATGCTGACTAAAGGAAAAGTTCACTTTAGGGTTTAAAACCCTAATGCTGACAAAATGGAAAGATTCAGTTTAGGGTTTAAAACCCTAATGCTGACTGAAAGGAAAAAGTTCAGTTTAGGGTTTAAAACCCTAATGCTGACTAAAGGAAAAAGTTCAGTTTAGGGTTTAAAACCCTAATGCTGACTGAAGGAAAAAGTTCAGTTTAGGGTTTAAAACCCTAATGCTGACTGAAGGAAAAAGTTCAGTTTAGGGTTTAAAACCCTAATGCTGACTGAATGGAAAGTTCAGTTTAGAGTTTAAAACCCTAATGCTGACTAAAGGAAAAAGTTCAGTTTAGGGTTTAAAACCCTAATGCTGACTGAAAGTAAAAGTTCAATTTAGGGTTTAAAACCCTAATGCTGACTGGAAGGAAAGAGTTCAGTTTAGGGTTTAAAACCCTAATGCTGACTAAAGTAAAAAGTTCAGTTTAGGGTTTAAAACTCTAATGCTGACTGAAAGGAAAAGTTCAGTTTAGGGTTTAAAACCCTAATGCTGACTGGAAGGAAAGAGTTCGGTTTAGGGTTTAAAATCTTAATGCTGACTAAAGGAAAAAGTTCAGTTTAGGGTTTAAAACCCTAATGCTGACTTAAAGGAAAAGTTCAGTTTAGGGTTTAAACCCCTAATGTTGTCTAAAGGAAAAGTTCAGTTTAGGGTTTAAAACCCTAATGCTGACTGAAGGAAAGAGTTCAGTTTAGGGTTTAAAACCCTAATGCTGACTAAAGGAAAAAGTTCAGTTTAGGGTTTAAAACCCTAATGCTGACTGAAAGTAAAAGCTCAATTTAGGGTTTAAAACCCTAATGCTGACTGGAAGGAAAGAGTTCAGTTTAGGGTTTAAAACCCTAATGCTGACTAAAGTAAAAAGTTCAGTTTAGGGTTTAAAACCCTAATGCTGACTGAAAGGAAAAGTTCAATTTAGGGTTTAAAACCCTAATGCTGACTGGAAGGAAAGAGTTCAGTTTAGGGTTTAAAATCCTAATGCTGACTAAAGGAAAAAGTTCAGTTTAGGGTTTAAAACCCTAATGCTGACTTAAAGGAAAAGTTCAGTTTAGGGTTTAAAACCCTAATGCTGACTAAAGGAAAAGTTCAGTTTAGGGTTTAAAACCCTAATGCTGACTGAAGGAAAGAGTTCAGTTTAGGGTTTAAAACCCTAATGCTGACTAAAGGAAAAGGTTCAGTTTAGGGTGTAAAACCCTAATGCTGACTGAATGGAAAAGTTCAGTTTAGGGTTTAAAACCCTAATGATTACTGGAAGGAAAGAGTTTAGTTTAGGGTTTAAAACCCTAATGCTGACTAAAGGAAAAAGTTAAGTTAAGGATTTAAAACCCTAAAGGAAAAGTTCAGTTTAGGGTTTTAAAACCCTAAGGCTGATTAAAGGAAAAAGTTCAGGTTAGGGTTTAAAACCCTAATGCTGACTAAAGGAAAAAGTTTAGTTTAGGGTTTAAAACCTTAATGCTGACTAAAGTAAAAAGTTCAGTTTAGGGTTTAAAACTCTAATGCTGACTGAAAGGAAAAGTTCAGTTTAGGGTTTAAAACCCTAATGCTGACTGGAAGGAAAGAGTTCGGTTTAGGGTTTAAAATCTTAATGCTGACTAAAGGAAAAAGTTCAGTTTAGGGTTTAAAACCCTAATGCTGACTTAAAGGAAAAGTTCAGTTTAGGGTTTAAAACCCTAATGCTGACTAAAGGAAAAGTTCAGTTTAGGGTTTAAAACCCTAATGCTGACTGAAGGAAAAGTTCAGTTTAGGGTTTAAAACCCTAATGCTGACTAAAGGAAAAAGTTCAGTTTAGGGTTTAAAACCCTAATGCTGACTGAAAGTAAAAGCTCAATTTAGGGTTTAAAACCCTAATGCTGACTGGAAGGAAAGAGTTCAGTTTAGGGTTTAAAACCCTAATGCTGACTAAAGTAAAAAGTTCAGTTTAGGGTTTAAAACCCTAATGGTGACTGAAAGGAAAAGTTCAGTTTAGGGTTTAAAACCCTAATGCTGACTGGAAGGAAAGAGTTCAGTTTAGGGTTTAAAACCCTAATGCTGACTAAAGTAAAAAGTTCAGTTTAGGGTTTAAAACCCTAATGCTGACTTAAAGGAAAAGTTCAGTTTAGGGTTTAAAACCCTAATGCTGACTAAAGGAAAAGTTCAGTTTAGGGTTTAAAACCCTAATGCTGACTGAAGGAAAGAGTTCAGTTTAGGGTTTAAAACCCTAATGCTGACTAAAGGAAAAGGTTCAGTTTAGAGTGTAAAACCCTAATGCTGACTGAATGGAAAAGTTCAGTTTAGGGTTTAAAACCCTAATGCTAACTGGAAGGAAAGAGTTTAGTTTAGGGTTTAAAACCCTAATGCTGACTAAAGGAAAAAGTTCAGTTAAGGGTTTAAAACCCTAAAGGAAAAGTTCAGTTTAGGGTTTTAAAACCCTAAGGCTGATTAAAGGAAAAAGTTCAGTTTAGGGTTTAAAACCCTAAGGCTGACTAAAGGAAAAAGTTTAGTTTAGGGTTTAAAACCCTAATGCTGACTAAATTCAGTTTAGGGTTTTAAAACCCTAAGGCTGATTAAAGGAAAAAGTTCAGTTTAGGGTTTAAAACCCTAATGCTGACTAAAGGAAAAGGTTCAGTTTAGGGTTTAAAACCCTAATGCTGACTAAATGGAAAGAGTTCAGTTTAGGGTTTAAAACCCTAATGCTGACTAAAGGAAAAGTTCAGTTTAGGGTTTAAAACCCTAATGCTAACTAAATGGAAAGAGTTCAGTTTAGTGTTTAAAACCCTAGTGCTGACTGAATTTAAAAGTTCAGTTTAGGGTTTAAAACCCTAATGCTAACTGAAAGGAAAAAGTTCAGTTTAGGGTTTAAAACCCTAATGCTGACTAAAGGAAAAGTTCAGTTTAGGGTTTAAAACCCTAATGCTAACAAAATAGAAAGATTCAGTTTAGGGTTTAAAACCCTAATGCTGATTGAAAGGAAAAAGTTCAGTTTAGGGTTTAAAACCCTAATGCTGACTAAAGGAAAAAAGTTCAGTTTAGGGTTTAAAACCCTAATGCTGACTAAAGGAAAAAGTTCAGTTTAGGGTTTAAAACCCTAATGCCGACTGAAGGAAAAAGTTTAGTTTAGGGTTTAAAACCCTAATACTGACTGAATGGAAAGTTCAATTTAGGGTTTAAAACCCTAATGCTGACTAAAGGAAAAAGTTCAGTTTAGGATTTAAAACCCTAATGCTGACTAAAGGAAAAAGTTCAGTTTAGGGTTTAAAACCCTAATGCTGACTGAAAGTAAAAGTTCAGTTTAGGATTTAAAACCCTAATGCTGACTGGAAGGAAAAAGTTCAGTTTAGGGTTTAAAACTCTAATGGTGACTAAAGTAAAAAGTTCAGTTTAGGGTTTAAAACCCTAATGCTGACTGAAAGGAAAAGTTCAGTTTAGGGTTTAAAACCCTAATGCTGACTGGAAGGAAAGAGTTCAATTTAGGGTTTAAAACCTTAATGCTGACTAAAGGAAAAAGTTCAGTTTAGGGTTTAAAACCCTAATGCTGACTTAAAGGAAAAGTTCAGTTTAGGGTTTAAAACCCTAATGCTGACTAAAGGAAAAGTTCAGTTTAAGGTTTAAAACCCTAATGCTGACTAAAGGAAAAAGTTCAGTTTAGGGTTTAAAACCCTAATTTTGACTGAATGGAAAAGTTCAGTTTAGGGTTTAAAACCCTAATGCTGTCTGGAAGGAAAGAGTTTAGTTTAGGGTTTAAAACCCTAATGCTGACTAAAGGAAAAAGTTCAGTTTAGGGTTTAAAACCCTAATTCTGACTGAATGGAAAAGTTCAATTTAGGGTTTAAAACCCTAATTCTGACTGAATGGAAAAGTTCAGTTTAGGGTTTAAAACCCTAGTGCTGACTGAAGGAAAGAGTTCAGTTTAGGGTTTAAAACCCTAATGCTGACTAACGGAAAAAGTTCAGTTTAGGGTTTAAAACCCTAATTCTGACTGAATGGAAAAGTTCAGTTTAGGGTTTAAAACCCTAAAGGAAAAGTTCAGTTTAGGGTTATAAAACCCTAAGGCTGATTAAAGGAAAAAGTTCAGTTTAGGGTTTAAAACCCTAAGGCTGACTAAAGGAAAAAGTTTAGTTTAGGGTTTAAAACCCTAAGGGAAAAGTTCAGTTTAGGGTTTAAAACCCTAAGGCTGATTAAAGGAAAAAGTTCAGTTTAGGGTTTAAAACCTTAATGATGACTGAAGGAAAAAGTTCAGTTTAGGGTTTAAAATCCAAATGCTGACTAAATGGAAATAGTTTAGTTTAGGGTTTAAAACCCTAATGCTGACTAAAGGTAAAAGTTCAGTTAAGGGTTTAAAACCCTAAAGGAAAAGTTCAGTTTAGGGTTTTAAAACCCTAAGGCTGATTAAAGGAAAATGTTCAGTTTAGGGTTTAAAACCCTAAGGCTGACTAAAGGAAAAAGTTTAGTTTAGGGTTTAAAACCCTAAAGGAAAAGTTCAGCTTAGGGTTTAAAACCCTAAGGCTGATTAAAGGAAAAATTTCAGTTTAGGGTTTAAAACCCTAATGTTGATTAAAGGAAAAAGTTCAGTTTAGGGTTTAAAACCCTAATGCTGACTAAATGGAAAGAGTTCAGTTTAGGGTTTAAAACCCTAATGCTGACTAAAGGAAAAGTTCAGTTTAGGGTTTAAAACCCTAATGCTGACTGAATGGAAAAGTTCAGTTTAGGGTTTAAAACCCTAATGCTGACTGGAAGGAAAGAGTTTAGTTTAGGGTTTAAAACCCTAATGCTGACTAAAGGAAAAAGTTCAGTTAATGGTTTAAAACCCTAAAGGAAAAGTTCAGTTTAGGGTTTTAAAACCCTAAGGCTAATTAATGGAAAAAGTTCAGTTTAAGGTTTAAAATCCTAAGGCTGACTAAAGGAAAAAGTTTAGTTTAGGGTTTAAAACCCTAAAGGAAAAGTTCAGTTTAGGGTTTAAAACGCTAAGGCTGATTAAAGGAAAAAGTTCAGTTTAGGGTTTAAAATCCTAATGCTGACTAAAGGAAAAAGTTCAATTTAGGGTTTAAAACCCTAATGCTGACTAAATGGAAAAAGTTCAGTTTAGGGTTTAAAACCCTAATGCTGACTAAAGGAAAAGTTCAGTTTAGGGTTTAAAACCCTAATGCTGACTAAATGGAAAGAGTTCAGTTTAGGGTTTAAAACCCTAATGCTGACTGAATGGAAAAGTTCAGTTTAGGGTTTAAAACCCTAATGCTGACTGAAAGGAAAAAGTTCAGTTTAGGGTTTAAAACCCTAATGCTGACTAAAGGAAAAGTTCAGTTTAGGGTTTAAAACCCTAATGCTGACTAAAGGAAAAAAGTTCAGTTTAGGGTTTAAAACCCTAATGCTGACTAAAGGAAAAAGTTCAGTTTAGGGTTTAAAACCCTAATGCTGACTGAAGGAAAAAGTTCAGTTTAGGGTTTAAAACCCTAATGCTAACTGAATGGAAAGTTCAGTTTAGGGTTTAAAACCCTAATGCTGACTAAAGGAAAAAGTTCAGTTTAGGGTTTAAAACCCTAATGCTGACTAAAGGAAAAAGTTCAGTTTAGGGTTTAAAACCCTAATGCTGACTGAAAGTAAAATTTCAATTTAGGGTTTAAAACCCTAATGCTGACTGGAAGGAAAGAGTTTAGTTTAGGGTTTAAAACCCTAATGCTGACTAAAGGAAAAAGTTCAGTTTAGGGTTTAAAACCCTAATGCTGACTGAAAGGAAAAGTTCAGTTTATGGTTTAAAACCCTAATGCTGACTGGAAGGAAAGAGTTCAGTTTAGGGTTTAAAATCTTAATGTTGACTAAAGGAAAAAGTTCAGTTTAGGGTTTAAAACCCTAATGCTGACTTAAAGGAAAAGTTTAGTTTAGGGTTTAAAACCCTAATGCTGACTAAAGGAAAAGTTCAGTTTAGGGTTTAAAACCCTAATGCTGACTGAAGGAAAGAGTTCAGTTTAGGGTTTAAAACCCTAATGCTGACTAAAGGAAAAAGTTCAGTTTAGGGTTTAAAACCCTAATGCTGACTGAAAGTAAAAGCTCAATTTAGGGTTTAAAACCCTAATGCTGACTGGAAGGAAAGAGTTCAGTTTAGGGTTTAAAACCCTAATGCTGACTAAAGTAAAAAGTTCAGTTTAGGGTTTAAAACCCTAATGCTGACTGAAAGGAAAAGTTCAATTTAGGGTTTAAAACCCTAATGCTGACTGGAAGGAAAGAGTTCAGTTTAGGGTTTAAAATCCTAATGCTGACTAAAGGAAAAAGTTCAGTTTAGGGTTTAAAACCCTAATGCTGACTTAAAGGAAAAGTTCAGTTTAGGGTTTAAAACCCTAATGCTGACTAAAGGAAAAGTTCAGTTTAGGGTTTAAAACCCTAATGCTGACTGAAGGAAAGAGTTCAGTTTAGGGTTTAAAACCCTAATGCTGACTAAAGGAAAAGGTTCAGTTTAGGGTGTAAAACCCTAATGCTGACTGAATGGAAAAGTTCAGTTTAGGGTTTAAAACCCTAATGATTACTGGAAGGAAAGAGTTTAGTTTAGGGTTTAAAACCCTAATGCTGACTAAAGGAAAAAGTTAAGTTAAGGATTTAAAACCCTAAAGGAAAAGTTCAGTTTAGGGTTTTAAAACCCTAAGGCTGATTAAAGGAAAAAGTTCAGGTTAGGGTTTAAAACCCTAATGCTGACTAAAGGAAAAAGTTTAGTTTAGGGTTTAAAACCTTAATGCTGACTAAAGTAAAAAGTTCAGTTTAGGGTTTAAAACTCTAATGCTGACTGAAAGGAAAAGTTCAGTTTAGGGTTTAAAACCCTAATGCTGACTGGAAGGAAAGAGTTCGGTTTAGGGTTTAAAATCTTAATGCTGACTAAAGGAAAAAGTTCAGTTTAGGGTTTAAAACCCTAATGCTGACTTAAAGGAAAAGTTCAGTTTAGGGTTTAAACCCCTAATGTTGTCTAAAGGAAAAGTTCAGTTTAGGGTTTAAAACCCTAATGCTGACTGAAGGAAAGAGTTCAGTTTAGGGTTTAAAACCCTAATGCTGACTAAAGGAAAAAGTTCAGTTTAGGGTTTAAAACCCTAATGCTGACTGAAAGTAAAAGCTCAATTTAGGGTTTAAAACCCTAATGCTGACTGGAAGGAAAGAGTTCAGTTTAGGGTTTAAAACCCTAATGCTGACTAAAGTAAAAAGTTCAGTTTAGGGTTTAAAACCCTAATGGTGACTGAAAGGAAAAGTTCAGTTTAGGGTTTAAAACCCTAATGCTGACTGGAAGGAAAGAGTTCAGTTTAGGGTTTAAAACCCTAATGCTGACTAAAGTAAAAAGTTCAGTTTAGGGTTTAAAACCCTAATGCTGACTTAAAGGAAAAGTTCAGTTTAGGGTTTAAAACCCTAATGCTGACTAAAGGAAAAGTTCAGTTTAGGGTTTAAAACCCTAATGCTGACTGAAGGAAAGAGTTCAGTTTAGGGTTTAAAACCCTAATGCTGACTAAAGGAAAAGGTTCAGTTTAGAGTGTAAAACCCTAATGCTGACTGAATGGAAAAGTTCAGTTTAGGGTTTAAAACCCTAATGCTAACTGGAAGGAAAGAGTTTAGTTTAGGGTTTAAAACCCTAATGCTGACTAAAGGAAAAAGTTCAGTTAAGGGTTTAAAACCCTAAAGGAAAAGTTCAGTTTAGGGTTTTAAAACCCTAAGGCTGATTAAAGGAAAAAGTTCAGTTTAGGGTTTAAAACCCTAAGGCTGACTAAAGGAAAAAGTTTAGTTTAGGGTTTAAAACCCTAAAGGAAAAGTTCAGTTTAGGGTTTAAAACCCTAAGGCTGATTAAAGGAAAAAGTTCAGTTTAGGGTTTAAAACCCTAATGCTGACTAAAGGAAAAGTTCAGTTTAGGGTTTAAAACCCTAATGCTGACTAAATGGAAAGAGTTCAGTTTAGGGTTTAAAACCCTAATGCTGACTAAAGGAAAAGTTCAGTTTAGGGTTTAAAACCCTAATGCTGACTAAATGGAAAAAGTTCAGTTTAGGGTTTAAAACCCTAATGCTGACTAAAGGAAAAGTTCAGTTTAGGGTTTAAAACCCTAATGCTGACTAAATGGAAAAGTTCAATTTAGGGTTTAAAACCCTAATGCTGACTAAATTTAAAAGTTCAGTTTAGGGTTTAAAACCCTAATGCTAACTGAAAGGAAAAAGTTCAGTTTAGGGTTTAAAACCCTAATGCTGACTAAAGGAAAAGTTCAGTTTAGGGTTTAAAACCCTAATGCTAACAAAATAGAAAGATTCAGTTTAGGGTTTAAAACCCTAATGCTGATTGAAAGGAAAAAGTTCAGTTTAGGGTTTAAAACCCTAATGCTGACTAAAGGAAAAAAGTTCAGTTTAGGGTTTAAAACCCTAATGCTGACTAAAGGAAAAAGTTCAGTTTAGGGTTTAAAACCCTAATGCCGACTGAAGGAAAAAGTTTAGTTTAGGGTTTAAAACCCTAATGCTGACTGAATGGAAAGTTCAATTTAGGGTTTAAAACCCTAATGCTGACTAAAGGAAAAAGTTCAGTTTAGGATTTAAAACCCTAATGCTGACTAAAGGAAAAAGTTCAGTTTAGGGTTTAAAACCCTAATGCTGACTGAAAGTAAAAGTTCAGTTTAGGATTTAAAACCCTAATGCTGACTGGAAGGAAAAAGTTCAGTTTAGGGTTTAAAACTCTAATGGTGACTAAAGTAAAAAGTTCAGTTTAGGGTTTAAAACCCTAATGCTGACTGAAAGGAAAAGTTCAGTTTAGGGTTTAAAACCCTAATGCTGACTGGAAGGAAAGAGTTCAATTTAGGGTTTAAAACCTTAATGCTGACTAAAGGAAAAAGTTCAGTTTAGGGTTTAAAACCCTAATGCTGACTTAAAGGAAAAGTTCAGTTTAGGGTTTAAAACCCTAATGCTGACTAAAGGAAAAGTTCAGTTTAAGGTTTAAAACCCTAATGCTGACTAAAGGAAAAAGTTCAGTTTAGGGTTTAAAACCCTAATTTTGACTGAATGGAAAAGTTCAGTTTAGGGTTTAAAACCCTAATGCTGTCTGGAAGGAAAGAGTTTAGTTTAGGGTTTAAAACCCTAATGCTGACTAAAGGAAAAAGTTCAGTTTAGGGTTTAAAACCCTAATTCTGACTGAATGGAAAAGTTCAATTTAGGGTTTAAAACCCTAATTCTGACTGAATGGAAAAGTTCAGTTTAGGGTTTAAAACCCTAGTGCTGACTGAAGGAAAGAGTTCAGTTTAGGGTTTAAAACCCTAATGCTGACTAACGGAAAAAGTTCAGTTTAGGGTTTAAAACCCTAATTCTGACTGAATGGAAAAGTTCAGTTTAGGGTTTAAAACCCTAAAGGAAAAGTTCAGTTTAGGGTTATAAAACCCTAAGGCTGATTAAAGGAAAAAGTTCAGTTTAGGGTTTAAAACCCTAAGGCTGACTAAAGGAAAAAGTTTAGTTTAGGGTTTAAAACCCTAAGGGAAAAGTTCAGTTTAGGGTTTAAAACCCTAAGGCTGATTAAAGGAAAAAGTTCAGTTTAGGGTTTAAAACCTTAATGATGACTGAAGGAAAAAGTTCAGTTTAGGGTTTAAAATCCAAATGCTGACTAAATGGAAATAGTTTAGTTTAGGGTTTAAAACCCTAATGCTGACTAAAGGTAAAAGTTCAGTTAAGGGTTTAAAACCCTAAAGGAAAAGTTCAGTTTAGGGTTTTAAAACCCTAAGGCTGATTAAAGGAAAATGTTCAGTTTAGGGTTTAAAACCCTAAGGCTGACTAAAGGAAAAAGTTTAGTTTAGGGTTTAAAACCCTAAAGGAAAAGTTCAGCTTAGGGTTTAAAACCCTAAGGCTGATTAAAGGAAAAATTTCAGTTTAGGGTTTAAAACCCTAATGTTGATTAAAGGAAAAAGTTCAGTTTAGGGTTTAAAACCCTAATGCTGACTAAATGGAAAGAGTTCAGTTTAGGGTTTAAAACCCTAATGCTGACTAAAGGAAAAGTTCAGTTTAGGGTTTAAAACCCTAATGCTGACTGAATGGAAAAGTTCAGTTTAGGGTTTAAAACCCTAATGCTGACTGGAAGGAAAGAGTTTAGTTTAGGGTTTAAAACCCTAATGCTGACTAAAGGAAAAAGTTCAGTTAATGGTTTAAAACCCTAAAGGAAAAGTTCAGTTTAGGGTTTTAAAACCCTAAGGCTAATTAAAGGAAAAAGTTCAGTTTAAGGTTTAAAATCCTAAGGCTGACTAAAGGAAAAAGTTTAGTTTAGGGTTTAAAACCCTAAAGGAAAAGTTCAGTTTAGGGTTTAAAACGCTAAGGCTGATTAAAGGAAAAAGTTCAGTTTAGGGTTTAAAATCCTAATGCTGACTAAAGGAAAAAGTTCAATTTAGGGTTTAAAACCCTAATGCTGACTAAATGGAAAGAGTTCAGTTTAGGGTTTAAAACCCTAATGCTGACTAAAGGAAAAGTTCAGCTTAGGGTTTAAAACCCTAATGCTGACTAAATGGGAAAAGTTCAGTTTAGGGTTTAAAACCCTAATGCTGACTAAAGGAAAAGTTCAGTTTAGGGTTTAAAACCCTAATGCTGACTAAATGGAAAGAGTTCAGTTTAGGGTTTAAAACCCTAATGCTGACTGAATGGAAAAGTTCAGTTTAGGGTTTAAAACCCTAATGCTGACTGAAAGGAAAAAGTTCAGTTTAGGGTTTAAAACCCTAATGCTGACTAAAGGAAAAGTTCAGTTTAGGGTTTAAAACCCTAATGCTGACTAAAGGAAAAAGTTCAGTTTAGGGTTTAAAACCCTAATGCTGACTAAAGGAAAAAGTTCAGTTTAGGGTTTAAAACCCTAATGCTGACTGAAGGAAAAAGTTCAGTTTAGGGTTTAAAACCCTAATGCTAACTGAATGGAAAGTTCAGTTTAGGGTTTAAAACCCTAATGCTGACTAAAGGAAAAAGTTCAGTTTAGGGTTTAAAACCCTAATGCTGACTAAAGGAAAAAGTTCAGTTTAGGGTTTAAAACCCTAATGCTGACTGAAAGTAAAATTTCAATTTAGGGTTTAAAACCCTAATGCTGACTGGAAGGAAAGAGTTTAGTTTAGGGTTTAAAACCCTAATGCTGACTAAAGTAAAAAGTTCAGTTTGGGTTTAAAACCCTAATGCTGACTGAAAGGAAAAGTTCAGTTTATGGTTTAAAACCCTAATGCTGACTGGAAGGAAAGAGTTCAGTTTAGGGTTTAAAATCTTAATGTTGACTAAAGGAAAAAGTTCAGTTTAGGGTTTAAAACCCTAATGCTGACTTAAAGGAAAAGTTTAGTTTAGGGTTTAAAACCCTAATGCTGACTAAAGGAAAAGTTCAGTTTAGGGTTTAAAACCCTAATGCTGACTGAAGGAAAGAGTTCAGTTTAGGGTTTAAAACCCTAATGCTGACTAAAGGAAAAGGTTCAGTTTAGGGTGTAAAACCCTAATGCTGACTGAATGGAAAAGTTCAGTTTAGGGTTTAAAACCCTAATGCTAACTGGAAGGAAAGAGTTTAGTTTAGGGTTTAAAACCCTAATGCTGACTAAAGGAAAAAGTTCAGTTAAGGGTTTAAAACCCTAAAGGAAAAGTTCAGTTTAGGGTTTTAAAACCCTAAGGCTGATTAAAGGAAAAAGTTCAGTTTAGGGTTTAAAACCCTAAGGCTGACTAAAGGAAAAAGTTTAGTTTAGGGTTTAAAACCCTAAAGGAAAAGTTCAGTATAGGGTTTAAAACCCTAAGGCTGATTAAAGGAAAAAGTTCAGTTTAGGGTTTAAAACCCTAATGCTGACTAAAGGAAAAAGTTCAGTTTAAGGTTTAAAACCCTAATGCTGACTAAATGGAAAGAGTTCAGTTTAGGGTTTAAAACCCTAATGCTGACTAAAGGAAAAGTTCAGTTTAGGGTTTAAAACCCTAATGCTGACTAAATTGAAAAAGTTCAGTTTAGGGTTTAAAACCCTAATGCTGACTAAAGGTAAAGTTCAGTTTAGGGTTTAAAACCCTAATGCTGACTAAATGGAAAGAGTTCAGTTTAGGGTTTAAAACCCTAGTGCTGACTGAATTGAAAAGTTCAGTTTAGGGTTTAAAACCCTAATGCTGACTGAAAGGAAAAAGTTCAGTTTAGGGTTTAAAACCCTAATGCTGACTAAAGGAAAAGTTCAGTTTAGGGTTTAAAACCCTAATGCTGACAAAATGGAAAGATTCAGTTTAGGGTTTAAAACCCTAATGCTGACTGAAAGGAAAAAGTTCACTTTAGGGTTTAAAACCCTAATGCTGACTAAAGTAAAAAGTTCAGTTTAGGGTTTAAAACCCTAATGCTGACTAAAGGAAAAAGTTCAGTTTAGGGTTTAAAACCCTAATGCTGACTGAAGGAAAAAGTTTAGTTTAAGGTTTAAAACCCTAATGCTGACTAAAGGAAAAAGTTCAGTTTAGGATTTAAAACCGTAATGCTGACTAAAGGAAAAAGTTCAGTTTAGGGTTTAAAACCCTAAAGCTGACTAAAGGAAAAAGTTCAGTTTAGGGTTTAAAACCCTAATGCTGACTGGAAGGAAAAAGTTCAGTTTAGGGTTTAAAACCCTAATGCTGACTAAAGTAAAAAGTTCAGTTTAGGGTTTAAAACCCTAATGCTGACTGAAAGGAAAAGTTCAGTTTAGGGTTTAAAACCCTAATGCTGACTGGAAGGAAAGAGTTCAATTTAGGGTTTAAAACCCTAATGCTGACTGAAGGAAAGAGTTCAGTTTAGGGTTTAAAACCCTAATGCTGACTAAAGGAAAAGGTTCAGTTTAGGGTGTAAAACCCTAATGCTGACTGAATGGAAAAGTTCAGTTTAGGGTTTAAAACCCTAATGCTAACTGGAAGGAAAGAGTTTAGTTTAGGGTTTAAAACCCTAATGCTGACTAAAGGAAAAAGTTCAGTTAAGGGTTTAAAACCCTAAAGGAAAAGTTCAGTTTAGGGTTTTAAAACCCTAAGGCTGATTAAAGGAAAAAGTTCAGTTTAGGGTTTAAAACCCTAAGGCTGACTAAAGGAAAAAGTTTAGTTTAGGGTTTAAAACCCTAAAGGAAAAGTTCAGTTTAGGGTTTAAAACCCTAAGGCTGATTAAAGGAAAAAGTTCAGTTTAGGGTTTAAAACCCTAATGCTGACTAAAGGAAAAAGTTCAATTTAGGGTTTAAAACCCTAATGCTGACTAAATTGAAAGAGTTCAGTTTAGGGTTTAAAACCCTAATGCTGACTAAAGGAAAAGTTCAGTTTAGGGTTTAAAACCCTAATGCTGACTAAATGGAAAAAGTTTAGTTTAGGGTTTAAAACCCTAATGCTGACTAAAGGAAAAGGTTCAGTTTAGGGTTTAAAACCCTAATGCTGACTGAATGGAAAAGTTCAGTTTAGGGTTTAAAACCCTAATGCTGACTGGAAGGAAAGAGTTTAGTTTAGGGTTTAAAACCCTAATGCTGACTAAAGGTAAAAGTTCAGTTAAGGGTTTAAAACCCTAAATGAAAAGTTCAGTTTATGGTTTTAAAACCCTAAGGCTGATTAAAGGAAAATGTTCAGTTTAGGGTTTAAAACCCTAATGCTGACTAAAGGAAAAAGTTCAGTTTAGGGTTTAAAACCCTAATGCTGACTGAAAGTAAAAGTTCAATTTAGGGTTTAAAACCCTAATGCTGACTGGAAGGAAAGAGTTCAGTTTAGGGTTTAAAACCCTAATGCTGACTAAAGTAAAAAGTTCAGTTTAGGGTTTAAAACCCTAATGCTGACTGAAAGGAAAAGTTCAGTTTAGGGTTTAAAACCCTAATGCTGACTGGAAGGAAAGAGTTCAGTTTAGGGTTTAAAATCCTAATGCTGACTAAAGGAAAAAGTTCAGTTTAGGGTTTAAAACCCTAATGCTGACTTAAAGGAAAAGTTTAGTTTAGGGTTTAAAACCCTAATGCTGACTAAAGGAAAAGTTCAGTTTAGGGTTTAAAACCCTAATGCTGACTGAAGGAAAGAGTTCAGTTTAGGGTTTAAAACCCTAATGCTGACTAAAGGAAAAGGCTCAGTTTAGGGTGTAAAACCCTAATGTTGACTGAATGGAAAAGTTCAGTTTAGGGTTTAAAACCCTAATGCTAACTGGAAGGAAAGAGTTTAGTTTAGGGTTTAAAACCCTAATGCAGACTAAAGGAAAAAGATCAGTTAAGGGTTTAAAACCCTAAAGGAAAAGTTCAGTTTAGGGTTTTAAAACCCTAAGGCTGATTAAAGGAAAAAGTTCAGTTTAAGGTTTAAAACCCTAAGGCTGACTAAAGGAAAAAGTTTAGATTAGGGTTTAAAACCCTAAAGGAAAAGTTCAGTATAGGGTTTAAAACCCTAAGGCTGATTAAAGGAAAAAGTTCAGTTTAGGGTTTAAAACCCTAATGCTGACTAAAGGAAAAAGTTCAGTTTAGGGTTTAAAACCCTAATGCTGACTAAATGGAAAGAGTTCAGTTTAGGGTTTAAAACCCTAATGCTGACTAAAGGAAAAGTTCAGTTTAGGGTTTAAAACCCTAATGCTGACTAAATGGAAAAAGTTCAGTTTAGGGTTTAAAACCCTAATGCTGACTAAAGGAAAAGTTCAGTTTAGGGTTTAAAACCCTAATGCTGACTAAATGGAAAGAGTTCAGTTTAGGGTTTAAAACCCTAATGCTGACTAAAGGAAAAGTTCAGTTTAGGATTTAAAACCCTAATGCTGACAAAATGGAAAGATTCAGTTTAGGGTTTAAAACCCTAATGCTGACTGAAAGGAAAAAGTTCACTTTAGGGTTTAAAACCCTAATGCTGACTAAAGGAAAAAGTTCAGTTTAGGGTTTAAAACCCTAATGCTGACTAAAGGAAAAAGTTCAGTTTAGGGTTTAAAACCCTAATGCTGACTGAAGGAAAAAGTTTAGTTTAAGGTTTAAAACCCTAATGCTGACTGAATGGAAAGTTCAGTTTAGGGTTTAAAACCCTAATGCTGACTAAAGGAAAAAGTTCAGTTTAGGATTTAAAACCGTAATGCTGACTAAAGGAAAAAGTTCAGTTTAGGGTTTAAAACCCTAGAGCTGACTAAAGGAAAAAGTTCAGTTTAGGGTTTAAAACCCTAATGCTGACTGGAAGGAAAAAGTTCAGTTTAGGGTTTAAAACCCGAATGCTGACTAAAGTAAAAAGTTCAGTTTAGGGTTTAAAACCCTAATGCTGACTGAAAGGAAAAGTTCAGTTTAGGGTTTAAAACCCTAATGCTGACTGGAAGGAAAGAGTTCAATTTAGGGTTTAAAACCCTAATGCTGACTGAAGGAAAGAGTTCAGTTTACGGTTTAAAACCCTAATGCTGACTAAAGGAAAAGGTTCAGTTTAGGGTGTAAGACCCTAATGCTGACTGAATGGAAAAGTTCAGTTTAGGGTTTAAAACCCTAATGCTGACTGGAAGGAAAAAGTTCAGTTTAGGGTTTAAAACCCTAATGCTGACTAAAGGAAAAAGTTCAATTTAGGGTTTAAAACCCTAATGCTGACTAAATGGAAAGAGTTCAGTTTAGGGTTTAAAACCCTAATGCTGACTAAAGGAAAAGTTTAGTTTAGGGTTTAAAACCCTAATGCTGACTAAATGGAAAAAGTTCAGTTTAGGGTTTAAAACCCTAATGCTGACTAAAGGAAAAGTTCAGTTTAGGGTTTAAAACCCTAATGCTGACTAAATGGAAAGAGTTCAGTTTAGGGTTTAAAACCCTAATGCTGACTGAATGGAAAAGTTCAGTTTAGGGTTTAAAACCCTAATGCTGACTGAAAGGAAAAAGTTCAGTTTAGGGTTTAAAACCCTAATGCTGACTAAAGGAAAAGTTCAGTTTAGGGTTTAAAACCCTAATGCTGACTAAAGGAAAAAGTTCAGTTTAGGGTTTAAAACCCTAATGCTGACTAAAGGAAAAAGTTCAGTTTAGGGTTTAAAACCCTAATGCTGACTGAAGGAAAAAGTTCAGTTTAGGGTTTAAAACCCTAATGCTGACTGAATGGAAAAGTTCAGTTTAGGGTTTAAAACCCTAATGCTGACTAAAGGAAAAAGTTCAGTTTAGGGTTTAAAACCCTAATGCTGACTAAAGGAAAAAGTTCAGTTTAGGGTTTAAAACCCTAATGCTGACTGAAAGTAAAAGTTCAATTTAGGGTTTAAAACCCTAATGCTGACTGGAAGGAAAGAGTTCAGTTTAGGGTTTAAAACCCTAATGCTGACTAAAGTAAAAAGTTCAGTTTAGGGTTTAAAACCTTAATGCTGACTGAAAGGAAAAGTTCAGTTTAGGGTTTAAAACCCTAATGCTGACTGGAAGGAAAGAGTTCAGTTTAGGGTTTAAAATCCTAATGCTGACTAAAGGAAAAAGTTCAGTTTAGGGTTTAAAACTCTAATGCTGACTTAAAGGAAAAGTTTAGTTTAGGGTTTAAAACCCTAATGCTGACTAAAGGAAAAGTTCAGTTTAGGGTTTAAAACCCTAATGCTGACTGAAGGAAAGAGTTCAGTTTAGGGTTTAAAACCCTAATGCTGACTAAAGGAAAAGGTTCAGTTTAGGGTGTAAAACCCTAATGCTGACTGAATGGAAAAGTTCAGTTTAGGGTTTAAAACCCTAATGCTAACTGGAAGGAAAGAGTTTAGTTTAGGGTTTAAAACCCTAATGCTGACTAAAGGAAAAAGTTCAGTTAAGGGTTTAAAACCCTAAAGGAAAAGTTCAGTTTAGGGTTTTAAAACCCTAAGGCTGATTAAAGGAAAAAGTTCAGTTTAGGGTTTAAAACCCTAAGGCTGACTAAAGGAAAAAGTTTAGTTTAGGGTTTAAAACCCTAAAGGAAAAGTTCAGTTTAGGGTTTTAAAACCCTAAGGCTGATTAAAGGAAAAAGTTCAGTTTAGGGTTTAAAACCCTAATGCTGACTAAAGGAAAAAGTTCAGTTTAGGGTTTAAAACCCTAATGCTGACTAAATGGAAAGAGTTCAGTTTAGGGTTTAAAACCCTAATGCTTGACTAAAGGAAAAGTTCAGTTTAGGGTTTAAAACCCTAATGCTGACTAAATGGAAAAAGTTCAGTTTAGGGTTTAAAACCCTAATGCTGACTAAAGGAAAAGTTCAGTTTAGGGTTTAAAACCCTAATGCTGACTAAATGGAAAGAGTTCAGTTTAGGGTTTAAAACTCTAGTGCTGACTGAATTGAAAAGTTCAGTTTAGGGTTTAAAACCCTAATGCTGACTGAAAGGAAAAAGTTCAGTTTAGGGTTTAAAACCCTAATGCTGACTAAAGGAAAAGTTCAGTTTAGGGTTTAAAACCCTAATGCTGACTAAATGGAAAGAGTTCAGTTTAGGGTTTAAAACCCTAATGCTGACTGAAAGGAAAAAGTTCACTTTAGGGTTTAAAACCCTAATGCTGACTAAAGGAAAAAGTTCAGTTTAGGGTTTAAAACCCTAATGCTGACTAAAGGAAAAAGTTCAGTTTAGGGTTTAAAACCCTAATGCTGACTGAAGGAAAAAGTTTAGTTTAAGGTTTAAAACCCTAATGCTGACTGAATGGAAAGTTCAGTTTAGGGTTTAAAACCCTAATGCTGACTAAAGGAAAAAGTTCAGTTTAGGATTTAAAACCGTAATGCTGACTAAAGGAAAAAGTTCAGTTTAGGGTTTAAAACCCTAAAGCTGACTAAAGGAAAAAGTTCAGTTTAGGGTTTAAAACCCTAATGCTGACTGGAAGGAAAAAGTTCAGTTTAGGGTTTAAAACCCTAATGCTGACTAAAGTAAAAAGTTCAGTTTAGGGTTTAAAACCCTAATGCTGACTGAAAGGAAAAGTTCAGTTTAGGGTTTAAAACCCTAATGCTGACTGGAAGGAAAGAGTTCAATTTAGGGTTTAAAACCCTAATGCTGACTAAAGGAAAGAGTTCAGTTTAGGGTTTAAAACACTAATGCTGACTAAAGGAAAAGGTTTAGTTTAGGGTGTAAGACCCTAATGCTGACTGAATGGAAAAGTTCAGTTTAGGGTTTAAAACCCTAATGCTAACTGGAAGGAAAGAGTTTAGTTTAGGGTTTAAAACCCTAATGCTGACTAAAGGAAAAAGTTCAGTTAAGGGTTTAAAACCCTAAAGGAAACGTTCAGTTTAGGGTTTTAAAACCCTAAGGCTGATTAAAGGAAAAAGTTCAGTTTAGGGTTTAAAACCCTAAGGCTAACTAAAGGAAAAAGTTTAGTTTAGGGTTTAAAACCCTAAAGGAAAAGTTCAGTTTAGGGTTTAAAACCCTAAGGCTGATTAAAGGAAAAGTTCAGTTTAGGGTTTAAAACCCTAATGCTGACTAAAGGAAAAAGTTCAGTTTAGGGTTTAAAACCCTAATGCTGACTAAATGGAAAGAGTTCAGTTTAGGGTTTAAAACCCTAATGCTGACTAAAGGAAAAGTTCAGTTTAGGGTTTAAAACCCTAATGCTGACTAAATGGAAAAAGTTCAGTTTAGGGTTTAAAACCCTAATGCTGACTAAAGGAAAAAGTTCAGTTTAGGGTTTAAAACCCTAATGCTGACTAAATGGAAAGAGTTCAGTTTAGGGTTTAAAACCCTAATGCTGACTAAAGGAAAAGTTCAGTTTAGGGTTTAAAACCCTAATGCTGACTAAAGGAAAAAGTTCAGTTTAGGGTTTAAAACCCTAATGCTGACTAAAGGAAAAGTTCAGTTTAGGGTTTAAAACCCTAATGCTGACTAAAGGAAAGAGTTCAGTTTAGGGTTTAAAACCCTAATGCTGACTAAAGGAAAAAGTTCAGTTTAGGGTTTAAAACCCTAATGCTGACTAAAGGAAAAAGTTCAGTTTAGGGTTTAAAACCCTAATGCTGACTAAATGGAAAGAGTTCAGTTTAGGGTTTAAAACCCTAATGCTGACTAAAGGAAAAGTTCAGTTTAGGGTTTAAAACCCTAATGCTGACTAAATGGAAAAAGTTCAGTTTAGGGTTTAAAACCCTAATGCTGACTAAAGGAAAAGTTCAGTTTAGGGTTTAAAACCCTAATGCTGACTAAATGGAAAGAGTTCAGTTTAGGGTTTAAAACCCTAATGCTGACTGAATGGAAAAGTTCAGTTTAGGGTTTAAAACCCTAATGCTGACTGAAAGGAAAAAGTTCAGTTTAGGGTTTAAAACCCTAATGCTGACTAAAGGAAAAGTTCAGTTTAGGGTTTAAAACCCTAATGCTGACTAAAGGGGAAAGAGTTCAGTTTAGGGTTTAAAACCCTAATGCTGACTGAAAGGAAAAAGTTCAGTTTAGGGTTTAAAACCCTAATGCTGACTAAAGGAAAAAGTTCAGTTTAGGGTTTAAAACCCTAATGCTGACTGAAAGGAAAGAGTTTAGTTTAGGGTTTAAAACCCTAATGCTGACTAAAGGAAAAAGTTCAGTTTAGGGTTTAAAACCCTAATGCTGACTAAATGGAAAGAGTTCAGTTTAGGGTTTAAAACCCTAATGTTGACTAAAGGAAAAGTTTAGTTTAGGGTTTAAAACCCTAATGCTGACTAAATGGAAAAAGTTCAGTTTAGGGTTTAAAACCCTAATGCTGACTAAAGGAAAAGTTCAGTTTAGGGTTTAAAACCCTAATGCTGACTGAAGGAAAGAGTTCAGTTTAGGGTTTAAAACCCTAATGCTGACTAAAGGAAAAAGTTCAGTTTAGGGTTTAAAACCCTAATGCTGACTGAAAGTAAAAGCTCAATTTAGGGTTTAAAACCCTAATGCTGACTGGAAGGAAAGAGTTCAGTTTAGGGTTTAAAACCCAAATGCTGACTAAAGTAAAAAGTTCAGTTTAGGGTTTAAAACCCTAATGCTGACTGAAAGGAAAAGTTCAATATAGGGTTTAAAACCCTAATGCTGACTGGAAGGAAAGAGTTCAGTTTAGGGTTTAAAATCCTAATGCTGACTAAAGGAAAAAGTTCAGTTTAGGGTTTAAAACCCTAATGCTGAATTAAAGGAAAAGTTCAGTTTAGTGTTTAAAACCCTAATGTTGACTAAAGGAAAAGTTCAGTTTAGGGTTTAAAACCCTAATGCTGACTGAAGGAAAGAGTTCAGTTTAGGGTTTAAAACCCTAATGCTGACTAAATGAAAAGGTTCAGTTTAGGGTGTAAAACCCTAATGCTGACTGAATGGAAAAGTTCAGTTTAGGGTTTAAAACCCTAATGCTAACTGGAAGGAAAGAGTTTAGTTTAGGGTTTAAAACCCTAATGCTGACTAAAGGAAAAAGTTCAGTTAAGGGTTTAAAACCCTAAAGGAAAAGTTCAGTTTAGGGTTTTAAAACCCTAAGGCTGATTAAAGGAAAACGTTCAGTTTAGGGTTTAAAACCCTAATGCTGACTGAAGGAAAGAGTTCAGTTTAGGGTTTAAAACCCTAATGCTGACTAAATGAAAAGGTTCAGTTTAGGGTGTAAAACCCTAATGCTGACTGAATGGAAAAGTTCAGTTTAGGGTTTAAAACCCTAATGCTAACTGGAAGGAAAGAGTTTAGTTTAGGGTTTAAAACCCTAATGCTGACTAAAGGAAAAAGTTCAGTTAAGGGTTTAAAACCCTAAAGGAAAAGTTCAGTTTAGGGTTTTAAAACCCTAAGGCTGATTAAAGGAAAAAGTTCAGTTTAGGGTTTAAAACCCTAAGGCTGACTAAAGGAAAAAGTTTAGTTTAGGGTTTAAAACCCTAAAGGAAAAGTTCAGTTTCGGGTTTAAAACCCTAAGGCTGATTAAAGGAAAAAGTTCAGTTTAGGGTTTAAAACTCTAATGCTGACTAAAGGAAAAAGTTCAGTTTAGGGTTTAAAACCCTAATGCTGACTAAATGGAAAGAGTTCAGTTTAGGGTTTAAAACCCTAATGCTGACTAAAGGAAAAGTTCAGTTTAGGGTTTAAAACCCTAATGCTGACTAAATGGAAAAAGTTCAATTTAGGGTTTAAAACCCTAATGCTGACTAAAGGAAAAGTTCAGTTTAGGGTTTAAAACCCTAATGCTAACTAAATGGAAAGAGTTCAGTTTAGTGTTTAAAACCCTAGTGCTGACTGAATTGAAAAGTTCAGTTTAGGGTTTAAAACCCTAATGCTGACTAAAGGAAAAAAGTTCAGTTTAGGGTTTAAAACCCTAATGCTGACTAAAGGAAAAAGTTCAGTTTAGGGTTTAAAACCCTAATGCTGACTGAAAGTAAAAGTTCAATTTAGGGTTTAAAACCCTAATGCTGACTGGAAGGAAAGAGTTCAGTTTAGGGTTTAAAACCCTAATGCTGACTAAAGTAAAAAGTTCAGTTTAGGGTTTAAAACCCTAATGCTGACTGAAAGGAAAAGTTCAATTTAGGGTTTAAAACCCTAATGCTGACTGGAAGGAAAGAGTTCAGTTTAGGGTTTAAAATCCTAATGCTGACTAAAGGAAAAGTTCAGTTTAGGGTTTAAAACCCTAATGCTGACTAAATGGAAAGAGTTCAGTGTAGGGTTTAAAACCCTAATGCTGACTGAATGGAAAAGTTCAGTTTAGGGTTTAAAACCCTAATGCTGACTGAAAGGAAAAAGTTCAGTTTAGGGTTTAAAACCCTAATGCTGACTAAAGGAAAAAAGTTCAGTTTTAGGGTTTAAAACCCTAATGCTGACAAAATGGAAAGATTCAGTTTAGGGTTTAAAACCCTAATGCTGACTGAAAGGAAAAAGTTCAGTTTAGGGTTTAAAACCCTAATGCTGACTAAAGGAAAAAGTTCAGTTTAGGGTTTAAAACCCTAATGCTGACTGAAGGAAAAAGTTCAGTTTAGGGTTTAAAACCCTAATGCTGACTGAAGGAAAAAGTTCAGATTAGGGTTTAAAACCCTAATGCTGACTGAATGGAAAGTTCAGTTTAGAGTTTAAAACCCTAATGCTGACTAAAGGAAAAAGTTCAGTTTAGGGTTTAAAACCCTAATGCTGACTGAAAGTAAAAGTTCAATTTAGGGTTTAAAACCCTAATGCTGACTGGAAGGAAAGAGTTCAGTTTAGGGTTTAAAACCCTAATGCTGACTAAAGTAAAAAGTTCAGTTTAGGGTTTAAAACTCTAATGCTGACTGAAAGGAAAAGTTCAGTTTAGGGTTTAAAACCCTAATGCTGACTGGAAAGAAAGAGTTCAGTTTAGGGTTTAAAATCCTAATGCTGACTAAAGGAAAAAGTTCAGTTTAGGGTTTAAAACCCTAATGCTGACTTAAAGGAAAAGTTCAGTTTAGGGTTTAAACCCCTAATGCTGTCTAAAGGAAAAGTTCAGTTTAGGGTTTAAAACCCTAATGCTGACTGAAGGAAAGAGTTCAGTTTAGGGTTTAAAACCCTAATGCTGACTAAAGGAAAAAGTTCAGTTTAGGATTTAAAACCCTAATACTGACTGAAAGTAAAAGCTCAATTTAGGGTTTAAAACCATAATACTGACTAGAAGGAAAGAGTTCAGTTTAGGGTTTAAAACCCTAATGCTGACTAAAGTAAAAAGTTCAGTTTAGGGTTTAAAACCCTAATGCTGACTGAAAGGAAAAGTTCAATTTAGGGTTTAAAACCCTAATGCTGACTGGAAGGAAAGAGTTCAGTTTAGGGTTTAAAATCCTAATGCTGACTAAAGGAAAAAGTTCAGTTTAGGGTTTAAAACCCTAATGCTGACTTAAAGGAAAAGTTCAGTTTAGGGTTTAAAACCCTAATGCTGACTAAAGGAAAAGTTCAGTTTAGGGTTTAAAACCCTAATGCTGACTGAAGGAAAGAGTTCAGTTTAGGGTTTAAAACCCTAATGCTGACTAAATGAAAAGGTTCAGTTTAGGGTGTAAAACCCTAATGCTGACTGAATGGAAAAGTTCAGTTTAGGGTTTAAAACCCTAATGATTACTGGAAGGAAAGAGTTTAGTTTAGGGTTTAAAACCCTAATGCTGACTAAAGGAAAAAGTTCAGTTAAGGGTTTAAAACCCTAAAGGAAAAGTTCAGTTTAGGGTTTTAAAACCCTAAGGCTGATTAAAGGAAAAAGTTCAGTTTAGGGTTTAAAACCCTAAGGCTGACTAAAGGAAAAAGTTTAGTTTAGGGTTTAAAACCCTAAAGGAAAAGTTCAGTTTAGGGTTTAAAACCCTAAGGATGATTAAAGGAAAAAGTTCAGTTTAGGGTTTAAAACCCTAATGCTGACTAAAGGAAAAAGTTCAGTTTAGGGTTTAAAACCCTAATGCTGACTAAATGGAAAGAGTTCAGTTTAGGGTTTAAAACCCTAATGCTGAATAAAGGAAAAGTTCAGTTTAGGGTTTAAAACCCTAATGCTGACTAAATGGAAAAAGTTCAATTTAGGGTTTAAAACCCTAATGCTGACTAAAGGAAAAGTTCAGTTTAGGGTTTAAAACCCTAATGCTGACTAAATGGAAAGAGTTCAGTTTAGTGTTTAAAACCCTAGTGCTGACTGAATTGAAAAGTTTAGTTTAGGGTTTAAAACCCTAATGCTGACTGAAAGGAAAAAGTTCAGTTTAGGGTTTAAAACCCTAATGCTGACTAAAGGAAAAGTTCAGTTTAGGGTTTAAAACCCTAATGCTGACAAAATGGAAAGATTCAGTTTAGGGTTTAAAACCCTAATGCTGACTGAAAGGAAAAAGTTCAGTTTAGGGTTTAAAACCCTAATGCTGACTAAAGGAAAAAGTTCAGTTTAGGGTTTAAAACCCTAATGCTGACTAAAGGAAAAAGTTCAGTTTAGGGTTTAAAACCCTAATGCTGACTGAAGGAAAAAGTTCAGTTTAGGGTTTAAAACCCTAATGCTGACTGAAGGAAAGAGTTCAGTTTAGGGTTTAAAACCCTAATGCTGACTAAAGGAAAAAGTTCAGTTTAGGGTTTAAAACCCTAATGCTTGACTGAAAGTAAAAGTTCAGTTTAGGGTTTAAAACCCTAATGCTGACTGGAAGGAAAGAGTTCAGTTTAGGGTTTAAAACCCTAATGCTGACTAAAGTAAAAAGTTCAGTTTAGGGTTTAAAACCCTAATGCTGACTGAAAGGAAAAGTTCAATTTAGGGTTTAAAACCCTAATGCTGACTGGAAGGAAAGAGTTCAGTTTAGGGTTTAAAATCCTAATGTTGACTAAAGGAAAAGTTCAGTTTAGGGTTTAAAATCCTAATGTTGACTAAAGGAAAAGTTCAGTTTAGGGTTTAAAACCCTAATGCTGACTGAATGGAAAAGTTCAGTTTAGGGTTTAAAACCCTAATGCTGACTGAAAGGAAAAAGTTCAGTTTAGGATTTAAAACCCTAATGCTGACTAAAGGAAAAGTTCACTTTAGGGTTTAAAACCCTAATGCTGACAAAATGGAAAGATTCAGTTTAGGGTTTAAAACCCTAATGCTGACTGAAAGGAAAAAGTTCAGTTTAGGGTTTAAAACCCTAATGCTGACTAAAGGAAAAAGTTCAGTTTAGGGTTTAAAACCCTAATGCTGACTGAAAGGAAAAAGTTCAGTTTAGGGTTTAAAACCCTAATGCTGACTGAAGGAAAAAGTTCAGTTTAGGGTTTAAAACCCTAATGCTGACTGAATGGAAAAGTTCAGTTTAGAGTTTAAAACCCTAATGCTGACTAAAGGAAAAAGTTCAGTTTAGGGTTTAAAACCCTAATGCTGACTGAAAGTAAAAGTTCAATTTAGGGTTTAAAACCCTAATGCTGACTGGAAGGAAAGAGTTCAGTTTAGGGTTTAAAACCCTAATGCTGACTAAAGTAAAAAGTTCAGTTTAGGGTTTAAAACCCTAATGCTGACTGAAAGGAAAAGTTCAGTTTAGGGTTTAAAACCCTAATGCTGACTGGAAAGAAAGAGTTCAGTTTAGGGTTTAAAATCCTAATGCTGACTAAAGGAAAAAGTTCAGTTTAGGGTTTAAAACCCTAATGCTGACTTAAAGGAAAAGTTCAGTTTAGGGTTTAAAACCCTAATGCTGTCTAAAGTAAAAGTTCAGTTTAGGGTTTAAAACCCTAATGCTGACTGAAGGAAAGAGTTCAGTTTAGGGTTTAAAACCCTAATGCTGACTAAAGGAAAAAGTTCAGTTTAGGATTTAAAACCCTAATGCTGACTGAAAGGAAAAGTTCAATTTAGGGTTTAAAACCATAATACTGACTAGAAGGAAAGAGTTCAGTTTAGGGTTTAAAACCCTAATGCTGACTAAAGTAAAAAGTTCAGTTTAGGGTTTAAAACCCTAATGCTGACTGAAAGGAAAAGTTCAATTTAGGGTTTAAAACCCTAATGCTGACTGGAAGGAAAGAGTTCAGTTTAGGGTTTAAAATCCTAATGCTGACTAAAGGAAAAAGTTCAGTTTAGGGTTTAAAACCCTAATGCTGACTTAAAGGAAAAGTTCAGTTTAGGGTTTAAAACCCTAATGCTGACTAAAGGAAAAGTTCAGTTTAGGGTTTAAAACCCTAATGCTGACTGAAGGAAAGAGTTCAGTTTAGGGTTTAAAACCCTAATGCTGACTAAATAAAAAGGTTCAGTTTAGGGTGTAAAACCCTAATGCTGACTGAATGGAAAAGTTCAGTTTAGGGTTTAAAACCCTAATGATTACTGGAAGGAAAGAGTTTAGTTTAGGGTTTAAAACCCTAATGCTGACTAAAGGAAAAAGTTAAGTTAAGGGTTTAAAACCCTAAAGGAAAAGTTCAGTTTAGGGTTTTAAAACCCTAAGGCTGATTAAAGGAAAAAGTTCAGGTTAGGGTTTAAAACCCTAAGGCTGACTAAAGGAAAAAGTTTAGTTTAGGGTTTAAAACCCTAAAGGAAAGGAAAAGTTCAGTTTAGGGTTTTAAAACCCTAAGGCTGATTAAAGGAAAAAGTTCAGTTTAGGGTTTAAAACCCTAATGCTGACTAAAGGAAAAAGTTCAGTTTAGGGTTTAAAACCCTAATGCTGACTAAATGGAAAGAGTTCAGTTTAGGGTTTAAAACCCTAATGCTGACTAACGGAAAAGTTCAGTTTAGGGTTTAAAACCCTAATGCTGACTAAATGGAAAAAGTTCAATTTAGGGTTTAAAACCCTAATGCTGACTAAAGGAAAAGTTCAGTTTAGGGTTTAAAACCCTAATGCTGACTAAATGGAAAGAGTTCAGTTTAGTGTTTAAAACCCTAGTGTTGACTGAATTGAAAAGTTTAGTTTAGGGTTTAAAACCCTAATGCTGACTGAAAGGAAAAAGTTTAGTTTAGGGTTTAAAACCCTAATGCTGACTAAAGGAAAAGTTCAGTTTAGGGTTTAAAACCCTAATGCTGACTGAAAGGAAAAAGTTCAGTTTAGGGTTTAAAACCCTAATGCTGACTAAAGGAAAAAGTTCAGTTTAGGGTTTGAAACCCTAATGCTGACTAAAGGAAAAAGTTCAGTTTAGGGTTTAAAACCCTAATGCTGACTGAAGGAAAAAGTTTAGTTTAGGGTTTAAAACCCTAATGCTGACTGAATGGAAAAGTTCAGTTTAGGGTTTAAAACCCTAATGCCGACTAAAGGAAAAAGTTCAGTTTAGGATTTAAAACCCTAATGCTGACTAAAGGAAAAATTTCAGTTTAGGGTTTAAAACCCTAATGCTGACTGAAAGTAAAAGTTCAGTTTAGAATTTAAAACCCTAATGCTGACTGGAAGGAAAAAGTTCAGTTTAGGGTTTAAAACCCTAATGCTGACTAAAGTAAAAAGTTCAGTTTAGGGTTTAAAACCCTAATGCTGACTGAAAGGAAAAGTTCAGTTTAGGGTTTAAAACCCTAAGGCTGACTGGAAGGAAAGAGTTCAATTTAGGGTTTAAAACCCTAATGCTGACTAAAGTAAAAAGTTCAGTTTAGGGTTTAAAACCCTAATGCTGACTGAAAGGAAAAGTTCAGTTTAGGTTTTAAAACCCTAATACTGACTGGAAGGAAAGAGTTCAGTTTAGGGTTTAAAATCCTAATGCTGACTAAAGGAAAAAGTTCAGTTTAGGATTTAAAACCCTAATGCTGACTTAAAGGAAAAGTTCAGTTTAGGGTTTAAAACCCTAATGCTGACTAAAGGAAAAGTTCAGTTTAGGGTTTAAACCCCTAATGCTGACTGAAGGAAAGAGTTCAGTTTAGGGTTTAAAACCCTAATGCTGACTAAAGGAAAAAGTTCAGTTTAGGGTTTAAAACCCTAAAGGAAAATTGAATAGAAAAGTTCAGTTTAGGGTTTAAAACTCTAATGCTAACTGGAAGGAAAGAGTTTAGTTTAGGGTTTAAAACCCTAATGCTGACTAAAGGAAAAAGTTCAGTTAAGGGTTTAAAACCCTAAAGGAAAAGTTCAGTTTAGGGTTTTAAAACCCTAAGGCTGATTAAAGGAAAAAGTTCAGTTTAGGGTTTAAAACGTTAAGGCTGACTAAAGGAAAAAGTTTAGTGTAGGGTTTAAAACCCTAAAGGAAAAGTTCGGTTTAGGGTTTTAAACGCTAAGGCTGATTAAAGGAAAAAGTTCAGTTTAGGGTTTAAAACCCTAATGCTGACTAAAGGAAAAAGTTCAGTTTAGGGGTTAAAACCCTAATGCTGACTAAATGGAAAGAGTTCAGTTTAGGGTTTAAAACCCTAATGCTGACTAAAGGAAAAGTTCAGTTTAGGGTTTAAAACCCTAATGCTGACTAAATGGATAAAGTTCAGTTTAGGGTTTAAAACCCTAATGCTGACAAAAGGAAAAGTTCAGTTTAGGGTTTAAAACCCTAATGCTGACTAAATGGAAAGAGTTCAGTTTAGGGTTTAAAACCCTAATGCTGACTGAATGGAAAAGTTCAGTTTAGGGTTTAAAACCCTAATGCTGACTGAAAGGAAAAAGTTCAGTTTAGGGTTTAAAACCCTAATGCTGACTAAAGGAAAAGTTCACTTTAGGGTTTAAAACCCTAATGCTAACAAAAATGGAAAAGTTCAGTTTAGGGTTTAAAACCCTAATGCTGACTGAAAGGAAAAAGTTCAGTTTAGGGTTTAAAACCCTAATGCTGACTAAAGGAAAAAAGTTCCGTTTAGGGTTTAAAACCCTAATGCTGACTGAAGGAAAAAGTTCAGTTTAGGGTTTAAAACCCTAATGCTGACTGAAGGAAAAAGTTCAGTTTAGGGTTTAAAACCCTAATGCTGACTGAATGGAAAGTTCAGTTTAGAGTTTAAAACCCTAATGCTGACTAAAGGAAAAAGTTCAGTTTAGGGTTTAAAACCCTAATGCTGACTGAAAGTAAAAGTTCAATTTAGGGTTTAAAACCCTAATGCTGACTGGAAGGAAAGAGTTCAGTTTAGGGTTTAAAACCCTAATGCTGACTAAAGTAAAAAGTTCAGTTTAGGGTTTAAAACTCTAATGCTGACTGAAAGGAAAAGTTCAGTTTAGGGTTTAAAACCCTAATGCTGACTGGAAGGAAAGAGTTCAGTTTAGGGTTTAAAACCCTAATGCTGACTAAAGGAAAAAGTTCAGTTTAGGGTTTAAAACCCTAATGCTGACTTAAAGGAAAAGTTCAGTTTAGGGTTTAAACCCCTAATGCTGTCTAAAGTAAAAGTTCAGTTTAGGGTTTAAAACCCTAATGCTGACTGAAGGAAAGAGTTCAGTTTAGGGTTTAAAACCCTAATGCTGACTAAAGGAAAAAGTTCAGTTTAGGATTTAAAACCCTAATACTGACTGAAAGTAAAAGCTCAATTTAGGGTTTAAAACCATAATACTGACTAGAAGGAAAGAGTTCAGTTTAGGGTTTAAAACCCTAATGCTGACTAAAGTAAAAAGTTCAGTTTAGGGTTTAAAACCCTAATGCTGACTGAAAGGAAAAGTTCAATTTAGGGTTTAAAACCCTAATGCTGACTGGAAGGAAAGAGTTCAGTTTAGGGTTTAAAATCCTAATGCTGACTAAAGGAAAACGTTCAGTTTAGGGTTTAAAACCCTAATGCTGACTTAAAGGAAAAGTTCAGTTTAGGGTTTAAAACCCTAATGCTGACTAAAGGAAAAGTTCAGTTTAGGGTTTAAAACCCTAATGCTGACTGAAGGAAAGAGTTCAGTTTAGGGTTTAAAACCCTAATGCTGACTAAATGAAAAAGTTCAGTTTAGGGTTTAAAACCCTAATGCTGACTGAATGGAAAAGTTCAGTTTAGGGTTTAAAACCCTAATGATTACTGGAAGGAAAGAGTTTAGTTTAGGGTTTAAAACCCTAATGCTGACTAAAGGAAAAAGTTAAGTTAAGGGTTTAAAACCCTAAAGGAAAAGTTCAGTTTAGGGTTTTAAAACCCTAAGGCTGATTAAAGGAAAAAGTTCAGGTTAGGGTTTAAAACCCTAAGGCTGACTAAAGGAAAAAGTTTAGTTTAGGGTTTAAAACCCTAAAGGAAAAGTTCAGTTTAGGGTTTAAAACCCTAAGGATGATTAAAGGAAAAAGTTCAGTTTAGGGTTTAAAACCCTAATGCTGACTAAAGGAAAAAGTTCAGTTTAGGGTTTAAAACCCTAATGCTGACTAAATGGAAAGAGTTCAGTTTAGGGTTTAAAACCCTAATGCTGACTAACGGAAAAGTTCAGTTTAGGGTTTAAAACCCTAATGCTGACTAAATGGAAAAAGTTCAATTTAGGGTTTAAAACCCTAATGCTGACTAAAGGAAAAGTTCAGTTTAGGGTTTAAAACCCTAATGCTGACTAAATGGAAAGAGTTCAGTTTAGTGTTTAAAACCCTAGTGCTGACTGAATTGAAAAGTTTAGTTTAGGGTTTAAAACCCTAATGCTGACTGAAAGGAAAAAGTTCAGTTTAGGGTTTAAAACCCTAATGCTGACTAAAGGAAAAGTTCAGTTTAGGGTTTAAAACCCTAATGCTGACTGAAAGGAAAAAGTTCAGTTTAGGGTTTAAAACCCTAATGCTGACTAAAGGAAAAGTTCAGTTTAGGGTTTAAACCCCTAATGCTGTCTAAAGTAAAAGTTCAGTTTAGGGTTTAAAACCCTAATGCTGACTGAAGGAAAGAGTTCAGTTTAGGGTTTAAAACCCTAATGCTGACTAAAGGAAAAAGTTCAGTTTAGGATTTAAAACCCTAATACTGACTGAAAGTAAAAGCTCAATTTAGGGTTTAAAACCATAATACTGACTAGAAGGAAAGAGTTCAGTTTAGGGTTTAAAACCCTAATGCTGACTAAAGTAAAAAGTTCAGTTTAGGGTTTAAAACCCTAATGCTGACTGAAAGGAAAAGTTCAATTTAGGGTTTAAAACCCTAATGCTGACTGGAAGGAAAGAGTT
Organism: Nicotiana sylvestris; assembly: GCF_000393655.2. Classification (NCBI taxonomy): domain Eukaryota; kingdom Viridiplantae; phylum Streptophyta; class Magnoliopsida; order Solanales; family Solanaceae; genus Nicotiana; species Nicotiana sylvestris. The sequence goes on along the minus strand of NC_091066.1, from coordinate 147,123,404 downwards.
CAGTTTAGGGTTTAAAATCCTAATGCTGACTAAAGGAAAAAGTTCAGTTTAGGGTTTAAAACCCTAATGCTGACTTAAAGGAAAAGTTCAGTTTAGGGTTTAAAACCCTAATGCTGACTAAAGGAAAAGTTCAGTTTAGGGTTTAAAACCCTAATGCTGACTGAAGGAAAGAGTTCAGTTTAGGGTTTAAAACCCTAATGCTGACTAAATGAAAAGGTTCAGTTTAGGGTGTAAAACCCTAATGCTGACTGAATGGAAAAGTTCAGTTTAGGGTTTAAAACCCTAATGATTACTGGAAGGAAAGAGTTTAGTTTAGGGTTTAAAACCCTAATGCTGACTAAAGGAAAAAGTTCAGTTAAGGGTTTAAAACCCTAAAGGAAAAGTTCAGTTTAGGGTTTTAAAACCCTAAGGCTGATTAAAGGAAAAAGTTCAGGTTAGGGTTTAAAACCCTAAGGCTGACTAAAGGAAAAAGTTTAGTTTAGGGTTTAAAACCCTAAAGGAAAAGTTCAGTTTAGGGTTTAAAACCCTAAGGATGATTAAAGGAAAAAGTTCAGTTTAGGGTTTAAAACCCTAATGCTGACTAAAGGAAAAAGTTCAGTTTAGGGTTTAAAACCCTAATGCTGACTAAATGGAAAGAGTTCAGTTTAGGGTTTAAAACCCTAATGCTGACTAACGGAAAAGTTCAGTTTAGGGTTTAAAACCCTAATGCTGACTAAATGGAAAAAGTTCAATTTAGGGTTTAAAACCCTAATGCTGACTAAAGGAAAAGTTCAGTTTAGGGTTTAAAACCCTAATGCTGACTAAATGGAAAGAGTTCAGTTTAGTGTTTAAAACCCTAGTGCTGACTGAATTGAAAAGTTTAGTTTAGGGTTTAAAACCCTAATGCTGACTGAAAGGAAAAAGTTCAGTTTAGGGTTTAAAACCCTAATGCTGACTAAAGGAAAAGTTCAGTTTAGGGTTTAAAACCCTAATGCTGACTGAAAGGAAAAAGTTCAGTTTAGGGTTTAAAACCCTAATGCTGACTAAAGGAAAAAGTTCAGTTTAGGGTTTAAAACCCTAATGCTGACTAAAGGAAAAAGTTCAGTTTAGGGTTTAAAACCCTAATGCTGACTGAAGGAAAAAGTTTAGTTTAGGGTTTAAAACCCTAATGCTGACTGAATGGAAAGTTCAGTTTAGGGTTTAAAATCCTAATGCCGACTAAAGGAAAAAGTTCAGTTTAGGATTTAAAACCCTAATGCTGACTAAAGGAAAAAGTTCAGTTTAGGGTTTAAAACCCTAATGCTGACTGAAAGTAAAAGTTCAGTTTAGGATTTAAAACCCTAATGCTGACTGGAAGGAAAAAGTTCAGTTTAGGGTTTAAAACCCTAATGCTGACTAAAGTAAAAAGTTCAGTTTAGGGTTTAAAACCCTAATGCTGACTGAAAGGAAAAGTTCAGTTTAGGGTTTAAAACCCTAAGGCTGACTGGAAGGAAAGAGTTCAATTTAGGGTTTAAAACCCTAATGCTGACTAAAGTAAAAAGTTCAGTTTAGGGTTTAAAACCCTAATGCTGACTGAAAGGAAAAGTTCAGTTTAGGTTTTAAAACCCTAATACTGACTGGAAGGAAAGAGTTCAGTTTAGGGTTTAAAATCCTAATGCTGACTAAAGGAAAAAGTTCAGTTTAGGATTTAAAACCCTAATGCTGACTTAAAGGAAAAGTTCAGTTTAGGGTTTAAAACCCTAATGCTGACTAAAGGAAAAGTTCAGTTTATGATTTAAAACCCTAATACTGACTGGAAGGAAAGAGTTCAGTTTAGGGTTTAAAACCCTAATGCTGACTAAAGGAAAAAGTTCAGTTTAGGGTTTAAAACCCTAATGCTGACTGAATAGAAAAGTTCAGTTTAGGGTTTAAAACTCTAATGCTAACTGGAAGGAAAGAGTTTAGTTTAGGGTTTAAAACCCTAATGCTGACTAAAGGAAAAAGTTCAGTTAAGGGTTTAAAACCCTAAAGGAAAAGTTCAGTTTAGGGTTTTAAAACCCTAAGGCTGATTAAAGGAAAAAGTTCAGTTTAGGGTTTAAAACGTTAAGGCTGACTAAAGGAAAAAGTTTAGTGTAGGGTTTAAAACCCTAAAGGAAAAGTTCGGTTTAGGGTTTTAAACGCTAAGGCTGATTAAAGGAAAAAGTTCAGTTTAGGGTTTAAAACCCTAATGCTGACTAAAGGAAAAAGTTCAGTTTAGGGGTTAAAACCCTATTGCTGACTAAATGGAAAGAGTTCAGTTTAGGGTTTAAAACCCTAATGCTGACTAAAGGAAAAGTTCAGTTTAGGGTTTAAAACCCTAATGCTGACTAAATGGATAAAGTTCAATTTAGGGTTTAAAACCCTAATGCTGACTAAAGGAAAAGTTCAGTTTAGGGTTTAAAACCCTAATGCTGACTAAATGGAAAGAGTTCAGTTTAGTGTTTAAAACCCTAGTGTTGACTGAATTGAAAAGTTTAGTTTAGGGTTTAAAACCCTAATGCTGACTGAAAGGAAAAAGTTTAGTTTAGGGTTTAAAACCCTAATGCTGACTAAAGGAAAAGTTCAGTTTAGGGTTTAAAACCCTAATGCTGACTGAAAGGAAAAAGTTCAGTTTAGGGTTTAAAACCCTAATGCTGACTAAAGGGAAAAAGTTCAGTTTAGGGTTTGAAACCCTAATGCTGACTAAAGGAAAAAGTTCAGTTTAGGGTTTAAAACCCTAATGCTGACTGAAGGAAAAAGTTTAGTTTAGGGTTTAAAACCCTAATGATTACTGGAAGGAAAGAGTTTAGTTTAGGGTTTAAAACCCTAATGCTGACTAAAGGAAAAAGTTAAGTTAAGGGTTTAAAACCCTAAAGGAAAAGTTCAGTTTAGGGTTTTAAAACCCTAAGGCTGATTAAAGGAAAAAGTTCAGGTTAGGGTTTAAAACCCTAAGGCTGACTAAAGGAAAAAGTTTAGTTTAGGGTTTAAAACCCTAAAGGAAAAGTTCAGTTTAGGGTTTAAAACCCTAAGGATGATTAAAGGAAAAAGTTCAGTTTAGGGTTTAAAACCCTAATGCTGACTAAAGGAAAAAGTTCAGTTTAGGGTTTAAAACCCTAATGCTGACTAAATGGAAAGAGTTCAGTTTAGGGTTTAAAACCCTAATGCTGACTAACGGAAAAGTTCAGTTTAGGGTTTAAAACCCTAATGCTGACTAAATGGAAAAAGTTCAATTTAGGGTTTAAAACCCTAATGCTGACTAAAGGAAAAGTTCAGTTTAGGGTTTAAAACCCTAATGCTGACTAAATGGAAAGAGTTCAGTTTAGTGTTTAAAACCCTAGTGTTGACTGAATTGAAAAGTTTAGTTTAGGGTTTAAAACCCTAATGCTGACTGAAAGGAAAAAGTTTAGTTTAGGGTTTAAAACCCTAATGCTGACTAAAGGAAAAGTTCAGTTTAGGGTTTAAAACCCTAATGCTGACTGAAAGGAAAAAGTTCAGTTTAGGGTTTAAAACCCTAATGCTGACTAAAGGAAAAAGTTCAGTTTAGGGTTTGAAACCCTAATGCTGACTAAAGGAAAAAGTTCAGTTTAGGGTTTAAAACCCTAATGCTGACTGAAGGAAAAAGTTTAGTTTAGGGTTTAAAACCCTAATGCTGACTGAATGGAAAAGTTCAGTTTAGGGTTTAAAACCCTAATGCCGACTAAAGGAAAAAGTTCAGTTTAGGATTTAAAACCCTAATGCTGACTAAAGGAAAAATTTCAGTTTAGGGTTTAAAACCCTAATGCTGACTGAAAGTAAAAGTTCAGTTTAGAATTTAAAACCCTAATGCTGACTGGAAGGAAAAAGTTCAGTTTAGGGTTTAAAACCCTAATGCTGACTAAAGTAAAAAGTTCAGTTTAGGGTTTAAAACCCTAATGCTGACTGAAAGGAAAAGTTCAGTTTAGGGTTTAAAACCCTAAGGCTGACTGGAAGGAAAGAGTTCAATTTAGGGTTTAAAACCCTAATGCTGACTAAAGTAAAAAGTTCAGTTTAGGGTTTAAAACCCTAATGCTGACTGAAAGGAAAAGTTCAGTTTAGGTTTTAAAACCCTAATACTGACTGGAAGGAAAGAGTTCAGTTTAGGGTTTAAAATCCTAATGCTGACTAAAGGAAAAAGTTCAGTTTAGGATTTAAAACCCTAATGCTGACTTAAAGGAAAAGTTCAGTTTAGGGTTTAAAACCCTAATGCTGACTAAAGGAAAAGTTCAGTTTAGGGTTTAAACCCCTAATGCTGACTGAAGGAAAGAGTTCAGTTTAGGGTTTAAAACCCTAATGCTGACTAAAGGAAAAAGTTCAGTTTAGGGTTTAAAACCCTAAAGGAAAATTGAATAGAAAAGTTCAGTTTAGGGTTTAAAACTCTAATGCTAACTGGAAGGAAAGAGTTTAGTTTAGGGTTTAAAACCCTAATGCTGACTAAAGGAAAAAGTTCAGTTAAGGGTTTAAAACCCTAAAGGAAAAGTTCAGTTTAGGGTTTTAAAACCCTAAGGCTGATTAAAGGAAAAAGTTCAGTTTAGGGTTTAAAACGTTAAGGCTGACTAAAGGAAAAAGTTTAGTGTAGGGTTTAAAACCCTAAAGGAAAAGTTCGGTTTAGGGTTTTAAACGCTAAGGCTGATTAAAGGAAAAAGTTCAGTTTAGGGTTTAAAACCCTAATGCTGACTAAAGGAAAAAGTTCAGTTTAGGGTTTAAAACCCTATTGCTGACTAAATGGAAAGAGTTCAGTTTAGGGTTTAAAACCCTAATGCTGACTAAAGGAAAAGTTCAGTTTAGGGTTTAAAACCCTAATGCTGACTAAATGGATAAAGTTCAGTTTAGGGTTTAAAACCCTAATGCTGACTAAAAGGAAAAGTTCAGTTTAGGGTTTAAAACCCTAATGCTGACTAAATGGAAAGAGTTCAGTTTAGGGTTTAAAACCCTAATGCTGACTGAATGGAAAAGTTCAGTTTAGGGTTTAAAACCCTAATGCTGACTGAAAGGAAAAAGTTCAGTTTAGGGTTTAAAACCCTAATGCTGACTAAAGGAAAAGTTCACTTTAGGGTTTAAAACCCTAATGCTAACAAAATGGAAAGATTCAGTTTAGGGTTTAAAACCCTAATGCTGACTGAAAGGAAAAAGTTCAGTTTAGGGTTTAAAACCCTAATGCTGACTAAAGGAAAAAGTTCAGTTTAGGGTTTAAAACCCTAATGCTGACTGAAGGAAAAAGTTCAGTTTAGGGTTTAAAACCCTAATGCTGACTGAAGAAAAAGTTCAGTTTAGGGTTTAAAACCCTAATGCTGACTGAATGGAAAGTTCAGTTTAGAGTTTAAAACCCTAATGCTGACTAAAGGAAAAAGTTCAGTTTAGGGTTTAAAACCCTAATGCTGACTGAAAGTAAAAGTTCAATTTAGGGTTTAAAACCCTAATGCTGACTGGAAGGAAAGAGTTCAGTTTAGGGTTTAAAACCCTAATGCTGACTAAAGTAAAAAGTTCAGTTTAGGGTTTAAAACTCTAATGCTGACTGAAAGGAAAAGTTCAGTTTAGGGTTTAAAACCTTAATGCTGACTGGAAAGAAAGAGTTCAGTTTAGGGTTTAAAATCCTAATGCTGACTAAAGGAAAAAGTTCAGTTTAGGGTTTAAAACCCTAATGCTGACTTAAAGGAAAAGTTCAGTTTAGGGTTTAAACCCCTAATGCTGTCTAAAGTAAAAGTTCAGTTTAGGGTTTAAAACCCTAATGCTGACTGAAGGAAAGAGTTCAGTTTAGGGTTTAAAACCCTAATGCTGACTAAAGGAAAAAGTTCAGTTTAGGATTTAAAACCCTAATACTGACTGAAAGTAAAAGCTCAATTTAGGGTTTAAAACCATAATACTGACTAGAAGGAAAGAGTTCAGTTTAGGGTTTAAAACCCTAATGCTGACTAAAGTAAAAAGTTCAGTTTAGGGTTTAAAACCCTAATGCTGACTGAAAGGAAAAGTTCAATTTAGGGTTTAAAACCCTAATGCTGACTGGAAGGAAAGAGTTCAGTTTAGGGTTTAAAATCCTAATGCTGACTAAAGGAAAACGTTCAGTTTAGGGTTTAAAACCCTAATGCTGACTTAAAGGAAAAGTTCAGTTTAGGGTTTAAAACCCTAATGCTGACTAAAGGAAAAGTTCAGTTTAGGGTTTAAAACCCTAATGCTGACTGAAGGAAAGAGTTCAGTTTAGGGTTTAAAACCCTAATGCTGACTAAATAAAAAGGTTCAGTTTAGGGTGTAAAACCCTAATGCTGACTGAATGGAAAAGTTCAGTTTAGGGTTTAAAACCCTAATGATTACTGGAAGGAAAGAGTTTAGTTTAGGGTTTAAAACCCTAATGCTGACTAAAGGAAAAAGTTAAGTTAAGGGTTTAAAACCCTAAAGGAAAAGTTCAGTTTAGGGTTTTAAAACCCTAAGGCTGATTAAAGGAAAAAGTTCAGGTTAGGGTTTAAAACCCTAAGGCTGACTAAAGGAAAAAGTTTAGTTTAGGGTTTAAAACCCTAAAGGAAAAGTTCAGTTTAGGGTTTAAAACCCTAAGGATGATTAAAGGAAAAAGTTCAGTTTAGGGTTTAAAACCCTAATGCTGACTAAAGGAAAAAAGTTCAGTTTAGGGTTTAAAACCCTAATGCTGACTAAATGGAAAGAGTTCAGTTTAGGGTTTAAAACCCTAATGCTGACTAACGGAAAAGTTCAGTTTAGGGTTTAAAACCCTAATGCTGACTAAATGGAAAAAGTTCAATTTAGGGTTTAAAACCCTAATGCTGACTAAAGGAAAAGTTCAGTTTAGGGTTTAAAACCCTAATGCTGACTAAATGGAAAGAGTTCAGTTTAGTGTTTAAAACCCTAGTGCTGACTGAATTGAAAAGTTTAGTTTAGGGTTTAAAACCCTAATGCTGACTGAAAGGAAAAAGTTCAGTTTAGGGTTTAAAACCCTAATGCTGACTAAAGGAAAAGTTCAGTTTAGGGTTTAAAACCCTAATGCTGACTGAAAGGAAAAAGTTCAGTTTAGGGTTTAAAACCCTAATGCTGACTAAAGGAAAAGTTCAGTTTAGGGTTTAAACCCCTAATGCTGTCTAAAGTAAAAGTTCAGTTTAGGGTTTAAAACCCTAATGCTGACTGAAGGAAAGAGTTCAGTTTAGGGTTTAAAACCCTAATGCTGACTAAAGGAAAAAGTTCAGTTTAGGATTTAAAACCCTAATACTGACTGAAAGTAAAAGCTCAATTTAGGGTTTAAAACCATAATACTGACTAGAAGGAAAGAGTTCAGTTTAGGGTTTAAAACCCTAATGCTGACTAAAGTAAAAAGTTCAGTTTAGGGTTTAAAACCCTAATGCTGACTGAAAGGAAAAGTTCAATTTAGGGTTTAAAACCCTAATGCTGACTGGAAGGAAAGAGTTCAGTTTAGGGTTTAAAATCCTAATGCTGACTAAAGGAAAAAGTTCAGTTTAGGGTTTAAAACCCTAATGCTGACTTAAAGGAAAAGTTCAGTTTAGGGTTTAAAACCCTAATGCTGACTAAAGGAAAAGTTCAGTTTAGGGTTTAAAACCCTAATGCTGACTGAAGGAAAGAGTTCAGTTTAGGGTTTAAAACCCTAATGCTGACTAAATAAAAAGGTTCAGTTTAGGGTGTAAAACCCTAATGCTGACTGAATGGAAAAGTTCAGTTTAGGGTTTAAAACCCTAATGATTACTGGAAGGAAAGAGTTTAGTTTAGGGTTTAAAACCCTAATGCTGACTAAAGGAAAAAGTTAAGTTAAGGGTTTAAAACCCTAAAGGAAAAGTTCAGTTTAGGGTTTTAAAACCCTAAGGCTGATTAAAGGAAAAAGTTCAGGTTAGGGTTTAAAACCCTAAGGCTGACTAAAGGAAAAAGTTTAGTTTAGGGTTTAAAACCCTAAAGGAAAAGTTCAGTTTAGGGTTTAAAACCCTAAGGATGATTAAAGGAAAAAGTTCAGTTTAGGGTTTAAAACCCTAATGCTGACTAAAGGAAAAAGTTCAGTTTAGGGTTTAAAACCCTAATGCTGACTAAATGGAAAGAGTTCAGTTTAGGGTTTAAAACCCTAATGCTGACTAACAGGAAAAGTTCAGTTTAGGGTTTAAAACCCTAATGCTGACTAAATGGAAAAAGTTCAATTTAGGGTTTAAAACCCTAATGCTGACTAAAGGAAAAGTTCAGTTTAGGGTTTAAAACCCTAATGCTGACTAAATGGAAAGAGTTCAGTTTAGTGTTTAAAACCCTAGTGCTGACTGAATTGAAAAGTTTAGTTTAGGGTTTAAAACCCTAATGCTGACTGAAAGGAAAAAGTTCAGTTTAGGGTTTAAAACCCTAATGCTGACTAAAGGAAAAGTTCAGTTTAGGGTTTAAAACCCTAATGCTGACTGAAAGGAAAAAGTTCAGTTTAGGGTTTAAAACCCTAATGCTGACTAAAGGAAAAAAGTTCAGTTTAGGGTTTGAAACCCTAATGCTGACTAAAGGAAAAAGTTCAGTTTAGGGTTTAAAACCCTAATGCTGACTGAAGGAAAAAGTTTAGTTTAGGGTTTAAAACCCTAATGCTGACTGAATGGAAAGTTCAGTTTAGGGTTTAAAATCCTAATGCCGACTAAAGGAAAAAGTTCAGTTTAGGATTTAAAACCCTAATGCTGACTAAAGGAAAAAGTTCAGTTTAGGGTTTAAAACCCTAATGCTGACTGAAAGTAAAAGTTCAGTTTAGGATTTAAAACCCTAATGCTGACTGGAAGGAAAAAGTTCAGTTTAGGGTTTAAAACCCTAATGCTGACTAAAGTAAAAAGTTCAGTTTAGGGTTTAAAACCCTAATGCTGACTGAAAGGAAAAGTTCAGTTTAGGGTTTAAAACCCTAAGGCTGACTGGAAGGAAAGAGTTCAATTTAGGGTTTAAAACCCTAATGCTGACTAAAGTAAAAAGTTCAGTTTAGGGTTTAAAACCCTAATGCTGACTGAAAGGAAAAGTTCAGTTTAGGTTTTAAAACCCTAATACTGACTGGAAGGAAAGAGTTCAGTTTAGGGTTTAAAATCCTAATGCTGACTAAAGGAAAAAGTTCAGTTTAGGATTTAAAACCCTAATGCTGACTTAAAGGAAAAGTTCAGTTTAGGGTTTAAAACCCTAATGCTGACTAAAGGAAAAGTTCAGTTTATGATTTAAACCCCTAATGCTGACTGAAGGAAAGAGTTCAGTTTAGGGTTTAAAACCCTAATGCTGACTAAAGGAAAAAGTTCAGTTTAGGGTTTAAAACCCTAATGCTGACTGAATAGAAAAGTTCAGTTTAGGGTTTAAAACTCTAATGCTAACTGGAAGGAAAGAGTTTAGTTTAGGGTTTAAAACCCTAATGCTGACTAAAGGAAAAAGTTCAGTTAAGGGTTTAAAACCCTAAAGGAAAAGTTCAGTTTAGGGTTTTAAAACCCTAAGGCTGATTAAAGGAAAAAGTTCAGTTTAGGGTTTAAAACGTTAAGGCTGACTAAAGGAAAAAGTTTAGTGTAGGGTTTAAAACCCTAAAGGAAAAGTTCGGTTTAGGGTTTTAAACGCTAAGGCTGATTAAAGGAAAAAGTTCAGTTTAGGGTTTAAAACCCTAATGCTGACTAAAGGAAAAAGTTCAGTTTAGGGGTTAAAACCCTATTGCTGACTAAATGGAAAGAGTTCAGTTTAGGGTTTAAAACCCTAATGCTGACTAAAGGAAAAGTTCAGTTTAGGGTTTAAAACCCTAATGCTGACTAAATGGATAAAGTTCAATTTAGGGTTTAAAACCCTAATGCTGACTAAAGGAAAAGTTCAGTTTAGGGTTTAAAACCCTAATGCTGACTAAATGGAAAGAGTTCAGTTTAGTGTTTAAAACCCTAGTGTTGACTGAATTGAAAAGTTTAGTTTAGGGTTTAAAACCCTAATGCTGACTGAAAGGAAAAAGTTTAGTTTAGGGTTTAAAACCCTAATGCTGACTAAAGGAAAAGTTCAGTTTAGGGTTTAAAACCCTAATGCTGACTGAAAGGAAAAAGTTCAGTTTAGGGTTTAAAACCCTAATGCTGACTAAAGGAAAAAAGTTCAGTTTAGGGTTTGAAACCCTAATGCTGACTAAAGGAAAAAGTTCAGTTTAGGGTTTAAAACCCTAATGCTGACTGAAGGAAAAAGTTTAGTTTAGGGTTTAAAACCCTAATGATTACTGGAAGGAAAGAGTTTAGTTTAGGGTTTAAAACCCTAATGCTGACTAAAGGAAAAAGTTAAGTTAAGGGTTTAAAACCCTAAAGGAAAAGTTCAGTTTAGGGTTTTAAAACCCTAAGGCTGATTAAAGGAAAAAGTTCAGGTTAGGGTTTAAAACCCTAAGGCTGACTAAAGGAAAAAGTTTAGTTTAGGGTTTAAAACCCTAAAGGAAAAGTTCAGTTTAGGGTTTAAAACCCTAAGGATGATTAAAGGAAAAAGTTCAGTTTAGGGTTTAAAACCCTAATGCTGACTAAAGGAAAAAGTTCAGTTTAGGGTTTAAAACCCTAATGCTGACTAAATGGAAAGAGTTCAGTTTAGGGTTTAAAACCCTAATGCTGACTAACGGAAAAGTTCAGTTTAGGGTTTAAAACCCTAATGCTGACTAAATGGAAAAAGTTCAATTTAGGGTTTAAAACCCTAATGCTGACTAAAGGAAAAGTTCAGTTTAGGGTTTAAAACCCTAATGCTGACTAAATGGAAAGAGTTCAGTTTAGTGTTTAAAACCCTAGTGTTGACTGAATTGAAAAGTTTAGTTTAGGGTTTAAAACCCTAATGCTGACTGAAAGGAAAAAGTTTAGTTTAGGGTTTAAAACCCTAATGCTGACTAAAGGAAAAGTTCAGTTTAGGGTTTAAAACCCTAATGCTGACTGAAAGGAAAAAGTTCAGTTTAGGGTTTAAAACCCTAATGCTGACTAAAGGAAAAAAGTTCAGTTTAGGGTTTGAAACCCTAATGCTGACTAAAGGAAAAAGTTCAGTTTAGGGTTTAAAACCCTAATGCTGACTGAAGGAAAAAGTTTAGTTTAGGGTTTAAAACCCTAATGCTGACTGAATGGAAAGTTCAGTTTAGGGTTTAAAACCCTAATGCCGACTAAAGGAAAAAGTTCAGTTTAGGATTTAAAACCCTAATGCTGACTAAAGGAAAAATTTCAGTTTAGGGTTTAAAACCCTAATGCTGACTGAAAGTAAAAGTTCAGTTTAGAATTTAAAACCCTAATGCTGACTGGAAGGAAAAAGTTCAGTTTAGGGTTTAAAACCCTAATGCTGACTAAAGTAAAAAGTTCAGTTTAGGGTTTAAAACCCTAATGCTGACTGAAAGGAAAAGTTCAGTTTAGGGTTTAAAACCCTAAGGCTGACTGGAAGGAAAGAGTTCAATTTAGGGTTTAAAACCCTAATGCTGACTAAAGTAAAAAGTTCAGTTTAGGGTTTAAAACCCTAATGCTGACTGAAAGGAAAAGTTCAGTTTAGGTTTTAAAACCCTAATACTGACTGGAAGGAAAGAGTTCAGTTTAGGGTTTAAAATCCTAATGCTGACTAAAGGAAAAAGTTCAGTTTAGGATTTAAAACCCTAATGCTGACTTAAAGGAAAAGTTCAGTTTAGGGTTTAAAACCCTAATGCTGACTAAAGGAAAAGTTCAGTTTAGGGTTTAAACCCCTAATGCTGACTGAAGGAAAGAGTTCAGTTTAGGGTTTAAAACCCTAATGCTGACTAAAGGAAAAAGTTCAGTTTAGGGTTTAAAACCCTAAAGGAAAATTGAATAGAAAAGTTCAGTTTAGGGTTTAAAACTCTAATGCTAACTGGAAGGAAAGAGTTTAGTTTAGGGTTTAAAACCCTAATGCTGACTAAAGGAAAAAGTTCAGTTAAGGGTTTAAAACCCTAAAGGAAAAGTTCAGTTTAGGGTTTTAAAACCCTAAGGCTGATTAAAGGAAAAAGTTCAGTTTAGGGTTTAAAACGTTAAGGCTGACTAAAGGAAAAAGTTTAGTGTAGGGTTTAAAACCCTAAAGGAAAAGTTCGGTTTAGGGTTTTAAACGCTAAGGCTGATTAAAGGAAAAAGTTCAGTTTAGGGTTTAAAACCCTAATGCTGACTAAAGGAAAAAGTTCAGTTTAGGGGTTAAAACCCTATTGCTGACTAAATGGAAAGAGTTCAGTTTAGGGTTTAAAACCCTAATGCTGACTAAAGGAAAAGTTCAGTTTAGGGTTTAAAACCCTAATGCTGACTAAATGGATAAAGTTCAGTTTAGGGTTTAAAACCCTAATGCTGACAAAAGGAAAAGTTCAGTTTAGGGTTTAAAACCCTAATGCTGACTAAATGGAAAGAGTTCAGTTTAGGGTTTAAAACCCTAATGCTGACTGAATGGAAAAGTTCAGTTTAGGGTTTAAAACCCTAATGCTGACTGAAAGGAAAAAGTTCAGTTTAGGGTTTAAAACCCTAATGCTGACTAAAGGAAAAGTTCACTTTAGGGTTTAAAACCCTAATGCTAACAAAATGGAAAGATTCAGTTTAGGGTTTAAAACCCTAATGCTGACTGAAAGGAAAAAGTTCAGTTTAGGGTTTAAAACCCTAATGCTGACTAAAGGAAAAAGTTCAGTTTAGGGTTTAAAACCCTAATGCTGACTGAAGGAAAAAGTTTAGTTTAGGGTTTAAAACCCTAATGCTGACTGAAGAAAAAAGTTCAGTTTAGGGTTTAAAACCCTAATGCTGACTGAATGGAAAGTTCAGTTTAGAGTTTAAAACCCTAATGCTGACTAAAGGAAAAAGTTCAGTTTAGGGTTTAAAACCCTAATGCTGACTGAAAGTAAAAGTTCAATTTAGGGTTTAAAACCCTAATGCTGACTGGAAGGAAAGAGTTCAGTTTAGGGTTTAAAACCCTAATGCTGACTAAAGTAAAAAGTTCAGTTTAGGGTTTAAAACTCTAATGCTGACTGAAAGGAAAAGTTCAGTTTAGGGTTTAAAACCTTAATGCTGACTGGAAAGAAAGAGTTCAGTTTAGGGTTTAAAATCCTAATGCTGACTAAAGGAAAAAGTTCAGTTTAGGGTTTAAAACCCTAATGCTGACTTAAAGGAAAAGTTCAGTTTAGGGTTTAAACCCCTAATGCTGTCTAAAGTAAAAGTTCAGTTTAGGGTTTAAAACCCTAATGCTGACTGAAGGAAAGAGTTCAGTTTAGGGTTTAAAACCCTAATGCTGACTAAAGGAAAAAGTTCAGTTTAGGATTTAAAACCCTAATACTGACTGAAAGTAAAAGCTCAATTTAGGGTTTAAAACCATAATACTGACTAGAAGGAAAGAGTTCAGTTTAGGGTTTAAAACCCTAATGCTGACTAAAGTAAAAAGTTCAGTTTAGGGTTTAAAACCCTAATGCTGACTGAAAGGAAAAGTTCAATTTAGGGTTTAAAACCCTAATGCTGACTGGAAGGAAAGAGTTCAGTTTAGGGTTTAAAATCCTAATGCTGACTAAAGGAAAACGTTCAGTTTAGGGTTTAAAACCCTAATGCTGACTTAAAGGAAAAGTTCAGTTTAGGGTTTAAAACCCTAATGCTGACTAAAGGAAAAGTTCAGTTTAGGGTTTAAAACCCTAATGCTGACTGAAGGAAAGAGTTCAGTTTAGGGTTTAAAACCCTAATGCTGACTAAATAAAAAGGTTCAGTTTAGGGTGTAAAACCCTAATGCTGACTGAATGGAAAAGTTCAGTTTAGGGTTTAAAACCCTAATGATTACTGGAAGGAAAGAGTTTAGTTTAGGGTTTAAAACCCTAATGCTGACTAAAGGAAAAAGTTAAGTTAAGGGTTTAAAACCCTAAAGGAAAAGTTCAGTTTAGGGTTTTAAAACCCTAAGGCTGATTAAAGGAAAAAGTTCAGGTTAGGGTTTAAAACCCTAAGGCTGACTAAAGGAAAAAGTTTAGTTTAGGGTTTAAAACCCTAAAGGAAAAGTTCAGTTTAGGGTTTAAAACCCTAAGGATGATTAAAGGAAAAAGTTCAGTTTAGGGTTTAAAACCCTAATGCTGACTAAAGGAAAAAAGTTCAGTTTAGGGTTTAAAACCCTAATGCTGACTAAATGGAAAGAGTTCAGTTTAGGGTTTAAAACCCTAATGCTGACTAACGGAAAAGTTCAGTTTAGGGTTTAAAACCCTAATGCTGACTAAATGGAAAAAGTTCAATTTAGGGTTTAAAACCCTAATGCTGACTAAAGGAAAAGTTCAGTTTAGGGTTTAAAACCCTAATGCTGACTAAATGGAAAGAGTTCAGTTTAGTGTTTAAAACCCTAGTGCTGACTGAATTGAAAAGTTTAGTTTAGGGTTTAAAACCCTAATGCTGACTGAAAGGAAAAAGTTCAGTTTAGGGTTTAAAACCCTAATGCTGACTAAAGGAAAAGTTCAGTTTAGGGTTTAAAACCCTAATGCTGACTGAAAGGAAAAAGTTCAGTTTAGGGTTTAAAACCCTAATGCTGACTAAAGGAAAAGTTCAGTTTAGGGTTTAAACCCCTAATGCTGTCTAAAGTAAAAGTTCAGTTTAGGGTTTAAAACCCTAATGCTGACTGAAGGAAAGAGTTCAGTTTAGGGTTTAAAACCCTAATGCTGACTAAAGGAAAAAGTTCAGTTTAGGATTTAAAACCCTAATACTGACTGAAAGTAAAAGCTCAATTTAGGGTTTAAAACCATAATACTGACTAGAAGGAAAGAGTTCAGTTTAGGGTTTAAAACCCTAATGCTGACTAAAGTAAAAAGTTCAGTTTAGGGTTTAAAACCCTAATGCTGACTGAAAGGAAAAGTTCAATTTAGGGTTTAAAACCCTAATGCTGACTGGAAGGAAAGAGTTCAGTTTAGGGTTTAAAATCCTAATGCTGACTAAAGGAAAAAGTTCAGTTTAGGGTTTAAAACCCTAATGCTGACTTAAAGGAAAAGTTCAGTTTAGGGTTTAAAACCCTAATGCTGACTAAAGGAAAAGTTCAGTTTAGGGTTTAAAACCCTAATGCTGACTGAAGGAAAGAGTTCAGTTTAGGGTTTAAAACCCTAATGCTGACTAAATAAAAAGGTTCAGTTTAGGGTGTAAAACCCTAATGCTGACTGAATGGAAAAGTTCAGTTTAGGGTTTAAAACCCTAATGATTACTGGAAGGAAAGAGTTTAGTTTAGGGTTTAAAACCCTAATGCTGACTAAAGGAAAAAGTTAAGTTAAGGGTTTAAAACCCTAAAGGAAAAGTTCAGTTTAGGGTTTTAAAACCCTAAGGCTGATTAAAGGAAAAAGTTCAGGTTAGGGTTTAAAACCCTAAGGCTGACTAAAGGAAAAAGTTTAGTTTAGGGTTTAAAACCCTAAAGGAAAAGTTCAGTTTAGGGTTTAAAACCCTAAGGATGATTAAAGGAAAAAGTTCAGTTTAGGGTTTAAAACCCTAATGCTGACTAAAGGAAAAAGTTCAGTTTAGGGTTTAAAACCCTAATGCTGACTAAATGGAAAGAGTTCAGTTTAGGGTTTAAAACCCTAATGCTGACTAACGGAAAAGTTCAGTTTAGGGTTTAAAACCCTAATGCTGACTAAATGGAAAAAGTTCAATTTAGGGTTTAAAACCCTAATGCTGACTAAAGGAAAAGTTCAGTTTAGGGTTTAAAACCCTAATGCTGACTAAATGGAAAGAGTTCAGTTTAGTGTTTAAAACCCTAGTGCTGACTGAATTGAAAAGTTTAGTTTAGGGTTTAAAACCCTAATGCTGACTGAAAGGAAAAAGTTCAGTTTAGGGTTTAAAACCCTAATGCTGACTAAAGGAAAAGTTCAGTTTAGGGTTTAAAACCCTAATGCTGACTGAAAGGAAAAAGTTCAGTTTAGGGTTTAAAACCCTAATGCTGACTAAAGGAAAAAAGTTCAGTTTAGGGTTTGAAACCCTAATGCTGACTAAAGGAAAAAGTTCAGTTTAGGGTTTAAAACCCTAATGCTGACTGAAGGAAAAAGTTTAGTTTAGGGTTTAAAACCCTAATGCTGACTGAATGGAAAGTTCAGTTTAGGGTTTAAAATCCTAATGCCGACTAAAGGAAAAAGTTCAGTTTAGGATTTAAAACCCTAATGCTGACTAAAGGAAAAAGTTCAGTTTAGGGTTTAAAACCCTAATGCTGACTGAAAGTAAAAGTTCAGTTTAGGATTTAAAACCCTAATGCTGACTGGAAGGAAAAAGTTCAGTTTAGGGTTTAAAACCCTAATGCTGACTAAAGTAAAAAGTTCAGTTTAGGGTTTAAAACCCTAATGCTGACTGAAAGGAAAAGTTCAGTTTAGGGTTTAAAACCCTAAGGCTGACTGGAAGGAAAGAGTTCAATTTAGGGTTTAAAACCCTAATGCTGACTAAAGTAAAAAGTTCAGTTTAGGGTTTAAAACCCTAATGCTGACTGAAAGGAAAAGTTCAGTTTAGGTTTTAAAACCCTAATACTGACTGGAAGGAAAGAGTTCAGTTTAGGGTTTAAAATCCTAATGCTGACTAAAGGAAAAAGTTCAGTTTAGGATTTAAAACCCTAATGCTGACTTAAAGGAAAAGTTCAGTTTAGGGTTTAAAACCCTAATGCTGACTAAAGGAAAAGTTCAGTTTATGATTTAAACCCCTAATGCTGACTGAAGGAAAGAGTTCAGTTTAGGGTTTAAAACCCTAATGCTGACTAAAGGAAAAAGTTCAGTTTAGGGTTTAAAACCCTAATGCTGACTGAATAGAAAAGTTCAGTTTAGGGTTTAAAACTCTAATGCTAACTGGAAGGAAAGAGTTTAGTTTAGGGTTTAAAACCCTAATGCTGACTAAAGGAAAAAGTTCAGTTAAGGGTTTAAAACCCTAAAGGAAAAGTTCAGTTTAGGGTTTTAAAACCCTAAGGCTGATTAAAGGAAAAAGTTCAGTTTAGGGTTTAAAACGTTAAGGCTGACTAAAGGAAAAAGTTTAGTGTAGGGTTTAAAACCCTAAAGGAAAAGTTCGGTTTAGGGTTTTAAACGCTAAGGCTGATTAAAGGAAAAAGTTCA
This sequence comes from Nicotiana sylvestris, assembly GCF_000393655.2. NCBI lineage: Eukaryota > Viridiplantae > Streptophyta > Magnoliopsida > Solanales > Solanaceae > Nicotiana > Nicotiana sylvestris. The sequence continues at coordinate 147,106,444 of NC_091066.1, read as the reverse complement.
GTTTAGGGTTTAAAACCCTAATGCTGACTAAAGGAAAAAGTTCAGTTTAGGGGTTAAAACCCTATTGCTGACTAAATGGAAAGAGTTCAGTTTAGGGTTTAAAACCCTAATGCTGACTAAAGGAAAAGTTCAGTTTAGGGTTTAAAACCCTAATGCTGACTAAATGGATAAAGTTCAGTTTAGGGTTTAAAACCCTAATGCTGACAAAAGGAAAAGTTCAGTTTAGGGTTTAAAACCCTAATGCTGACTAAATGGAAAGAGTTCAGTTTAGGGTTTAAAACCCTAATGCTGACTGAATGGAAAAGTTCAGTTTAGGGTTTAAAACCCTAATGCTGACTGAAAGGAAAAAGTTCAGTTTAGGGTTTAAAACCCTAATGCTGACTAAAGGAAAAGTTCACTTTAGGGTTTAAAACCCTAATGCTGACAAAATGGAAAGATTCAGTTTAGGGTTTAAAACCCTAATGCTGACTGAAAGGAAAAAGTTCAGTTTAGGGTTTAAAACCCTAATGCTGACTAAAGGAAAAAGTTCAGTTTAGGGTTTAAAACCCTAATGCTGACTAAAGGAAAAAGTTCAGTTTAGGGTTTAAAACCCTAATGCTGACTGAATTGGAAAGAGTTCAGTTTAGGGTTTAAAACCCTAATGCTGACTGAATGGAAAAAGTTCAGTTTAGGGTTTAAAACCCTAATGCTGACTAAAGGAAAAAGTTCAGTTTAGGGTTTAAAACCCTAATGCTGACTGAAAGGAAAAGTTCAGTTTAGGGTTTAAAACCCTAATGCTGACTGGAAGGAAAGAGTTCAGTTTAGGGTTTAAAATCCTAATGCTGACTAAAGTAAAAAGTTCAGTTTAGGGTTTAAAACCCTAATGCTGACTGAAAGGAAAAGTTCAGTTTAGGGTTTAAAACCCTAATGCTGACTGGAAGGAAAGAGTTCAGTTTAGGGTTTAAAATCCTAATGCTGACTAAAGGAAAAAGTTCAGTTTAGGGTTTAAAACCCTAATGCTGACTTAAAGGAAAAGTTCAGTTTAGGGTTTAAAACCTTAATGCTGACTGGAAAGAAAGAGTTCAGTTTAGGGTTTAAAATCCTAATGCTGACTAAAGGAAAAAGTTCAGTTTAGGGTTTAAAACCCTAATGCTGACTAAAGGAAAAGTTCAGTTTAGGGTTTAAACCCCTAATGCTGTCTAAAGTAAAAGTTCAGTTTAGGGTTTAAAACCCTAATGCTGACTGAAGGAAAGAGTTCAGTTTAGGGTTTAAAACCCTAATGCTGACTAAAGGAAAAAGTTCAGTTTAGGATTTAAAACCCTAATACTGACTGAAAGTAAAAGCTCAATTTAGGGTTTAAAACCATAATACTGACTAGAAGGAAAGAGTTCAGTTTAGGGTTTAAAACCCTAATGCTGACTAAAGTAAAAAGTTCAGTTTAGGGTTTAAAACCCTAATGCTGACTGAAAGGAAAAGTTCAATTTAGGGTTTAAAACCCTAATGCTGACTGGAAGGAAAGAGTTCAGTTTAGGGTTTAAAATCCTAATGCTGACTAAAGGAAAAAGTTCAGTTTAGGGTTTAAAACCCTAATGCTGACTTAAAGGAAAAGTTCAGTTTAGGGTTTAAAACCCTAATGCTGACTAAAGGAAAAGTTCAGTTTAGGGTTTAAAACCCTAATGCTGACTGAAGGAAAGAGTTCAGTTTAGGGTTTAAAACCCTAATGCTGACTAAATAAAAAGGTTCAGTTTAGGGTGTAAAACCCTAATGCTGACTGAATGGAAAAGTTCAGTTTAGGGTTTAAAACCCTAATGATTACTGGAAGGAAAGAGTTTAGTTTAGGGTTTAAAACCCTAATGCTGACTAAAGGAAAAAGTTAAGTTAAGGGTTTAAAACCCTAAAGGAAAAGTTCAGTTTAGGGTTTTAAAACCCTAAGGCTGATTAAAGGAAAAAGTTCAGGTTAGGGTTTAAAACCCTAAGGCTGACTAAAGGAAAAAGTTTAGTTTAGGGTTTAAAACCCTAAAGGAAAAGTTCAGTTTAGGGTTTAAAACCCTAAGGATGATTAAAGGAAAAAGTTCAGTTTAGGGTTTAAAACCCTAATGCTGACTAAAGGAAAAAGTTCAGTTTAGGGTTTAAAACCCTAATGCTGACTAAATGGAAAGAGTTCAGTTTAGGGTTTAAAACCCTAATGCTGACTAACGGAAAAGTTCAGTTTAGGGTTTAAAACCCTAATGCTGACTAAATGGAAAAAGTTCAATTTAGGGTTTAAAACCCTAATGCTGACTAAAGGAAAAGTTCAGTTTAGGGTTTAAAACCCTAATGCTGACTAAATGGAAAGAGTTCAGTTTAGTGTTTAAAACCCTAGTGCTGACTGAATTGAAAAGTTTAGTTTAGGGTTTAAAACCCTAATGCTGACTGAAAGGAAAAAGTTCAGTTTAGGGTTTAAAACCCTAATGCTGACTAAAGGAAAAGTTCAGTTTAGGGTTTAAAACCCTAATGCTGACTGAAAGGAAAAAGTTCAGTTTAGGGTTTAAAACCCTAATGCTGACTAAAGGAAAAAAGTTCAGTTTAGGGTTTGAAACCCTAATGCTGACTAAAGGAAAAAGTTCAGTTTAGGGTTTAAAACCCTAATGCTGACTGAAGGAAAAAGTTTAGTTTAGGGTTTAAAACCCTAATGCTGACTGAATGGAAAGTTCAGTTTAGGGTTTAAAATCCTAATGCCGACTAAAGGAAAAAGTTCAGTTTAGGATTTAAAACCCTAATGCTGACTAAAGGAAAAAGTTCAGTTTAGGGTTTAAAACCCTAATGCTGACTGAAAGTAAAAGTTCAGTTTAGGATTTAAAACCCTAATGCTGACTGGAAGGAAAAAGTTCAGTTTAGGGTTTAAAACCCTAATGCTGACTAAAGTAAAAAGTTCAGTTTAGGGTTTAAAACCCTAATGCTGACTGAAAGGAAAAGTTCAGTTTAGGGTTTAAAACCCTAAGGCTGACTGGAAGGAAAGAGTTCAATTTAGGGTTTAAAACCCTAATGCTGACTAAAGTAAAAAGTTCAGTTTAGGGTTTAAAACCCTAATGCTGACTGAAAGGAAAAGTTCAGTTTAGGTTTTAAAACCCTAATACTGACTGGAAGGAAAGAGTTCAGTTTAGGGTTTAAAATCCTAATGCTGACTAAAGGAAAAAGTTCAGTTTAGGATTTAAAACCCTAATGCTGACTTAAAGGAAAAGTTCAGTTTAGGGTTTAAAACCCTAATGCTGACTAAAGGAAAAGTTCAGTTTATGATTTAAACCCCTAATGCTGACTGAAGGAAAGAGTTCAGTTTAGGGTTTAAAACCCTAATGCTGACTAAAGGAAAAAGTTCAGTTTAGGGTTTAAAACCCTAATGCTGACTGAATAGAAAAGTTCAGTTTAGGGTTTAAAACTCTAATGCTAACTGGAAGGAAAGAGTTTAGTTTAGGGTTTAAAACCCTAATGCTGACTAAAGGAAAAAGTTCAGTTAAGGGTTTAAAACCCTAAAGGAAAAGTTCAGTTTAGGGTTTTAAAACCCTAAGGCTGATTAAAGGAAAAAGTTCAGTTTAGGGTTTAAAACGTTAAGGCTGACTAAAGGAAAAAGTTTAGTGTAGGGTTTAAAACCCTAAAGGAAAAGTTCGGTTTAGGGTTTTAAACGCTAAGGCTGATTAAAGGAAAAAGTTCAGTTTAGGGTTTAAAACCCTAATGCTGACTAAAGGAAAAAGTTCAGTTTAGGGGTTAAAACCCTATTGCTGACTAAATGGAAAAGTTCAGTTTAGGGTTTAAAACCCTAATGCTGACTGAAAGGAAAAAGTTCAGTTTAGGGTTTAAAACCCTAATGCTGACTAAAGGAAAAGTTCACTTTAGGGTTTAAAACCCTAATGCTGACAAAATGGAAAGATTCAGTTTAGGGTTTAAAACCCTAATGCTGACTGAAAGGAAAAAGTTCAGTTTAGGGTTTAAAACCCTAATGCTGACTAAAGGAAAAAAGTTCCGTTTAGGGTTTAAAACCCTAATGCTGACTGAAGGAAAAAGTTCAGTTTAGGGTTTAAAACCCTAATGCTGACTGAAAGAAAAAAGTTCAGTTTAGGGTTTAAAACCCTAATGCTGACTGAATGGAAAGTTCAGTTTAGAGTTTAAAACCCTAATGCTGACTAAAGGAAAAAGTTCAGTTTAGGGTTTAAAACCCTAATGCTGACTGAAAGTAAAAGTTCAATTTAGGGTTTAAAACCCTAATGCTGACTGGAAGGAAAGAGTTCAGTTTAGGGTTTAAAACCCTAATGCTGACTAAAGTAAAAAGTTCAGTTTAGGGTTTAAAACTCTAATGCTGACTGAAAGGAAAAGTTCAGTTTAGGGTTTAAAACCTTAATGCTGACTGGAAAGAAAGAGTTCAGTTTAGGGTTTAAAATCCTAATGCTGACTAAAGGAAAAAGTTCAGTTTAGGGTTTAAAACCCTAATGCTGACTTAAAGGAAAAGTTCAGTTTAGGGTTTAAACCCCTAATGCTGTCTAAAGTAAAAGTTCAGTTTAGGGTTTAAAACCCTAATGCTGACTGAAGGAAAGAGTTCAGTTTAGGGTTTAAAACCCTAATGCTGACTAAAGGAAAAAGTTCAGTTTAGGATTTAAAACCCTAATACTGACTGAAAGTAAAAGCTCAATTTAGGGTTTAAAACCATAATACTGACTAGAAGGAAAGAGTTCAGTTTAGGGTTTAAAACCCTAATGCTGACTAAAGTAAAAAGTTCAGTTTAGGGTTTAAAACCCTAATGCTGACTGAAAGGAAAAGTTCAATTTAGGGTTTAAAACCCTAATGCTGACTGGAAGGAAAGAGTTCAGTTTAGGGTTTAAAATCCTAATGCTGACTAAAGGAAAAAGTTCAGTTTAGGGTTTAAAACCCTAATGCTGACTTAAAGGAAAAGTTCAGTTTAGGGTTTAAAACCCTAATGCTGACTAAAGGAAAAGTTCAGTTTAGGGTTTAAAACCCTAATGCTGACTGAAGGAAAGAGTTCAGTTTAGGGTTTAAAACCCTAATGCTGACTAAATAAAAAGGTTCAGTTTAGGGTGTAAAACCCTAATGCTGACTGAATGGAAAAGTTCAGTTTAGGGTTTAAAACCCTAATGATCACTGGAAGGAAAGAGTTTAGTTTAGGGTTTAAAACCCTAATGCTGACTAAAGGAAAAAGTTAAGTTAAGGGTTTAAAACCCTAAAGGAAAAGTTCAGTTTAGGGTTTTAAAACCCTAAGGCTGATTAAAGGAAAAAGTTCAGGTTAGGGTTTAAAACCCTAAGGCTGACTAAAGGAAAAAGTTTAGTTTAGGGTTTAAAACCCTAAAGGAAAAGTTCAGTTTAGGGTTTAAAACCCTAAGGATGATTAAAGGAAAAAGTTCAGTTTAGGGTTTAAAACCCTAATGCTGACTAAAGGAAAAAGTTCAGTTTAGGGTTTAAAACCCTAATGCTGACTAAATGGAAAGAGTTCAGTTTAGGGTTTAAAACCCTAATGCTGACTAACGGAAAAGTTCAGTTTAGGGTTTAAAACCCTAATGCTGACTAAATGGAAAAAGTTCAATTTAGGGTTTAAAACCCTAATGCTGACTAAAGGAAAAGTTCAGTTTAGGGTTTAAAACCCTAATGCTGACTAAATGGAAAGAGTTCAGTTTAGTGTTTAAAACCCTAGTGCTGACTGAATTGAAAAGTTTAGTTTAGGGTTTAAAACCCTAATGCTGACTGAAAGGAAAAAGTTCAGTTTAGGGTTTAAAACCCTAATGCTGACTAAAGGAAAAGTTCAGTTTAGGGTTTAAAACCCTAATGCTGACTGAAAGGAAAAAGTTCAGTTTAGGGTTTAAAACCCTAATGCTGACTAAAGGAAAAAAGTTCAGTTTAGGGTTTGAAACCCTAATGCTGACTAAAGGAAAAAGTTCAGTTTAGGGTTTAAAACCCTAATGCTGACTGAAGGAAAAAGTTTAGTTTAGGGTTTAAAACCCTAATGCTGACTGAATGGAAAGTTCAGTTTAGGGTTTAAAACCCTAATGCCGACTAAAGGAAAAAGTTCAGTTTAGGATTTAAAACCCTAATGCTGACTAAAGGAAAAAGTTCAGTTTAGGGTTTAAAACCCTAATGCTGACTGAAAGTAAAAGTTCAGTTTAGGATTTAAAACCCTAATGCTGACTGGAAGGAAAAAGTTCAGTTTAGGGTTTAAAACCCTAATGCTGACTAAAGTAAAAAGTTCAGTTTAGGGTTTAAAACCCTAATGCTGACTGAAAGGAAAAGTTCAGTTTAGGGTTTAAAACCCTAAGGCTGACTGGAAGGAAAGAGTTCAATTTAGGGTTTAAAACCCTAATGCTGACTAAAGTAAAAAGTTCAGTTTAGGGTTTAAAACCCTAATGCTGACTGAAAGGAAAAGTTCAGTTTAGGTTTTAAAACCCTAATACTGACTGGAAGGAAAGAGTTCAGTTTAGGGTTTAAAATCCTAATGCTGACTAAAGGAAAAAGTTCAGTTTAGGATTTAAAACCCTAATGCTGACTTAAAGGAAAAGTTCAGTTTAGGGTTTAAAACCCAAATGCTGACTAAAGGAAAAGTTCAGTTTATGGTTTAAACCCCTAATGCTGACTGAAGGAAAGAGTTCAGTTTAGGGTTTAAAACCCTAATGCTGACTAAAGGAAAAAGTTCAGTTTAGGGTTTAAAACCCTAATGCTGACTGAATAGAAAAGTTCAGTTTAGGGTTTAAAACTCTAATGCTAACTGGAAGGAAAGAGTTTAGTTTAGGGTTTAAAACCCTAATGCTGACTAAAGGAAAAAGTTCAGTTAAGGGTTTAAAACCCTAAAGGAAAAGTTCAGTTTAGGGTTTTAAAACCCTAAGGCTGATTAAAGGAAAAAGTTCAGTTTAGGGTTTAAAACGTTAAGGCTGACTAAAGGAAAAAGTTTAGTGTAGGGTTTAAAACCCTAAAGGAAAAGTTCGGTTTAGGGTTTTAAACGCTAAGGCTGATTAAAGGAAAAAGTTCAGTTTAGGGTTTAAAAACCTAATGCTGACTAAAGGAAAAAGTTCAGTTTAGGGTTTAAAACCCTATTGCTGACTAAATGGAAAGAGTTCAGTTTAGGGTTTAAAACCCTAATGCTAACTAAAGGAAAAGTTCAGTTTAGGGTTTAAAACCCTAATGCTGACTAAATGGAAAAAGTTCAGTTTAGGGTTTAAAACCCTAATGCTGACAAAAGGAAAAGTTCAGTTTAGGGTTTAAAACCCTAATGCTGACTAAATGGAAAGAGTTCAGTTTAGGGTTTAAAACCCTAATGCTGACTGAATGGAAAAGTTCAGTTTAGGGTTTAAAACCCTAATGCTGACTGAAAGGAAAAAGTTCAGTTTAGGGTTTAAAACCCTAATGCTGACTAAAGGAAAAGTTCACTTTAGGGTTTAAAACCCTAATGCTGACAAAATGGAAAGATTCAGTTTAGGGTTTAAAACCCTAATGCTGACTGAAAGGAAAAAGTTCAGTTTAGGGTTTAAAACCCTAATGCTGACTAAAGGAAAAAAGTTCAGTTTAGGGTTTGAAACCCTAATGCTGACTAAAGGAAAAAGTTCAGTTTAGGGTTTAAAACCCTAATGCTGACTGAAGGAAAAAGTTTAGTTTAGGGTTTAAAACCCTAATGCTGACTGAATGGAAAGTTCAGTTTAGGGTTTAAAACCCTAATGCCGACTAAAGGAAAAAGTTCAGTTTAGGATTTAAAACCCTAATGCTGACTAAAGGAAAAAGTTCAGTTTAGGGTTTAAAACCCTAATGCTGACTGAAAGTAAAAGTTCAGTTTAGGATTTAAAACCCTAATGCTGACTGGAAGGAAAAAGTTCAGTTTAGGGTTTAAAACCCTAATGCTGACTAAAGTAAAAAGTTCAGTTTAGGGTTTAAAACCCTAATGCTGACTGAAAGGAAAAGTTCAGTTTAGGGTTTAAAACCCTAAGGCTGACTGGAAGGAAAGAGTTCAATTTAGGGTTTAAAACCCTAATGCTGACTAAAGTAAAAAGTTCAGTTTAGGGTTTAAAACCCTAATGCTGACTGAAAGGAAAAGTTCAGTTTAGGTTTTAAAACCCTAATACTGACTGGAAGGAAAGAGTTCAGTTTAGGGTTTAAAATCCTAATGCTGACTAAAGGAAAAAGTTCAGTTTAGGATTTAAAACCCTAATGCTGACTTAAAGGAAAAGTTCAGTTTAGGGTTTAAAACCCTAATGCTGACTAAAGGAAAAGTTCAGTTTATGGTTTAAACCCCTAATACTGACTGGAAGGAAAGAGTTCAGTTTAGGGTTTAAAACCCTAATGCTGACTAAAGGAAAAAGTTCAGTTTAGGGTTTAAAACCCTAATGCTGACTGAATAGAAAAGTTCAGTTTAGGGTTTAAAACTCTAATGCTAACTGGAAGGAAAGAGTTTAGTTTAGGGTTTAAAACCCTAATGCTGACTAAAGGAAAAAGTTCAGTTAAGGGTTTAAAACCCTAAAGGAAAAGTTCAGTTTAGGGTTTTAAAACCCTAAGGCTGATTAAAGGAAAAAGTTCAGTTTAGGGTTTAAAACGTTAAGGCTGACTAAAGGAAAAAGTTTAGTGTAGGGTTTAAAACCCTAAAGGAAAAGTTCGGTTTAGGGTTTTAAACGCTAAGGCTGATTAAAGGAAAAAGTTCAGTTTAGGGTTTAAAACCCTAATGCTGACTAAAGGAAAAAGTTCAGTTTAGGGTTTAAAACCCTAATGCTGACTAAATGGAAAGAGTTCAGTTTAGGGTTTAAAACCCTAATGCTGACTAAAGGAAAAGTTCAGTTTAGGGTTTAAAACCCTAATGCTGACTAAATGGAAAAAGTTCAGTTTAGGGTTTAAAACCCTAATGCTGACAAAAGGAAAAGTTCAGTTTAGGGTTTAAAACCCTAATGCTGACTAAATGGAAAGAGTTCAGTTTAGGGTTTAAAACCCTAATGCTGACTGAATGGAAAAGTTCAGTTTAGGGTTTAAAACCCTAATGCTGACTGAAAGGAAAAAGTTCAGTTTAGGGTTTAAAACCCTAATGCTGACTAAAGGAAAAGTTCACTTTAGGGTTTAAAACCCTAATGCTGACAAAATGGAAAGATTCAGTTTAGGGTTTAAAACCCTAATGCTGACTGAAAGGAAAAAGTTCAGTTTAGGGTTTAAAACCCTAATGCTGACTAAAGGAAAAAAGTTCCGTTTAGGGTTTAAAACCCTAATGCTGACTGAAGGAAAAAGTTCAGTTTAGGGTTTAAAACCCTAATGCTGACTGAAAGAAAAAGTTCAGTTTAGGGTTTAAAACCCTAATGCTGACTGAATGGAAAGTTCAGTTTAGAGTTTAAAACCCTAATGCTGACTAAAGGAAAAAGTTCAGTTTAGGGTTTAAAACCCTAATGCTGACTGAAAGTAAAAGTTCAATTTAGGGTTTAAAACCCTAATGCTGACTGGAAGGAAAGAGTTCAGTTTAGGGTTTAAAACCCTAATGCTGACTAAAGTAAAAAGTTCAGTTTAGGGTTTAAAACTCTAATGCTGACTGAAAGGAAAAGTTCAGTTTAGGGTTTAAAACCCTAATGCTGACTGGAAGGAAAGAGTTCGGTTTAGGGTTTAAAATCTTAATGCTGACTAAAGGAAAAAGTTCAGTTTAGGGTTTAAAACCCTAATGCTGACTTAAAGGAAAAGTTCAGTTTAGGGTTTAAACCCCTAATGTTGTCTAAAGGAAAAGTTCAGTTTAGGGTTTAAAACCCTAATGCTGACTGAAGGAAAGAGTTCAGTTTAGGGTTTAAAACCCTAATGCTGACTAAAGGAAAAAGTTCAGTTTAGGGTTTAAAACCCTAATGCTGACTGAAAGTAAAAGCTCAATTTAGGGTTTAAAACCCTAATGCTGACTGGAAGGAAAGAGTTCAGTTTAGGGTTTAAAACCCTAATGCTGACTAAAGTAAAAAGTTCAGTTTAGGGTTTAAAACCCTAATGCTGACTGAAAGGAAAAGTTCAATTTAGGGTTTAAAACCCTAATGCTGACTGGAAGGAAAGAGTTCAGTTTAGGGTTTAAAATCCTAATGCTGACTAAAGGAAAAAGTTCAGTTTAGGGTTTAAAACCCTAATGCTGACTTAAAGGAAAAGTTCAGTTTAGGGTTTAAAACCCTAATGCTGACTAAAGGAAAAGTTCAGTTTAGGGTTTAAAACCCTAATGCTGACTGAAGGAAAGAGTTCAGTTTAGGGTTTAAAACCCTAATGCTGACTAAAGGAAAAGGTTCAGTTTAGGGTGTAAAACCCTAATGCTGACTGAATGGAAAAGTTCAGTTTAGGGTTTAAAACCCTAATGATTACTGGAAGGAAAGAGTTTAGTTTAGGGTTTAAAACCCTAATGCTGACTAAAGGAAAAAGTTAAGTTAAGGATTTAAAACCCTAAAGGAAAAGTTCAGTTTAGGGTTTTAAAACCCTAAGGCTGATTAAAGGAAAAAGTTCAGGTTAGGGTTTAAAACCCTAATGCTGACTAAAGGAAAAAGTTTAGTTTAGGGTTTAAAACCTTAATGCTGACTAAAGTAAAAAGTTCAGTTTAGGGTTTAAAACTCTAATGCTGACTGAAAGGAAAAGTTCAGTTTAGGGTTTAAAACCCTAATGCTGACTGGAAGGAAAGAGTTCGGTTTAGGGTTTAAAATCTTAATGCTGACTAAAGGAAAAAGTTCAGTTTAGGGTTTAAAACCCTAATGCTGACTTAAAGGAAAAGTTCAGTTTAGGGTTTAAACCCCTAATGTTGTCTAAAGGAAAAGTTCAGTTTAGGGTTTAAAACCCTAATGCTGACTGAAGGAAAGAGTTCAGTTTAGGGTTTAAAACCCTAATGCTGACTAAAGGAAAAAGTTCAGTTTAGGGTTTAAAACCCTAATGCTGACTGAAAGTAAAAGCTCAATTTAGGGTTTAAAACCCTAATGCTGACTGGAAGGAAAGAGTTCAGTTTAGGGTTTAAAACCCTAATGCTGACTAAAGTAAAAAGTTCAGTTTAGGGTTTAAAACCCTAATGGTGACTGAAAGGAAAAGTTCAGTTTAGGGTTTAAAACCCTAATGCTGACTGGAAGGAAAGAGTTCAGTTTAGGGTTTAAAACCCTAATGCTGACTAAAGTAAAAAGTTCAGTTTAGGGTTTAAAACCCTAATGCTGACTTAAAGGAAAAGTTCAGTTTAGGGTTTAAAACCCTAATGCTGACTAAAGGAAAAGTTCAGTTTAGGGTTTAAAACCCTAATGCTGACTGAAGGAAAGAGTTCAGTTTAGGGTTTAAAACCCTAATGCTGACTAAAGGAAAAGGTTCAGTTTAGAGTGTAAAACCCTAATGCTGACTGAATGGAAAAGTTCAGTTTAGGGTTTAAAACCCTAATGCTAACTGGAAGGAAAGAGTTTAGTTTAGGGTTTAAAACCCTAATGCTGACTAAAGGAAAAAGTTCAGTTAAGGGTTTAAAACCCTAAAGGAAAAGTTCAGTTTAGGGTTTTAAAACCCTAAGGCTGATTAAAGGAAAAAGTTCAGTTTAGGGTTTAAAACCCTAAGGCTGACTAAAGGAAAAAGTTTAGTTTAGGGTTTAAAACCCTAAAGGAAAAGTTCAGTTTAGGGTTTAAAACCCTAAGGCTGATTAAAGGAAAAAGTTCAGTTTAGGGTTTAAAACCCTAATGCTGACTAAAGGAAAAGGTTCAGTTTAGGGTTTAAAACCCTAATGCTGACTAAATGGAAAGAGTTCAGTTTAGGGTTTAAAACCCTAATGCTGACTAAAGGAAAAGTTCAGTTTAGGGTTTAAAACCCTAATGCTAACTAAATGGAAAGAGTTCAGTTTAGTGTTTAAAACCCTAGTGCTGACTGAATTTAAAAGTTCAGTTTAGGGTTTAAAACCCTAATGCTAACTGAAAGGAAAAAGTTCAGTTTAGGGTTTAAAACCCTAATGCTGACTAAAGGAAAAGTTCAGTTTAGGGTTTAAAACCCTAATGCTAACAAAATAGAAAGATTCAGTTTAGGGTTTAAAACCCTAATGCTGATTGAAAGGAAAAAGTTCAGTTTAGGGTTTAAAACCCTAATGCTGACTAAAGGAAAAAAGTTCAGTTTAGGGTTTAAAACCCTAATGCTGACTAAAGGAAAAAGTTCAGTTTAGGGTTTAAAACCCTAATGCCGACTGAAGGAAAAAGTTTAGTTTAGGGTTTAAAACCCTAATACTGACTGAATGGAAAGTTCAATTTAGGGTTTAAAACCCTAATGCTGACTAAAGGAAAAAGTTCAGTTTAGGATTTAAAACCCTAATGCTGACTAAAGGAAAAAGTTCAGTTTAGGGTTTAAAACCCTAATGCTGACTGAAAGTAAAAGTTCAGTTTAGGATTTAAAACCCTAATGCTGACTGGAAGGAAAAAGTTCAGTTTAGGGTTTAAAACTCTAATGGTGACTAAAGTAAAAAGTTCAGTTTAGGGTTTAAAACCCTAATGCTGACTGAAAGGAAAAGTTCAGTTTAGGGTTTAAAACCCTAATGCTGACTGGAAGGAAAGAGTTCAATTTAGGGTTTAAAACCTTAATGCTGACTAAAGGAAAAAGTTCAGTTTAGGGTTTAAAACCCTAATGCTGACTTAAAGGAAAAGTTCAGTTTAGGGTTTAAAACCCTAATGCTGACTAAAGGAAAAGTTCAGTTTAAGGTTTAAAACCCTAATGCTGACTAAAGGAAAAAGTTCAGTTTAGGGTTTAAAACCCTAATTTTGACTGAATGGAAAAGTTCAGTTTAGGGTTTAAAACCCTAATGCTGTCTGGAAGGAAAGAGTTTAGTTTAGGGTTTAAAACCCTAATGCTGACTAAAGGAAAAAGTTCAGTTTAGGGTTTAAAACCCTAATTCTGACTGAATGGAAAAGTTCAATTTAGGGTTTAAAACCCTAATTCTGACTGAATGGAAAAGTTCAGTTTAGGGTTTAAAACCCTAGTGCTGACTGAAGGAAAGAGTTCAGTTTAGGGTTTAAAACCCTAATGCTGACTAACGGAAAAAGTTCAGTTTAGGGTTTAAAACCCTAATTCTGACTGAATGGAAAAGTTCAGTTTAGGGTTTAAAACCCTAAAGGAAAAGTTCAGTTTAGGGTTATAAAACCCTAAGGCTGATTAAAGGAAAAAGTTCAGTTTAGGGTTTAAAACCCTAAGGCTGACTAAAGGAAAAAGTTTAGTTTAGGGTTTAAAACCCTAAGGGAAAAGTTCAGTTTAGGGTTTAAAACCCTAAGGCTGATTAAAGGAAAAAGTTCAGTTTAGGGTTTAAAACCTTAATGATGACTGAAGGAAAAAGTTCAGTTTAGGGTTTAAAATCCAAATGCTGACTAAATGGAAATAGTTTAGTTTAGGGTTTAAAACCCTAATGCTGACTAAAGGTAAAAGTTCAGTTAAGGGTTTAAAACCCTAAAGGAAAAGTTCAGTTTAGGGTTTTAAAACCCTAAGGCTGATTAAAGGAAAATGTTCAGTTTAGGGTTTAAAACCCTAAGGCTGACTAAAGGAAAAAGTTTAGTTTAGGGTTTAAAACCCTAAAGGAAAAGTTCAGCTTAGGGTTTAAAACCCTAAGGCTGATTAAAGGAAAAATTTCAGTTTAGGGTTTAAAACCCTAATGTTGATTAAAGGAAAAAGTTCAGTTTAGGGTTTAAAACCCTAATGCTGACTAAATGGAAAGAGTTCAGTTTAGGGTTTAAAACCCTAATGCTGACTAAAGGAAAAGTTCAGTTTAGGGTTTAAAACCCTAATGCTGACTGAATGGAAAAGTTCAGTTTAGGGTTTAAAACCCTAATGCTGACTGGAAGGAAAGAGTTTAGTTTAGGGTTTAAAACCCTAATGCTGACTAAAGGAAAAAGTTCAGTTAATGGTTTAAAACCCTAAAGGAAAAGTTCAGTTTAGGGTTTTAAAACCCTAAGGCTAATTAATGGAAAAAGTTCAGTTTAAGGTTTAAAATCCTAAGGCTGACTAAAGGAAAAAGTTTAGTTTAGGGTTTAAAACCCTAAAGGAAAAGTTCAGTTTAGGGTTTAAAACGCTAAGGCTGATTAAAGGAAAAAGTTCAGTTTAGGGTTTAAAATCCTAATGCTGACTAAAGGAAAAAGTTCAATTTAGGGTTTAAAACCCTAATGCTGACTAAATGGAAAGAGTTCAATTTAGGGTTTAAAACCCTAATGCTGACTAAATGGGAAAAGTTCAGTTTAGGGTTTAACACCCTAATGCTGACTAAAGGAAAAGTTCAGTTTAGGGTTTAAAACCCTAATGCTGACTAAATGGAAAGAGTTCAGTTTAGGGTTTAAAACCCTAATGCTGACTGAATGGAAAAGTTCAGTTTAGGGTTTAAAACCCTAATGCTGACTGAAAGGAAAAAGTTCAGTTTAGGGTTTAAAACCCTAATGCTGACTAAAGGAAAAGTTCAGTTTAGGGTTTAAAACCCTAATGCTGACTAAAGGAAAAAAGTTCAGTTTAGGGTTTAAAACCCTAATGCTGACTAAAGGAAAAAGTTCAGTTTAGGGTTTAAAACCCTAATGCTGACTGAAGGAAAAAGTTCAGTTTAGGGTTTAAAACCCTAATGCTAACTGAATGGAAAGTTCAGTTTAGGGTTTAAAACCCTAATGCTGACTAAAGGAAAAAGTTCAGTTTAGGGTTTAAAACCCTAATGCTGACTAAAGGAAAAAGTTCAGTTTAGGGTTTAAAACCCTAATGCTGACTGAAAGTAAAATTTCAATTTAGGGTTTAAAACCCTAATGCTGACTGGAAGGAAAGAGTTTAGTTTAGGGTTTAAAACCCTAATGCTGACTAAAGTAAAAAGTTCAGTTTGGGTTTAAAACCCTAATGCTGACTGAAAGGAAAAGTTCAGTTTATGGTTTAAAACCCTAATGCTGACTGGAAGGAAAGAGTTCAGTTTAGGGTTTAAAATCTTAATGTTGACTAAAGGAAAAAGTTCAGTTTAGGGTTTAAAACCCTAATGCTGACTTAAAGGAAAAGTTTAGTTTAGGGTTTAAAACCCTAATGCTGACTAAAGGAAAAGTTCAGTTTAGGGTTTAAAACCCTAATGCTGACTGAAGGAAAGAGTTCAGTTTAGGGTTTAAAACCCTAATGCTGACTAAAGGAAAAAGTTCAGTTTAGGGTTTAAAACCCTAATGCTGACTGAAAGTAAAAGCTCAATTTAGGGTTTAAAACCCTAATGCTGACTGGAAGGAAAGAGTTCAGTTTAGGGTTTAAAACCCTAATGCTGACTAAAGTAAAAAGTTCAGTTTAGGGTTTAAAACCCTAATGCTGACTGAAAGGAAAAGTTCAATTTAGGGTTTAAAACCCTAATGCTGACTGGAAGGAAAGAGTTCAGTTTAGGGTTTAAAATCCTAATGCTGACTAAAGGAAAAAGTTCAGTTTAGGGTTTAAAACCCTAATGCTGACTTAAAGGAAAAGTTCAGTTTAGGGTTTAAAACCCTAATGCTGACTAAAGGAAAAGTTCAGTTTAGGGTTTAAAACCCTAATGCTGACTGAAGGAAAGAGTTCAGTTTAGGGTTTAAAACCCTAATGCTGACTAAAGGAAAAGGTTCAGTTTAGGGTGTAAAACCCTAATGCTGACTGAATGGAAAAGTTCAGTTTAGGGTTTAAAACCCTAATGATTACTGGAAGGAAAGAGTTTAGTTTAGGGTTTAAAACCCTAATGCTGACTAAAGGAAAAAGTTAAGTTAAGGATTTAAAACCCTAAAGGAAAAGTTCAGTTTAGGGTTTTAAAACCCTAAGGCTGATTAAAGGAAAAAGTTCAGGTTAGGGTTTAAAACCCTAATGCTGACTAAAGGAAAAAGTTTAGTTTAGGGTTTAAAACCTTAATGCTGACTAAAGTAAAAAGTTCAGTTTAGGGTTTAAAACTCTAATGCTGACTGAAAGGAAAAGTTCAGTTTAGGGTTTAAAACCCTAATGCTGACTGGAAGGAAAGAGTTCGGTTTAGGGTTTAAAATCTTAATGCTGACTAAAGGAAAAAGTTCAGTTTAGGGTTTAAAACCCTAATGCTGACTTAAAGGAAAAGTTCAGTTTAGGGTTTAAACCCCTAATGTTGTCTAAAGGAAAAGTTCAGTTTAGGGTTTAAAACCCTAATGCTGACTGAAGGAAAGAGTTCAGTTTAGGGTTTAAAACCCTAATGCTGACTAAAGGAAAAAGTTCAGTTTAGGGTTTAAAACCCTAATGCTGACTGAAAGTAAAAGCTCAATTTAGGGTTTAAAACCCTAATGCTGACTGGAAGGAAAGAGTTCAGTTTAGGGTTTAAAACCCTAATGCTGACTAAAGTAAAAAGTTCAGTTTAGGGTTTAAAACCCTAATGGTGACTGAAAGGAAAAGTTCAGTTTAGGGTTTAAAACCCTAATGCTGACTGGAAGGAAAGAGTTCAGTTTAGGGTTTAAAACCCTAATGCTGACTAAAGTAAAAAGTTCAGTTTAGGGTTTAAAACCCTAATGCTGACTTAAAGGAAAAGTTCAGTTTAGGGTTTAAAACCCTAATGCTGACTAAAGGAAAAGTTCAGTTTAGGGTTTAAAACCCTAATGCTGACTGAAGGAAAGAGTTCAGTTTAGGGTTTAAAACCCTAATGCTGACTAAAGGAAAAGGTTCAGTTTAGAGTGTAAAACCCTAATGCTGACTGAATGGAAAAGTTCAGTTTAGGGTTTAAAACCCTAATGCTAACTGGAAGGAAAGAGTTTAGTTTAGGGTTTAAAACCCTAATGCTGACTAAAGGAAAAAGTTCAGTTAAGGGTTTAAAACCCTAAAGGAAAAGTTCAGTTTAGGGTTTTAAAACCCTAAGGCTGATTAAAGGAAAAAGTTCAGTTTAGGGTTTAAAACCCTAAGGCTGACTAAAGGAAAAAGTTTAGTTTAGGGTTTAAAACCCTAAAGGAAAAGTTCAGTTTAGGGTTTTAAAACCCTAAGGCTGATTAAAGGAAAAAGTTCAGTTTAGGGTTTAAAACCCTAATGCTGACTAAAGGAAAAAGTTCAGTTTAGGGTTTAAAACCCTAATGCTGACTAAATGGAAAGAGTTCAGTTTAGGGTTTAAAACCCTAATGCTGACTAAAGGAAAAGTTCAGTTTAGGGTTTAAAACCCTAATGCTGACTAAATGGAAAAAGTTCAGTTTAGGGTTTAAAACCCTAATGCTGACTAAAGGAAAAGTTCAGTTTAGGGTTTAAAACCCTAATGCTGACTAAATGGAAAAGTTCAATTTAGGGTTTAAAACCCTAATGCTGACTAAATTTAAAAGTTCAGTTTAGGGTTTAAAACCCTAATGCTAACTGAAAGGAAAAAGTTCAGTTTAGGGTTTAAAACCCTAATGCTGACTAAAGGAAAAGTTCAGTTTAGGGTTTAAAACCCTAATGCTAACAAAATAGAAAGATTCAGTTTAGGGTTTAAAACCCTAATGCTGATTGAAAGGAAAAAGTTCAGTTTAGGGTTTAAAACCCTAATGCTGACTAAAGGAAAAAAGTTCAGTTTAGGGTTTAAAACCCTAATGCTGACTAAAGGAAAAAGTTCAGTTTAGGGTTTAAAACCCTAATGCCGACTGAAGGAAAAAGTTTAGTTTAGGGTTTAAAACCCTAATGCTGACTGAATGGAAAGTTCAATTTAGGGTTTAAAACCCTAATGCTGACTAAAGGAAAAAGTTCAGTTTAGGATTTAAAACCCTAATGCTGACTAAAGGAAAAAGTTCAGTTTAGGGTTTAAAACCCTAATGCTGACTGAAAGTAAAAGTTCAGTTTAGGATTTAAAACCCTAATGCTGACTGGAAGGAAAAAGTTCAGTTTAGGGTTTAAAACTCTAATGGTGACTAAAGTAAAAAGTTCAGTTTAGGGTTTAAAACCCTAATGCTGACTGAAAGGAAAAGTTCAGTTTAGGGTTTAAAACCCTAATGCTGACTGGAAGGAAAGAGTTCAATTTAGGGTTTAAAACCTTAATGCTGACTAAAGGAAAAAGTTCAGTTTAGGGTTTAAAACCCTAATGCTGACTTAAAGGAAAAGTTCAGTTTAGGGTTTAAAACCCTAATGCTGACTAAAGGAAAAGTTCAGTTTAAGGTTTAAAACCCTAATGCTGACTAAAGGAAAAAGTTCAGTTTAGGGTTTAAAACCCTAATTTTGACTGAATGGAAAAGTTCAGTTTAGGGTTTAAAACCCTAATGCTGTCTGGAAGGAAAGAGTTTAGTTTAGGGTTTAAAACCCTAATGCTGACTAAAGGAAAAAGTTCAGTTTAGGGTTTAAAACCCTAATTCTGACTGAATGGAAAAGTTCAATTTAGGGTTTAAAACCCTAATTCTGACTGAATGGAAAAGTTCAGTTTAGGGTTTAAAACCCTAGTGCTGACTGAAGGAAAGAGTTCAGTTTAGGGTTTAAAACCCTAATGCTGACTAACGGAAAAAGTTCAGTTTAGGGTTTAAAACCCTAATTCTGACTGAATGGAAAAGTTCAGTTTAGGGTTTAAAACCCTAAAGGAAAAGTTCAGTTTAGGGTTATAAAACCCTAAGGCTGATTAAAGGAAAAAGTTCAGTTTAGGGTTTAAAACCCTAAGGCTGACTAAAGGAAAAAGTTTAGTTTAGGGTTTAAAACCCTAAGGGAAAAGTTCAGTTTAGGGTTTAAAACCCTAAGGCTGATTAAAGGAAAAAGTTCAGTTTAGGGTTTAAAACCTTAATGATGACTGAAGGAAAAAGTTCAGTTTAGGGTTTAAAATCCAAATGCTGACTAAATGGAAATAGTTTAGTTTAGGGTTTAAAACCCTAATGCTGACTAAAGGTAAAAGTTCAGTTAAGGGTTTAAAACCCTAAAGGAAAAGTTCAGTTTAGGGTTTTAAAACCCTAAGGCTGATTAAAGGAAAATGTTCAGTTTAGGGTTTAAAACCCTAAGGCTGACTAAAGGAAAAAGTTTAGTTTAGGGTTTAAAACCCTAAAGGAAAAGTTCAGCTTAGGGTTTAAAACCCTAAGGCTGATTAAAGGAAAAATTTCAGTTTAGGGTTTAAAACCCTAATGTTGATTAAAGGAAAAAGTTCAGTTTAGGGTTTAAAACCCTAATGCTGACTAAATGGAAAGAGTTCAGTTTAGGGTTTAAAACCCTAATGCTGACTAAAGGAAAAGTTCAGTTTAGGGTTTAAAACCCTAATGCTGACTGAATGGAAAAGTTCAGTTTAGGGTTTAAAACCCTAATGCTGACTGGAAGGAAAGAGTTTAGTTTAGGGTTTAAAACCCTAATGCTGACTAAAGGAAAAAGTTCAGTTAATGGTTTAAAACCCTAAAGGAAAAGTTCAGTTTAGGGTTTTAAAACCCTAAGGCTAATTAAAGGAAAAAGTTCAGTTTAAGGTTTAAAATCCTAAGGCTGACTAAAGGAAAAAGTTTAGTTTAGGGTTTAAAACCCTAAAGGAAAAGTTCAGTTTAGGGTTTAAAACGCTAAGGCTGATTAAAGGAAAAAGTTCAGTTTAGGGTTTAAAATCCTAATGCTGACTAAAGGAAAAAGTTCAATTTAGGGTTTAAAACCCTAATGCTGACTAAATGGAAAGAGTTCAGTTTAGGGTTTAAAACCCTAATGCTGACTAAAGGAAAAGTTCAGCTTAGGGTTTAAAACCCTAATGCTGACTAAATGGGAAAAGTTCAGTTTAGGGTTTAAAACCCTAATGCTGACTAAAGGAAAAGTTCAGTTTAGGGTTTAAAACCCTAATGCTGACTAAATGGAAAGAGTTCAGTTTAGGGTTTAAAACCCTAATGCTGACTGAATGGAAAAGTTCAGTTTAGGGTTTAAAACCCTAATGCTGACTGAAAGGAAAAAGTTCAGTTTAGGGTTTAAAACCCTAATGCTGACTAAAGGAAAAGTTCAGTTTAGGGTTTAAAACCCTAATGCTGACTAAAGGAAAAAAGTTCAGTTTAGGGTTTAAAACCCTAATGCTGACTAAAGGAAAAAGTTCAGTTTAGGGTTTAAAACCCTAATGCTGACTGAAGGAAAAAGTTCAGTTTAGGGTTTAAAACCCTAATGCTAACTGAATGGAAAGTTCAGTTTAGGGTTTAAAACCCTAATGCTGACTAAAGGAAAAAGTTCAGTTTAGGGTTTAAAACCCTAATGCTGACTAAAGGAAAAAGTTCAGTTTAGGGTTTAAAACCCTAATGCTGACTGAAAGTAAAATTTCAATTTAGGGTTTAAAACCCTAATGCTGACTGGAAGGAAAGAGTTTAGTTTAGGGTTTAAAACCCTAATGCTGACTAAAGTAAAAAGTTCAGTTTGGGTTTAAAACCCTAATGCTGACTGAAAGGAAAAGTTCAGTTTATGGTTTAAAACCCTAATGCTGACTGGAAGGAAAGAGTTCAGTTTAGGGTTTAAAATCTTAATGTTGACTAAAGGAAAAAGTTCAGTTTAGGGTTTAAAACCCTAATGCTGACTTAAAGGAAAAGTTTAGTTTAGGGTTTAAAACCCTAATGCTGACTAAAGGAAAAGTTCAGTTTAGGGTTTAAAACCCTAATGCTGACTGAAGGAAAGAGTTCAGTTTAGGGTTTAAAACCCTAATGCTGACTAAAGGAAAAGGTTCAGTTTAGGGTGTAAAACCCTAATGCTGACTGAATGGAAAAGTTCAGTTTAGGGTTTAAAACCCTAATGCTAACTGGAAGGAAAGAGTTTAGTTTAGGGTTTAAAACCCTAATGCTGACTAAAGGAAAAAGTTCAGTTAAGGGTTTAAAACCCTAAAGGAAAAGTTCAGTTTAGGGTTTTAAAACCCTAAGGCTGATTAAAGGAAAAAGTTCAGTTTAGGGTTTAAAACCCTAAGGCTGACTAAAGGAAAAAGTTTAGTTTAGGGTTTAAAACCCTAAAGGAAAAGTTCAGTATAGGGTTTAAAACCCTAAGGCTGATTAAAGGAAAAAGTTCAGTTTAGGGTTTAAAACCCTAATGCTGACTAAAGGAAAAAGTTCAGTTTAAGGTTTAAAACCCTAATGCTGACTAAATGGAAAGAGTTCAGTTTAGGGTTTAAAACCCTAATGCTGACTAAAGGAAAAGTTCAGTTTAGGGTTTAAAACCCTAATGCTGACTAAATTGAAAAAGTTCAGTTTAGGGTTTAAAACCCTAATGCTGACTAAAGGTAAAGTTCAGTTTAGGGTTTAAAACCCTAATGCTGACTAAATGGAAAGAGTTCAGTTTAGGGTTTAAAACCCTAGTGCTGACTGAATTGAAAAGTTCAGTTTAGGGTTTAAAACCCTAATGCTGACTGAAAGGAAAAAGTTCAGTTTAGGGTTTAAAACCCTAATGCTGACTAAAGGAAAAGTTCAGTTTAGGGTTTAAAACCCTAATGCTGACAAAATGGAAAGATTCAGTTTAGGGTTTAAAACCCTAATGCTGACTGAAAGGAAAAAGTTCACTTTAGGGTTTAAAACCCTAATGCTGACTAAAGTAAAAAGTTCAGTTTAGGGTTTAAAACCCTAATGCTGACTAAAGGAAAAAGTTCAGTTTAGGGTTTAAAACCCTAATGCTGACTGAAGGAAAAAGTTTAGTTTAAGGTTTAAAACCCTAATGCTGACTAAAGGAAAAAGTTCAGTTTAGGATTTAAAACCGTAATGCTGACTAAAGGAAAAAGTTCAGTTTAGGGTTTAAAACCCTAAAGCTGACTAAAGGAAAAAGTTCAGTTTAGGGTTTAAAACCCTAATGCTGACTGGAAGGAAAAAGTTCAGTTTAGGGTTTAAAACCCTAATGCTGACTAAAGTAAAAAGTTCAGTTTAGGGTTTAAAACCCTAATGCTGACTGAAAGGAAAAGTTCAGTTTAGGGTTTAAAACCCTAATGCTGACTGGAAGGAAAGAGTTCAATTTAGGGTTTAAAACCCTAATGCTGACTGAAGGAAAGAGTTCAGTTTAGGGTTTAAAACCCTAATGCTGACTAAAGGAAAAGGTTCAGTTTAGGGTGTAAAACCCTAATGCTGACTGAATGGAAAAGTTCAGTTTAGGGTTTAAAACCCTAATGCTAACTGGAAGGAAAGAGTTTAGTTTAGGGTTTAAAACCCTAATGCTGACTAAAGGAAAAAGTTCAGTTAAGGGTTTAAAACCCTAAAGGAAAAGTTCAGTTTAGGGTTTTAAAACCCTAAGGCTGATTAAAGGAAAAAGTTCAGTTTAGGGTTTAAAACCCTAAGGCTGACTAAAGGAAAAAGTTTAGTTTAGGGTTTAAAACCCTAAAGGAAAAGTTCAGTTTAGGGTTTAAAACCCTAAGGCTGATTAAAGGAAAAAGTTCAGTTTAGGGTTTAAAACCCTAATGCTGACTAAAGGAAAAAGTTCAATTTAGGGTTTAAAACCCTAATGCTGACTAAATTGAAAGAGTTCAGTTTAGGGTTTAAAACCCTAATGCTGACTAAAGGAAAAGTTCAGTTTAGGGTTTAAAACCCTAATGCTGACTAAATGGAAAAAGTTTAGTTTAGGGTTTAAAACCCTAATGCTGACTAAAGGAAAAGGTTCAGTTTAGGGTTTAAAACCCTAATGCTGACTGAATGGAAAAGTTCAGTTTAGGGTTTAAAACCCTAATGCTGACTGGAAGGAAAGAGTTTAGTTTAGGGTTTAAAACCCTAATGCTGACTAAAGGTAAAAGTTCAGTTAAGGGTTTAAAACCCTAAATGAAAAGTTCAGTTTATGGTTTTAAAACCCTAAGGCTGATTAAAGGAAAATGTTCAGTTTAGGGTTTAAAACCCTAATGCTGACTAAAGGAAAAAGTTCAGTTTAGGGTTTAAAACCCTAATGCTGACTGAAAGTAAAAGTTCAATTTAGGGTTTAAAACCCTAATGCTGACTGGAAAGAAAGAGTTCAGTTTAGGGTTTAAAATCCTAATGCTGACTAAAGTAAAAAGTTCAGTTTAGGGTTTAAAACCCTAATGCTGACTGAAAGGAAAAGTTCAGTTTAGGGTTTAAAACCCTAATGCTGACTGGAAGGAAAGAGTTCAGTTTAGGGTTTAAAATCCTAATGCTGACTAAAGGAAAAAGTTCAGTTTAGGGTTTAAAACCCTAATGCTGACTTAAAGGAAAAGTTTAGTTTAGGGTTTAAAACCCTAATGCTGACTAAAGGAAAAGTTCAGTTTAGGGTTTAAAACCCTAATGCTGACTGAAGGAAAGAGTTCAGTTTAGGGTTTAAAACCCTAATGCTGACTAAAGGAAAAGGCTCAGTTTAGGGTGTAAAACCCTAATGTTGACTGAATGGAAAAGTTCAGTTTAGGGTTTAAAACCCTAATGCTAACTGGAAGGAAAGAGTTTAGTTTAGGGTTTAAAACCCTAATGCAGACTAAAGGAAAAAGATCAGTTAAGGGTTTAAAACCCTAAAGGAAAAGTTCAGTTTAGGGTTTTAAAACCCTAAGGCTGATTAAAGGAAAAAGTTCAGTTTAAGGTTTAAAACCCTAAGGCTGACTAAAGGAAAAAGTTTAGATTAGGGTTTAAAACCCTAAAGGAAAAGTTCAGTATAGGGTTTAAAACCCTAAGGCTGATTAAAGGAAAAAGTTCAGTTTAGGGTTTAAAACCCTAATGCTGACTAAAGGAAAAAGTTCAGTTTAGGGTTTAAAACCCTAATGCTGACTAAATGGAAAGAGTTCAGTTTAGGGTTTAAAACCCTAATGCTGACTAAAGGAAAAGTTCAGTTTAGGGTTTAAAACCCTAATGCTGACTAAATGGAAAAAGTTCAGTTTAGGGTTTAAAACCCTAATGCTGACTAAAGGAAAAGTTCAATTTAGGGTTTAAAACCCTAATGCTGACTAAATGGAAAGAGTTCAGTTTAGGGTTTAAAACCCTAATGCTGACTAAAGGAAAAGTTCAGTTTAGGATTTAAAACCCTAATGCTGACAAAATGGAAAGATTCAGTTTAGGGTTTAAAACCCTAATGCTGACTAAAGGAAAAAGTTCAGTTTAGGGTTTAAAACCCTAATGCTGACTGAAGGAAAAAGTTTAGTTTAAGGTTTAAAACCCTAATGCTGACTGAATGGAAAGTTCAGTTTAGGGTTTAAAACCCTAATGCTGACTAAAGGAAAAAGTTCAGTTTAGGATTTAAAACCGTAATGCTGACTAAAGGAAAAAGTTCAGTTTAGGGTTTAAAACCCTAGAGCTGACTAAAGGAAAAAGTTCAGTTTAGGGTTTAAAACCCTAATGCTGACTGGAAGGAAAAAGTTCAGTTTAGGGTTTAAAACCCGAATGCTGACTAAAGTAAAAAGTTCAGTTTAGGGTTTAAAACCCTAATGCTGACTGAAAGGAAAAGTTCAGTTTACGGTTTAAAACCCTAATGCTGACTGGAAGGAAAGAGTTCAATTTAGGGTTTAAAACCCTAATGCTGACTGAAGGAAAGAGTTCAGTTTACGGTTTAAAACCCTAATGCTGACTAAAGGAAAAGGTTCAGTTTAGGGTGTAAGACCCTAATGCTGACTGAATGGAAAAGTTCAGTTTAGGGTTTAAAACCCTAATGCTGACTGGAAGGAAAAAGTTCAGTTTAGGGTTTAAAACCCTAATGCTGACTAAAGGAAAAAGTTCAATTTAGGGTTTAAAACCCTAATGCTGACTAAATGGAAAGAGTTCAGTTTAGGGTTTAAAACCCTAATGCTGACTAAAGGAAAAGTTTAGTTTAGGGTTTAAAACCCTAATGCTGACTAAATGGAAAAAGTTCAGTTTAGGGTTTAAAACCCTAATGCTGACTAAAGGAAAAGTTCAGTTTAGGGTTTAAAACCCTAATGCTGACTAAATGGAAAGAGTTCAGTTTAGGGTTTAAAACCCTAATGCTGACTGAATGGAAAAGTTCAGTTTAGGGTTTAAAACCCTAATGCTGACTGAAAGGAAAAAGTTCAGTTTAGGGTTTAAAACCCTAATGCTGACTAAAGGAAAAGTTCAGTTTAGGGTTTAAAACCCTAATGCTGACTAAAGGAAAAAAGTTCAGTTTAGGGTTTAAAACCCTAATGCTGACTAAAGGAAAAAGTTCAGTTTAGGGTTTAAAACCCTAATGCTGACTGAAGGAAAAAGTTCAGTTTAGGGTTTAAAACCCTAATGCTGACTGAATGGAAAGTTCAGTTTAGGGTTTAAAACCCTAATGCTGACTAAAGGAAAAAAGTTCAGTTTAGGGTTTAAAACCCTAATGCTGACTAAAGGAAAAAGTTCAGTTTAGGGTTTAAAACCCTAATGCTGACTGAAAGTAAAAGTTCAATTTAGGGTTTAAAACCCTAATGCTGACTGGAAGGAAAGAGTTCAGTTTAGGGTTTAAAACCCTAATGCTGACTAAAGTAAAAAGTTCAGTTTAGGGTTTAAAACCTTAATGCTGACTGAAAGGAAAAGTTCAGTTTAGGGTTTAAAACCCTAATGCTGACTGGAAGGAAAGAGTTCAGTTTAGGGTTTAAAATCCTAATGCTGACTAAAGGAAAAAGTTCAGTTTAGGGTTTAAAACTCTAATGCATGACTTAAAGGAAAAGTTTAGTTTAGGGTTTAAAACCCTAATGCTGACTAAAGGAAAAGTTCAGTTTAGGGTTTAAAACCCTAATGCTGACTGAAGGAAAGAGTTCAGTTTAGGGTTTAAAACCCTAATGCTGACTAAAGGAAAAGGCTCAGTTTAGGGTGTAAAACCCTAATGCTGACTGAATGGAAAAGTTCAGTTTAGGGTTTAAAACCCTAATGCTAACTGGAAGGAAAGAGTTTAGTTTAGGGTTTAAAACCCTAATGCAGACTAAAGGAAAAAGTTCAGTTAAGGGTTTAAAACCCTAAAGGAAAAGTTCAGTTTAGGGTTTTAAAACCCTAAGGCTGATTAAAGGAAAAAGTTCAGTTTAAGGTTTAAAACCCTAAGGCTGACTAAAGGAAAAAGTTTAGATTAGGGTTTAAAACCCTAAAGGAAAAGTTCAGTATAGGGTTTAAAACCCTAAGGCTGATTAAAGGAAAAAGTTCAGTTTAGGGTTTAAAACCCTAATGCTGACTAAAGGAAAAAGTTCAGTTTAGGGTTTAAAACCCTAATGCTGACTAAATGGAAAGAGTTCAGTTTAGGGTTTAAAACCCTAATGCTGACTAAAGGAAAAGTTCAGTTTAGGGTTTAAAACCCTAATGCCTGACTAAATGGAAAAAGTTCAGTTTAGGGTTTAAAACCCTAATGCTGACTAAAGGAAAAGTTCAGTTTAGGGTTTAAAACCCTAATGCTGACTAAATGGAAAAAGTTCAGTTTAGGGTTTAAAACCCTAATGCTGACTAAAGGAAAAAGTTCAGTTTAGGGTTTAAAACCCTAATGCTGACTAAATTGAAAGAGTTCAGTTTAGGGTTTAAAACCCTAATGCTGACTAAAGGAAAAGTTCAGTTTAGGGTTTAAAACCCTAATGCTGACTAAATGGAAAGAGTTTAGTTTAGGGTTTAAAACCCTAATGCTGACTGAAAGGAAAAGGTTCAGTTTAGGGTTTAAAACCCTAATGCTGACTGAATGGAAAAAGTTCAGTTTAGGGTTTAAAACCCTAATGCTGACTAGAAGGAAAAAGTTCAGTTTAGGGTTTAAAACCCTAATGCTGACTGAAGGTAAAAGTTCAGTTTAGGGTTTAAAACTTTAAAACCCTAAATGAAAAGTTCAGTTTATGGTTTTAAAACCCTAAGGCTGATTAAAGGAAAATGTTCAGTTTAGGATTTAAAACCGTAATGCTGACTAAAGGAAAAAGTTCAGTTTAGGGTTTAAAACCCTAATGCTGACTAAAGGTAAAAGTTCAATTTAGGGTTTAAAACCCTAATGCTGACTGGAAGGAAAGAGTTCAGTTTAGGGTTTAAAATCCTAATGCTGACTAAAGTAAAAAGTTCAGTTTAGGGTTTAAAACCCTAATGCTGACTGAAAGGAAAAGTTCAGTTTAGGGTTTAAAACCCTAATGCTGACTGGAAGGAAAGAGTTCAGTTTAGGGTTTAAAATCCTAATGCTGACTAAAGGAAAAAGTTCAGTTTAGGGTTTAAAACCCTAATGCTGACTAAAGGAAAAGGTTTAGTTTAGGGTTTAAAACCCTAATGCTGACTAAATGGAAAAGTTCAGTTTAGGGTTTAAAACCCTAATGCTAACTGGAAGGAAAGAGTTTAGTTTAGGGTTTAAAACCCTAATGCTGACTAAAGGAAAAAGTTCAGTTTAGGGTGTAAAACCCTAATGTTGACTGAAGGAAAGAGTTCAGTTTAGGGTTTAAAACCCTAATGCTGACTGGAAGGAAAGAGTTTAGTTTAGGGTTTAAAACCCTAATGCTGACTGAAAGGAAAAAGTTCAGTTTAGGGTTTAAAACCCTAATGCTGACTAAAGGAAAAGTTCAGTTTAGGGTTTAAAACCCTAATGCTGACTGAAGGAAAGAGTTCAGTTTAGGGTTTAAAACCCTAATGCTGACTAAAGGAAAAAGTTCAGTTAAGGGTTTAAAACCCTAAAGGAAAAGTTCAGTTTAGGGTTTTAAAACCCTAAGGCTGATTAAAGGAAAAAGTTCAGTTTAGGGTTTAAAACCCTAATGCTGACTAAAGGAAAAAGTTCAGTTTAGGGTTTAAAACCCTAATGCTGACTAAATGGAAAGAGTTCAGTTTAGGGTTTAAAACCCTAATGCTGACTAAAGGAAAAGTTCAGTTTAGGGTTTAAAACCCTAATGCTGACTAAATGGAAAAAGTTCAGTTTAGGGTTTAAAACCCTAATGCTGACTAAAGGAAAAGTTCAATTTAGGGTTTAAAACCCTAATGCTGACTAAATGGAAAGAGTTCAGTTTAGGGTTTAAAACCCTAATGCTGACTAAAGGAAAAGTTCAGTTTAGGATTTAAAACCCTAATGCTGACAAAATGGAAAGATTCAGTTTAGGGTTTAAAACCCTAATGCTGACTAAAGGAAAAAGTTCAGTTTAGGGTTTAAAACCCTAATGCTGACTGAAGGAAAAAGTTTAGTTTAAGGTTTAAAACCCTAATGCTGACTGAATGGAAAGTTCAGTTTAGGGTTTAAAACCCTAATGCTGACTAAAGGAAAAAGTTCAGTTTAGGATTTAAAACCGTAATGCTGACTAAAGGAAAAAGTTCAGTTTAGGGTTTAAAACCCTAGAGCTGACTAAAGGAAAAAGTTCAGTTTAGGGTTTAAAACCCTAATGCTGACTGGAAGGAAAAAGTTCAGTTTAGGGTTTAAAACCCGAATGCTGACTAAAGTAAAAAGTTCAGTTTAGGGTTTAAAACCCTAATGCTGACTGAAAGGAAAAGTTCAGTTTACGGTTTAAAACCCTAATGCTGACTGGAAGGAAAGAGTTCAATTTAGGGTTTAAAACCCTAATGCTGACTGAAGGAAAGAGTTCAGTTTACGGTTTAAAACCCTAATGCTGACTAAAGGAAAAGGTTCAGTTTAGGGTGTAAGACCCTAATGCTGACTGAATGGAAAAGTTCAGTTTAGGGTTTAAAACCCTAATGCTGACTGGAAGGAAAAAGTTCAGTTTAGGGTTTAAAACCCTAATGCTGACTAAAGGAAAAAGTTCAATTTAGGGTTTAAAACCCTAATGCTGACTAAATGGAAAGAGTTCAGTTTAGGGTTTAAAACCCTAATGCTGACTAAAGGAAAAGTTTAGTTTAGGGTTTAAAACCCTAATGCTGACTAAATGGAAAAAGTTCAGTTTAGGGTTTAAAACCCTAATGCTGACTAAAGGAAAAGTTCAGTTTAGGGTTTAAAACCCTAATGCTGACTAAATGGAAAGAGTTCAGTTTAGGGTTTAAAACCCTAATGCTGACTGAATGGAAAAGTTCAGTTTAGGGTTTAAAACCCTAATGCTGACTGAAAGGAAAAAGTTCAGTTTAGGGTTTAAAACCCTAATGCTGACTAAAGGAAAAGTTCAGTTTAGGGTTTAAAACCCTAATGCTGACTAAAGGAAAAAAGTTCAGTTTAGGGTTTAAAACCCTAATGCTGACTAAAGGAAAAAGTTCAGTTTAGGGTTTAAAACCCTAATGCTGACTGAAGGAAAAAGTTCAGTTTAGGGTTTAAAACCCTAATGCTGACTGAATGGAAAGTTCAGTTTAGGGTTTAAAACCCTAATGCTGACTAAAGGAAAAAAGTTCAGTTTAGGGTTTAAAACCCTAATGCTGACTAAAGGAAAAAGTTCAGTTTAGGGTTTAAAACCCTAATGCTGACTGAAAGTAAAAGTTCAATTTAGGGTTTAAAACCCTAATGCTGACTGGAAGGAAAGAGTTCAGTTTAGGGTTTAAAACCCTAATGCTGACTAAAGTAAAAAGTTCAGTTTAGGGTTTAAAACCTTAATGCTGACTGAAAGGAAAAGTTCAGTTTAGGGTTTAAAACCCTAATGCTGACTGGAAGGAAAGAGTTCAGTTTAGGGTTTAAAATCCTAATGCTGACTAAAGGAAAAAGTTCAGTTTAGGGTTTAAAACTCTAATGCATGACTTAAAGGAAAAGTTTAGTTTAGGGTTTAAAACCCTAATGCTGACTAAAGGAAAAGTTCAGTTTAGGGTTTAAAACCCTAATGCTGACTGAAGGAAAGAGTTCAGTTTAGGGTTTAAAACCCTAATGCTGACTAAAGGAAAAGGTTCAGTTTAGGGTGTAAAACCCTAATGCTGACTGAATGGAAAAGTTCAGTTTAGGGTTTAAAACCCTAATGCTAACTGGAAGGAAAGAGTTTAGTTTAGGGTTTAAAACCCTAATGCTGACTAAAGGAAAAAGTTCAGTTAAGGGTTTAAAACCCTAAAGGAAAAGTTCAGTTTAGGGTTTTAAAACCCTAAGGCTGATTAAAGGAAAAAGTTCAGTTTAGGGTTTAAAACCCTAAGGCTGACTAAAGGAAAAAGTTTAGTTTAGGGTTTAAAACCCTAAAGGAAAAGTTCAGTATAGGGTTTAAAACCCTAAGGCTGATTAAAGGAAAAAGTTCAGTTTAGGGTTTAAAACCCTAATGCTGACTAAAGGAAAAAGTTCAGTTTAGGGTTTAAAACCCTAATGCTGACTAAATGGAAAGAGTTCAGTTTAGGGTTTAAAACCCTAATGTTGACTAAAGGAAAAGTTCAGTTTAGGGTTTAAAACCCTAATGCTGACTAAATGGAAAAAGTTCAGTTTAGGGTTTAAAACCCTAATGCTGACTAAAGGAAAAGTTCAGTTTAGGGTTTAACCCTAATGCTGACTAAATGGAAAGAGTTCAGTTTAGGGTTTAAAACTCTAGTGCTGACTGAATTGAAAAGTTCAGTTTAGGGTTTAAAACCCTAATGCTGACTGAAAGGAAAAAGTTCAGTTTAGGGTTTAAAACCCTAATGCTGACTAAAGGAAAAGTTCAGTTTAGGGTTTAAAACCCTAATGCTGACAAAATGGAAAGATTCAGTTTAGGGTTTAAAACCCTAATGCTGACTGAAAGGAAAAAGTTCACTTTAGGGTTTAAAACCCTAATGCTGACTAAAGGAAAAAAGTTCAGTTTAGGGTTTAAAACCCTAATGCTGACTAAAGGAAAAAGTTCAGTTTAGGGTTTAAAACCCTAATGCTGACTGAAGGAAAAAGTTTAGTTTAAGGTTTAAAACCCTAATGCTGACTGAATGGAAAGTTCAGTTTAGGGTTTAAAACCCTAATGCTGACTAAAGGAAAAAGTTCAGTTTAGGATTTAAAACCGTAATGCTGACTAAAGGAAAAAGTTCAGTTTAGGGTTTAAAACCCTAAAGCTGACTAAAGGAAAAAGTTCAGTTTAGGGTTTAAAACCCTAATGCTGACTGGAAGGAAAAAGTTCAGTTTAGGGTTTAAAACCCTAATGCTGACTAAAGTAAAAAGTTCAGTTTAGGGTTTAAAACCCTAATGCTGACTGAAAGGAAAAGTTCAGTTTAGGGTTTAAAACCCTAATGCTGACTGGAAGGAAAGAGTTCAATTTAGGGTTTAAAACCTTAATGCTGACTGAAGGAAAGAGTTCAGTTTAGGGTTTAAAACACTAATGCTGACTAAAGGAAAAGGTTTAGTTTAGGGTGTAAGACCCTAATGCTGACTAAATGGAAAAGTTCAGTTTAGGGTTTAAAACCCTAATGCTAACTGGAAGGAAAGAGTTTAGTTTAGGGTTTAAAACCCTAATGCTGACTAAAGGAAAAAGTTCAGTTAAGGGTTTAAAACCCTAAAGGAAACGTTCAGTTTAGGGTTTTAAAACCCTAAGGCTGATTAAAGGAAAAAGTTCAGTTTAGGGTTTAAAACCCTAAGGCTAACTAAAGGAAAAAGTTTAGTTTAGGGTTTAAAACCCTAAAGGAAAAGTTCAGTTTAGGGTTTAAAACCCTAAGGCTGATTAAAAGAAAAAGTTCAGTTTAGGGTTTAAAACCCTAATGCTGACTAAAGGAAAAAGTTCAGTTTAGGGTTTAAAACCCTAATGCTGGCTAAATGGAAAGAGTTCAGTTTAGGGTTTAAAACCCTAATGCTGACTAAAGGAAAAGTTCAGTTTAGGGTTTAAAACCCTAATGCTGACTAAATGGAAAAAGTTCAGTTTAGGGTTTAAAACCCTAATGCTGACTAAAGGAAAAGTTCAGTTTAGGGTTTAAAACCCTAATGCTGACTAAATGGAAAGAGTTCAGTTTAGGGTTTAAAACCCTAGTGCTGACTGAATTGAAAAGTTCAGTTTAGGGTTTAAAACCCTAATGCTGACTGAAAGGAAAAAGTTCAGTTTAGGGTTTAAAACCCTAATGCTGACTAAAGGAAAAGTTCAGTTTAGGGTTTAAAACCCTAATGCTGACAAAATGGAAAGATTCTGTTTAGGGTTTAAAACCCTAATGCTGACTGAAAGGAAAAAGTTCACTTTAGGGTTTAAAACCCTAATGCTGACTAAAGGAAAAAAGTTCAGTTTAGGGTTTAAAACCCTAATGCTGACTGGAAGGAAAGAGTTTAGTTTAGGGTTTAAAACCCTAATGCTGACTAAAGGAAAAAGTTCAGTTTAGGGTTTAAAACCCTAATGCTGACTAAATGGAAAGAGTTCAGTTTAGGGTTTAAAACCCTAATGTTGACTAAAGGAAAAGTTTAGTTTAGGGTTTAAAACCCTAATGCTGACTAAATGGAAAAAGTTCAGTTTAGGGTTTAAAACCCTAATGCTGACTAAAGGAAAAGTTCAGTTTAGGGTTTAACCCTAATGCTGACTAAATGGAAAGAGTTCAGTTTAGGGTTTAAAACTCTAGTGCTGACTGAATTGAAAAGTTCAGTTTAGGGTTTAAAACCCTAATGCTGACTGAAAGGAAAAAGTTCAGTTTAGGGTTTAAAACCCTAATGCTGACTAAAGGAAAAGTTCAGTTTAGGGTTTAAAACCCTAATGCTGACAAAATGGAAAGATTCAGTTTAGGGTTTAAAACCCTAATGCTGACTGAAAGGAAAAAGTTCACTTTAGGGTTTAAAACCCTAATGCTGACTAAAGGAAAAAAGTTCAGTTTAGGGTTTAAAACCCTAATGCTGACTAAAGGAAAAAGTTCAGTTTAGGGTTTAAAACCCTAATGCTGACTGAAGGAAAAAGTTTAGTTTAAGGTTTAAAACCCTAATGCTGACTGAATGGAAAGTTCAGTTTAGGGTTTAAAACCCTAATGTTGACTAAAGGAAAAAGTTCAGTTTAGGGTTTAAAACCCTAATGCTGACTAAAGGAAAAAGTTCAGTTTAGGGTTTAAAACCCTAAAGCTGACTAAAGGAAAAAGTTCAGTTTAGGGTTTAAAACCCTAATGCTGACTGGAAGGAAAAAGTTCAGTTTAGGGTTTAAAACCCTAATGCTGACTAAAGTAAAAAGTTCAGTTTAGGGTTTAAAACCCTAATGCTGACTGAAAGGAAAAGTTCAGTTTAGGGTTTAAAACCCTAATGCTGACTGGAAGGAAAGAGTTCAATTTAGGGTTTAAAACCTTAATGCTGACTGAAGGAAAGAGTTCAGTTTAGGGTTTAAAACACTAATGCTGACTAAAGGAAAAGGTTTAGTTTAGGGTGTAAGACCCTAATGCTGACTGAATGGAAAAGTTCAGTTTAGGGTTTAAAACCCTAATGCTAACTGGAAGGAAAGAGTTTAGTTTAGGGTTTAAAACCCTAATGCTGACTAAAGGAAAAAGTTCAGTTAAGGGTTTAAAACCCTAAAGGAAACGTTCAGTTTAGGGTTTTAAAACCCTAAGGCTGATTAAAGGAAAAAGTTCAGTTTAGGGTTTAAAACCCTAAGGCTAACTAAAGGAAAAAGTTTAGTTTAGGGTTTAAAACCCTAAAGGAAAAGTTCAGTTTAGGGTTTAAAACCCTAAGGCTGATTAAAAGAAAAAGTTCAGTTTAGGGTTTAAAACCCTAATGCTGACTAAAGGAAAAAGTTCAGTTTAGGGTTTAAAACCCTAATGCTGGCTAAATGGAAAGAGTTCAGTTTAGGGTTTAAAACCCTAATGCTGACTAAAGGAAAAGTTCAGTTTAGGGTTTAAAACCCTAATGCTGACTAAATGGAAAAAGTTCAGTTTAGGGTTTAAAACCCTAATGCTGACTAAAGGAAAAGTTCAGTTTAGGGTTTAAAACCCTAATGCTGACTAAATGGAAAGAGTTCAGTTTAGGGTTTAAAACCCTAGTGCTGACTGAATTGAAAAGTTCAGTTTAGGGTTTAAAACCCTAATGCTGACTGAAAGGAAAAAGTTCAGTTTAGGGTTTAAAACCCTAATGCTGACTAAAGGAAAAGTTCAGTTTAGGGTTTAAAACCCTAATGCTGACAAAATGGAAAGATTCTGTTTAGGGTTTAAAACCCTAATGCTGACTGAAAGGAAAAAGTTCACTTTAGGGTTTAAAACCCTAATGCTGACTAAAGGAAAAAAGTTCAGTTTAGGGTTTAAAACCCTAATGCTGACTGGAAGGAAAGAGTTCAATTTAGGGTTTAAAACCCTAATGCTGACTAAAGGAAAAAGTTCAGTTTAGGGTTTAAAACCCTAATGTTGACTAAAGGAAAAGTTCAGTTTAGGGTTTAAAACTCTAATGTTGACTGAAGGAAAGAGTTCAGTTTAGGGTTTAAAACCCTAATGTTGACTGAAGGAAAAAGTTCAGTTTAGGGTTTAAAACCCTAATGCTGACTAAAGGAAAAAGTTCAGTTTAGGGTTTAAAACCCTAATGCTGACTAAATGGAAAGAGTTCAGTTTAGGGTTTAAAACCCTAATGCTGACTAAAGGAAAAGTTCAGTTTAGGGTTTAAAACCCTAATGCTGACTAAATGGAAAGAGTTCAGTTTAGGGTTTAAAACCCTAGTGCTGACTGAATTGAAAAGTTCAGTTTAGGGTTTAAAACCCTAATGCTGACTGAAAGGAAAAAGTTCAGTTTAGGGTTTAAAACCCTAATGCTGACTAAAGGAAAAGGTTCAGTTTAGGGTGTAAAACCCTAATGCTGACTGAATGGAAAAGTTCAGTTTAGGGTTTAAAACCCTAATGCTGACTGGAAGGAAAGAGTTCAATTTAGGGTTTAAAACCTTAATGCTGACTGAAGGAAAGAGTTCAGTTTAGGGTTTAAAACACTAATGCTGACTAAAGGAAAAGGTTTAGTTTAGGGTGTAAGACCCTAATGCTGACTGAATGGAAAAGTTCAGTTTAGGGTTTAAAACCCTAATGCTAACTGGAAGGAAAGAGTTTAGTTTAGGGTTTAAAACCCTAATGCTGACTAAAGGAAAAAGTTCAGTTAAGGGTTTAAAACCCTAAAGGAAACGTTCAGTTTAGGGTTTTAAAACCCTAAGGCTGATTAAAGGAAAAAGTTCAGTTTAGGGTTTAAAACCCTAAGGCTAACTAAAGGAAAAAGTTTAGTTTAGGGTTTAAAACCCTAAAGGAAAAGTTCAGTTTAGGGTTTAAAACCCTAAGGCTGATTAAAAGAAAAAGTTCAGTTTAGGGTTTAAAACCCTAATGCTGACTAAAGGAAAAAGTTCAGTTTAGGGTTTAAAACCCTAATGCTGGCTAAATGGAAAGAGTTCAGTTTAGGGTTTAAAACCCTAATGCTGACTAAAGGAAAAGTTCAGTTTAGGGTTTAAAACCCTAATGCTGACTAAATGGAAAAAGTTCAGTTTAGGGTTTAAAACCCTAATGCTGACTAAAGGAAAAGTTCAGTTTAGGGTTTAAAACCCTAATGCTGACTAAATGGAAAGAGTTCAGTTTAGGGTTTAAAACCCTAGTGCTGACTGAATTGAAAAGTTCAGTTTAGGGTTTAAAACCCTAATGCTGACTGAAAGGAAAAAGTTCAGTTTAGGGTTTAAAACCCTAATGCTGACTAAAGGAAAAGTTCAGTTTAGGGTTTAAAACCCTAATGCTGACAAAATGGAAAGATTCTGTTTAGGGTTTAAAACCCTAATGCTGACTGAAAGGAAAAAGTTCACTTTAGGGTTTAAAACCCTAATGCTGACTAAAGGAAAAAGTTCAGTTTAGGGTTTAAAACCCTAATGCTGACTGGAAGGAAAGAGTTCAGTTTAGGGTTTAAAACCCTAATGCTGACTAAAGGAAAAAGTTCAGTTTAGGGTTTAAAACCCTAATGCTGACTAAATGGAAAGAGTTCAGTTTAGGGTTTAAAACCCTAATGTTGACTAAAGGAAAAGTTTAGTTTAGGGTTTAAAACCCTAATGCTGACTAAATGGAAAAAGTTCAGTTTAGGGTTTAAAACCCTAATGCTGACTAAAGGAAAAGTTCAGTTTAGGGTTTAACCCTAATGCTGACTAAATGGAAAGAGTTCAGTTTAGGGTTTAAAACTCTAGTGCTGACTGAATTGAAAAGTTCAGTTTAGGGTTTAAAACCCTAATGCTGACTGAAAGGAAAAAGTTCAGTTTAGGGTTTAAAACCCTAATGCTGACTAAAGGAAAAGTTCAGTTTAGGGTTTAAAACCCTAATGCTGACAAAATGGAAAGATTCAGTTTAGGGTTTAAAACCCTAATGCTGACTGAAAGGAAAAAGTTCACTTTAGGGTTTAAAACCCTAATGCTGACTAAAGGAAAAAAGTTCAGTTTAGGGTTTAAAACCCTAATGCTGACTAAAGGAAAAAGTTCAGTTTAGGGTTTAAAACCCTAATGCTGACTGAAGGAAAAAGTTTAGTTTAAGGTTTAAAACCCTAATGCTGACTGAATGGAAAGTTCAGTTTAGGGTTTAAAACCCTAATGCTGACTAAAGGAAAAAGTTCAGTTTAGGATTTAAAACCGTAATGCTGACTAAAGGAAAAAGTTCAGTTTAGGGTTTAAAACCCTAAAGCTGACTAAAGGAAAAAGTTCAGTTTAGGGTTTAAAACCCTAATGCTGACTGGAAGGAAAAAGTTCAGTTTAGGGTTTAAAACCCTAATGCTGACTAAAGTAAAAAGTTCAGTTTAGGGTTTAAAACCCTAATGCTGACTGAAAGGAAAAGTTCAGTTTAGGGTTTAAAACCCTAATGCTGACTGGAAGGAAAGAGTTCAATTTAGGGTTTAAAACCTTAATGCTGACTGAAGGAAAGAGTTCAGTTTAGGGTTTAAAACACTAATGCTGACTAAAGGAAAAGGTTTAGTTTAGGGTGTAAGACCCTAATGCTGACTGAATGGAAAAGTTCAGTTTAGGGTTTAAAACCCTAATGCTAACTGGAAGGAAAGAGTTTAGTTTAGGGTTTAAAACCCTAATGCTGACTAAAGGAAAAAGTTCAGTTAAGGGTTTAAAACCCTAAAGGAAACGTTCAGTTTAGGGTTTTAAAACCCTAAGGCTGATTAAAGGAAAAAGTTCAGTTTAGGGTTTAAAACCCTAAGGCTAACTAAAGGAAAAAGTTTAGTTTAGGGTTTAAAACCCTAAAGGAAAAGTTCAGTTTAGGGTTTAAAACCCTAAGGCTGATTAAAAGAAAAAGTTCAGTTTAGGGTTTAAAACCCTAATGCTGACTAAAGGAAAAAGTTCAGTTTAGGGTTTAAAACCCTAATGCTGGCTAAATGGAAAGAGTTCAGTTTAGGGTTTAAAACCCTAATGCTGACTAAAGGAAAAGTTCAGTTTAGGGTTTAAAACCCTAATGCTGACTAAATGGAAAAAGTTCAGTTTAGGGTTTAAAACCCTAATGCTGACTAAAGGAAAAGTTCAGTTTAGGGTTTAAAACCCTAATGCTGACTAAATGGAAAGAGTTCAGTTTAGGGTTTAAAACCCTAGTGCTGACTGAATTGAAAAGTTCAGTTTAGGGTTTAAAACCCTAATGCTGACTGAAAGGAAAAAGTTCAGTTTAGGGTTTAAAACCCTAATGCTGACTAAAGGAAAAGTTCAGTTTAGGGTTTAAAACCCTAATGCTGACAAAATGGAAAGATTCAGTTTAGGGTTTAAAACCCTAATGCTGACTGAAAGGAAAAAGTTCACTTTAGGGTTTAAAACCCTAATGCTGACTAAAGGAAAAAAGTTCAGTTTAGGGTTTAAAACCCTAATGCTGACTGGAAGGAAAGAGTTCAATTTAGGGTTTAAAACCCTAATGCTGACTAAAGGAAAAAGTTCAGTTTAGGGTTTAAAACCCTAATGCTGACTAAAGGAAAAAGTTCAGTTTAGGGTTTAAAACCCTAATGTTGACTGAAGGAAAGAGTTCAGTTTAGGGTTTAAAACCCTAATGCTGACTGAAGGAAAAAGTTCAGTTTAGGGTTTAAAACCCTAATGCTGACTAAAGGAAAAAGTTCAGTTTAGGGTTTAAAACCCTAATGCTGACTAAATGGAAAGAGTTCAGTTTAGGGTTTAAAACCCTAATGCTGACTAAAGGAAAAGTTCAGTTTAGGGTTTAAAACCCTAATGCTGACTAAAGGAAAAGTTCAGTTTAGGGTTTAAAACCCTAATGCTGACTAAATGGAAAGAGTTCAGTTTAGGGTTTAAAACCCTAATGCTGACTGAATGGAAAAGTTCAGTTTAGGGTTTAAAACCCTAATGCTGACTGAAAGGAAAAAGTTCAGTTTAGGGTTTAAAACCCTAATGCTGACTAAAGGAAAAGTTCAGTTTAGGGTTTAAAACCCTAATGCTGACTAAAGGAAAAAAGTTCAGTTTAGGGTTTAAAACCCTAATGCTGACTAAAGGAAAAAGTTCAGTTTAGGGTTTAAAACCCTAATGCTGACTGAAGGAAAAAGTTTAGTTTAAGGTTTAAAACCCTAATGCTGACTGAATGGAAAGTTCAGTTTAGGGTTTAAAACCCTAATGCTGACTAAAGGAAAAAGTTCAGTTTAGGATTTAAAACCGTAATGCTGACTAAAGGAAAAAGTTCAGTTTAGGGTTTAAAACCCTAAAGCTGACTAAAGGAAAAAGTTCAGTTTAGGGTTTAAAACCCTAATGCTGACTGGAAGGAAAAAGTTCAGTTTAGGGTTTAAAACCCTAATGCTGACTAAAGTAAAAAGTTCAGTTTAGGGTTTAAAACCCTAATGCTGACTGAAAGGAAAAGTTCAGTTTAGGGTTTAAAACCCTAATGCTGACTGGAAGGAAAGAGTTCAATTTAGGGTTTAAAACCTTAATGCTGACTGAAGGAAAGAGTTCAGTTTAGGGTTTAAAACACTAATGCTGACTAAAGGAAAAGGTTTAGTTTAGGGTGTAAGACCCTAATGCTGACTGAATGGAAAAGTTCAGTTTAGGGTTTAAAACCCTAATGCTAACTGGAAGGAAAGAGTTTAGTTTAGGGTTTAAAACCCTAATGCTGACTAAAGGAAAAAGTTCAGTTAAGGGTTTAAAACCCTAAAGGAAACGTTCAGTTTAGGGTTTTAAAACCCTAAGGCTGATTAAAGGAAAAAGTTCAGTTTAGGGTTTAAAACCCTAAGGCTGACTAAAGGAAAAAGTTTAGTTTAGGGTTTAAAACCCTAAAGGAAAAGTTCAGTTTAGGGTTTAAAACCCTAAGGCTGATTAAAAGAAAAAGTTCAGTTTAGGGTTTAAAACCCTAATGCTGACTAAAGGAAAAAGTTCAGTTTAGGGTTTAAAACCCTAATGCTGACTAAATGGAAAGAGTTCAGTTTAGGGTTTAAAACCCTAATGCTGACTAAAGGAAAGAGTTCAGTTTAGGGTTTAAAACCCTAATGCTGACTAAATGGAAAAAGTTCAGTTTAGGGTTTAAAACCCTAATGCTGACTAAAGGAAAAGTTCAGTTTAGGGTTTAAAACCCTAATGCTGACTAAATGGAAAGAGTTCAGTTTAGGGTTTAAAACCCTAGTGCTGACTGAATTGAAAAGTTCAGTTTAGGGTTTAAAACCCTAATGCTGACTGAAAGGAAAAAGTTCAGTTTAGGGTTTAAAACCCTAATGCTGACTAAAGGAAAAGTTCAGTTTAGGGTTTAAAACCCTAATGCTGACAAAATGGAAAGATTCTGTTTAGGGTTTAAAACCCTAATGCTGACTGAAAGGAAAAAGTTCACTTTAGGGTTTAAAACCCTAATGCTGACTAAAGGAAAAAAGTTCAGTTTAGGGTTTAAAACCCTAATGCTGACTGGAAGGAAAGAGTTTAATTTAGGGTTTAAAACCCTAATGCTGACTAAAGGAAAAAGTTCAGTTTAGGGTTTAAAACCCTAATGTTGACTAAAGGAAAAGTTCAGTTTAGGGTTTAAAACTCTAATGTTGACTGAAGGAAAGAGTTCAGTTTAGGGTTTAAAACCCTAATGTTGACTGAAGGAAAAAGTTCAGTTTAGGGTTTAAAACCCTAATGCTGACTAAAGGAAAAAGTTCAGTTTAGGGTTTAAAACCCTAATGCTGACTAAATGGAAAGAGTTCAGATTAGGGTTTAAAACCCTAATGCTGACTAAAGGAAAAGTTCAGTTTAGGGTTTAAAACCCTAATGCTGACTAAATGGAAAAAGTTCAGTTTAGGGTTTAAAACCCTAATGCTGACTAAAGGAAAAGTTCAGTTTAGGGTTTAAAACCCTAATGCTGACTAAATGGAAAGAGTTCAGTTTAGGGTTTAAAACCCTAGTGCTGACTGAATTGAAAAGTTCAGTTTAGGGTTTAAAACCCTAATGCTGACTGAAAGGAAAAAGTTCAGTTTAGGGTTTAAAACCCTAATGCTGACTAAAGGAAAAGTTCAGTTTAGGGTTTAAAACCCTAATGCTGACAAAATGGAAAGATTCTGTTTAGGGTTTAAAACCCTAATGCTGACTGAAAAGAAAAAGTTCACTTTAGGGTTTAAAACCCTAATGCTGACTGAAGGGAAAAAGTTCAGTTTAGGGTTTAAAACCCTAATGCTGACTAAAGGAAAAAGTTCAGTTTAGGGTTTAAAACCCTAATGCTGACTGAAGGAAAAGTTTAGTTTAGGGTTTAAAACCCTAATGCTGACTGAATGGAAAAGTTCAGTTTAGGGTTTAAAACCCTAATGCTGACTAAAGGAAAAAGTTCAGTTTAGGGTTTAAAACCCTAATGCTGATTGGAAGGAAAAAGTTCTGTTTAGGGTTTAAAATCCTAATGCTGACTAAAGTAAAAAGTTCAGTTTAGGGTTTAAAACCCTAATGCTGACTGAAAGGAAAAGTTTAGTTTAGGGTTTAAAACCCTAATGCTGACTGGAAGGAAAGAGTTCAATTTAGGGTTTAAAACCCTAATGCTGACTAAAGGAAAAAGTTCAGTTTAGGGTTTAAAACCCTAATGCTGACTGAAGGAAAGAGTTCAGTTTAGGGTTTAAAACCCTAATGCTGACTAAAGGAAAAAGTTCAGTTTAGGGTTTAAAACCCTAATGCTGACTGAATGGAAAAGTTCAGTTTAGGTTTTAAAACCCTAATGTTGTATGGAAGGAAAGAGTTTAGTTTAGGGTTTAAAACCCTAATGCTGACTAAAGGAAAAAGTTCAAATAAGGGTTTAAAACCCTAATGCTGACTAAAGGAAAAGTTCAGTTTAGGGTTTAAAACCCTAATGCTGACTGAAGGAAAGAGTTCAGTTTAGGGTTTAAAACCCTAATGCTGACTAAAGGAAAAGATTCAGTTTAGGGTGTAAAACCCTAATGCTGACTGAATGGAAAAGTTCAGTTTAGGGTTTAAAACCCTAATGCTAACTGGAAGGAAAGAGTTTAGTTTAGGGTTTAAAACCCTAATGCTGACTAAAGGAAAAAGTTCAGTTAAGGGTTTAAAACCCTAAAGGAAAAGTTCAGTTTAGGGTTTTAAAACCCTAAGGCTGATTAAAGGAAAAAGTTCAGTTTAGGGTTTAAAACCCTAAGGCTGACTAAAGGAAAAAGTTTAGTTTAGGGTTTAAAACCCTAAAGGAAAAGTTCAGTATAGGGTTTAAAACCCTAAGGCTGATTAAAGGAAAAAGTTCAGTTTAGGGTTTAAAACCCTAATGCTGACTAAAGGAAAAGTTCAGTTTAGGGTTTAAAACCCTAATGCTGACTAAATGGAAAGAGTTCAGTTTAGGGTTTAAAACCCTAATGTTGATTAAAGGAAAAGTTCAGTTTAGGGTTTAAAACCCTAATGCTGACTAAATGGAAAAAGTTCAGTTTATGGTTTAAAATCCTAATGCTGACTAAAGGAAAAGTTCAGTTTAGGGTTTAAAATCCTAATGCTGACTAAATGGAAAGAGTTCAGTTTAGGGTTTAAAACCCTAGTGCTGACTGAATTGAAAAGTTCAGTTTAGGGTTTAAAACCCTAATGCTGACTGAAAGGAAAAAGTTCAGTTTAGGGTTTAAAACCCTAATGCTGACTAAAGGAAAAGTTCAGTTTAGGGTTTAAAACCCTAATGCTGACAAAATGGAAAGATTCAGTTTAGGGTTTAAAACCCTAATGCTGACTGAAAGGAAAAAGTTCACTTTAGAGTTTAAAACCCTAATGCTGACTAAAGGAAAAAAGTTCAGTTTAGGGTTTAAAACCCTAATGCTGACTAAAGG
Source organism: Nicotiana sylvestris (assembly GCF_000393655.2). Lineage (NCBI taxonomy): Eukaryota > Viridiplantae > Streptophyta > Magnoliopsida > Solanales > Solanaceae > Nicotiana > Nicotiana sylvestris. The sequence goes on along the minus strand of NC_091066.1, from coordinate 147,064,850 downwards.
AAAAAGTTCAGTTTAGGGTTTAAAACCCTAATGCTGACTGAAGGAAAAAGTTTAGTTTAAGGTTTAAAACCCTAATGCTGATTGAATGGAAAGTTCAGTTTAGGGTTTAAAACCCTAATGCTGACTAAAGGAAAAAGTTCAGTTTAGGGTTTAAAACCCTAATGCTGACTAAAGGAAAAAGTTCAGTTTAGGGTTTAAAACCCTAAAGCTGACTAAAGGAAAAAGTTCAGTTTAGGGTTTAAAACCCTAATGCTGACTGGAAGGAAAAAGTTCAGTTTAGGGTTTAAAACCCTAATGCTGACTAAAGTAAAAAGTTCAGTTTAGGGTTTAAAACCCTAATGCTGACTGAAAGGAAAAGTTCAGTTTAGGGTTTAAAACCCTAATGCTGACTGAATGGAAAGTTCAGTTTAGGGTTTAAAACCCTAATGCTGACTAAAGGAAAAAGTTCAGTTTAGGGTTTAAAACCCTAATGCTGATTGGAAGGAAAAAGTTCTGTTTAGGGTTTAAAATCCTAATGCTGACTAAAGTAAAAAGTTCAGTTTAGGGTTTAAAACCCTAATGCTGACTGAAAGGAAAAGTTCAGTTTAAGGTTTAAAACCCTAATGCTGACTGGAAGGAAAGAGTTCAATTTAGGGTTTAAAACCCTAATGCTGACTAAAGGAAAAAGTTCAGTTTAGGGTTTAAAACCCTAATGCTGACTGAAGGAAAGAGTTCAGTTTAGGGTTTAAAACCCTAATGCTGACTAAAGGAAAAAGTTCAGTTTAGGGTTTAAAACCCTAATGCTGACTGAATGGAAAAGTTCAGTTTAGGTTTTAAAACCCTAATGTTGTATGGAAGGAAAGAGTTTAGTTTAGGGTTTAAAACCCTAATGCTGACTAAAGGAAAAAGTTCAAATAAGGGTTTAAAACCCTAATGCTGACTAAAGGAAAAGTTCAGTTTAGGGTTTAAAACCCTAATGCTGACTGAAGGAAAGAGTTCAGTTTAGGGTTTAAAACCCTAATGCTGACTAAAGGAAAAGATTCAGTTTAGGGTGTAAAACCCTAATGCTGACTGAATGGAAAAGTTCAGTTTAGGGTTTAAAACCCTAATGCTAACTGGAAGGAAAGAGTTTAGTTTAGGGTTTAAAACCCTAATGCTGACTAAAGGAAAAAGTTCAGTTAAGGGTTTAAAACCCTAAAGGAAAAGTTCAGTTTAGGGTTTTAAAACCCTAAGGCTGATTAAAGGAAAAAGTTCAGTTTAGGGTTTAAAACCCTAAGGCTGACTAAAGGAAAAAGTTTAGTTTAGGGTTTAAAACCCTAAAGGAAAAGTTCAGTATAGGGTTTAAAACCCTAAGGCTGATTAAAGGAAAAAGTTCAGTTTAGGGTTTAAAACCCTAATGCTGACTAAAGGAAAAGTTCAGTTTAGGGTTTAAAACCCTAATGCTGACTAAATGGAAAGAGTTCAGTTTAGGGTTTAAAACCCTAATGTTGATTAAAGGAAAAGTTCAGTTTAGGGTTTAAAACCCTAATGCTGACTAAATGGAAAAAGTTCAGTTTATGGTTTAAAACCCTAATGCTGACTAAAGGAAAAGTTCAGTTTAGGGTTTAAAATCCTAATGCTGACTAAATGGAAAGAGTTCAGTTTAGGGTTTAAAACCCTAGTGCTGACTGAATTGAAAAGTTCAGTTTAGGGTTTAAAACCCTAATGCTGACTGAAAGGAAAAAGTTCAGTTTAGGGTTTAAAACCCTAATGCTGACTAAAGGAAAAGTTCAGTTTAGGGTTTAAAACCCTAATGCTGACAAAATGGAAAGATTCAGTTTAGGGTTTAAAACCCTAATGCTGACTGAAAGGAAAAAGTTCACTTTAGAGTTTAAAACCCTAATGCTGACTAAAGGAAAAAGTTCAGTTTAGGGTTTAAAACCCTAATGCTGACTGAAGGAAAAAGTTCAGTTTAGGGTTTAAAACCCTAATGCTGACTGAAGGAAAAAGTTTAGTTTAAGGTTTAAAACCCTAATGCTGATTGAATGGAAAGTTCAGTTTAGGGTTTAAAACCCTAATGCTGACTAAAGGAAAAAGTTCAGTTTAGGGTTTAAAACCCTAATGCTGACTAAAGGAAAAAGTTCAGTTTAGGGTTTAAAACCCTAAAGCTGACTAAAGGAAAAAGTTCAGTTTAGGGTTTAAAACCCTAATGCTGACTGGAAGGAAAAAGTTCAGTTTAGGGTTTAAAACCCTAATGCTGACTAAAGTAAAAAGTTCAGTTTAGGGTTTAAAACCCTAATGCTGACTGAAAGGAAAAGTTCAGTTTAGGGTTTAAAACCCTAATGCTGACTGAATGGAAAGTTCAGTTTAGGGTTTAAAACCCTAATGCTGACTAAAGGAAAAAGTTCAGTTTAGGGTTTAAAACCCTAATGCTGATTGGAAGGAAAAAGTTCTGTTTAGGGTTTAAAATCCTAATGCTGACTAAAGTAAAAAGTTCAGTTTAGGGTTTAAAACCCGAATGCTGACTGAAAGGAAAAGTTCAGTTTAAGGTTTAAAACCCTAATGCTGACTGGAAGGAAAGAGTTCAATTTAGGGTTTAAAACCCTAATGCTGACTAAAGGAAAAAGTTCAGTTTAGGGTTTAAAACCCTAATGCTGACTGAAGGAAAGAGTTCAGTTTAGGGTTTAAAACCCTAATGCTGACTAAAGGAAAAAGTTCAGTTTAGGGTTTAAAACCCTAATGCTGACTGAATGGAAAAGTTCAGTTTAGGTTTTAAAACCCTAATGTTGTATGGAAGGAAAGAGTTTAGTTTAGGGTTTAAAACCCTTAATGCTGACTAAAGGAAAAAGTTCAAATAAGGGTTTAAAACCCTAATGCTGACTAAAGGAAAAGTTCAGTTTAGGGTTTAAAACCCTAATGCTGACTGAAGGAAAGAGTTCAGTTTAGGGTTTAAAACCCTAATGCTGACTGGAAGGAAAGAGTTTAATTTAGGGTTTAAAACCCTAATGCTGACTAAAGGAAAAAGTTCAATTTAGGGTTTAAAACCCTAATGTTGACTAAAGGAAAAGTTCAGTTTAGGGTTTAAAACTCTAATGTTGACTGAAGGAAAGAGTTCAGTTTAGGGTTTAAAACCCTAATGTTGACTGAAGGAAAAAGTTCAGTTTAGGGTTTAAAACCCTAATGCTGACTAAAGGAAAAAGTTCAGTTTAGGGTTTAAAACCCTAATGCTGACTAAATGGAAAGAGTTCAGTTTAGGGTTTAAAACCCTAATGCTGACTAAAGGAAAAGTTCAGTTTAGGGTTTAAAACCCTAATGCTGACTAAATGGAAAAAGTTCAGTTTAGGGTTTAAAACCCTAATGCTGACTAAAGGAAAAGTTCAGTTTAGGGTTTAAAACCCTAATGCTGACTAAATGGAAAGAGTTCAGTTTAGGGTTTAAAACCCTAGTGCTGACTGAATTGAAAAGTTCAGTTTAGGGTTTAAAACCCTAATGCTGACTGAAAGGAAAAAGTTCAGTTTAGGGTTTAAAACCCTAATGCTGACTAAAGGAAAAGTTCAGTTTAGGGTTTAAAACCCTAATGCTGACAAAATGGAAAGATTCTGTTTAGGGTTTAAAACCCTAATGCTGACTGAAAAGAAAAAGTTCACTTTAGGGTTTAAAACCCTAATGCTGACTGAAGGAAAAAAGTTCAGTTTAGGGTTTAAAACCCTAATGCTGACTAAAGGAAAAAGTTCAGTTTAGGGTTTAAAACCCTAATGCTGACTGAAGGAAAAAGTTTAGTTTAGGGTTTAAAACCCTAATGCTGACTGAATGGAAAGTTCAGTTTAGGGTTTAAAACCCTAATGCTGACTAAAGGAAAAAGTTCAGTTTAGGGTTTAAAACCCTAATGCTGATTGGAAGGAAAAAGTTCTGTTTAGGGTTTAAAATCCTAATGCTGACTAAAGTAAAAAGTTCAGTTTAGGGTTTAAAACCCTAATGCTGACTGAAAGGAAAAGTTTAGTTTAAGGTTTAAAACCCTAATGCTGACTGGAAGGAAAGAGTTCAATTTAGGGTTTAAAACCCTAATGCTGACTAAAGGAAAAAGTTCAGTTTAGGGTTTAAAACCCTAATGCTGACTGAAGGAAAGAGTTCAGTTTAGGGTTTAAAACCCTAATGCTGACTAAAGGAAAAAGTTCAGTTTAGGGTTTAAAACCCTAATGCTGACTGAATGGAAAAGTTCAGTTTAGGTTTTAAAACCCTAATGTTGTATGGAAGGAAAGAGTTTAGTTTAGGGTTTAAAACCCTAATGCTGACTAAAGGAAAAAGTTCAAATAAGGGTTTAAAACCCTAATGCTGACTAAAGGAAAAGTTCAGTTTAGGGTTTAAAACCCTAATGCTGACTGAAGGAAAGAGTTCAGTTTAGGGTTTAAAACCCTAATGCTGACTAAAGGAAAAGATTCAGTTTAGGGTGTAAAACCCTAATGCTGACTGAATGGAAAAGTTCAGTTTAGGGTTTAAAACCCTAATGCTAACTGGAAGGAAAGAGTTTAGTTTAGGGTTTAAAACCCTAATGCTGACTAAAGGAAAAAGTTCAGTTAAGGGTTTAAAACCCTAAAGGAAAAGTTCAGTTTAGGGTTTTAAAACCCTAAGGCTGATTAAAGGAAAAAGTTCAGTTTAGGGTTTAAAACCCTAAGGCTGACTAAAGGAAAAAGTTTAGTTTAGGGTTTAAAACCCTAAAGGAAAAGTTCAGTATAGGGTTTAAAACCCTAAGGCTGATTAAAGGAAAAAGTTCAGTTTAGGGTTTAAAACCCTAATGCTGACTAAAGGAAAAGTTCAGTTTAGGGTTTAAAACCCTAATGCTGACTAAATGGAAAGAGTTCAGTTTAGGGTTTAAAACCCTAATGTTGATTAAAGGAAAAGTTCAGTTTAGGGTTTAAAACCCTAATGCTGACTAAATGGAAAAAGTTCAGTTTATGGTTTAAAATCCTAATGCTGACTAAAGGAAAAGTTCAGTTTAGGGTTTAAAATCCTAATGCTGACTAAATGGAAAGAGTTCAGTTTAGGGTTTAAAACCCTAGTGCTGACTGAATTGAAAAGTTCAGTTTAGGGTTTAAAACCCTAATGCTGACTGAAAGGAAAAAGTTCAGTTTAGGGTTTAAAACCCTAATGCTGACTAAAGGAAAAGTTCAGTTTAGGGTTTAAAACCCTAATGCTGACAAAATGGAAAGATTCAGTTTAGGGTTTAAAACCCTAATGCTGACTGAAAGGAAAAAGTTCACTTTAGAGTTTAAAACCCTAATGCTGACTAAAGGAAAAAAGTTCAGTTTAGGGTTTAAAACCCTAATGCTGACTAAAGGAAAAAGTTCAGTTTAGGGTTTAAAACCCTAATGCTGACTGAAGGAAAAAGTTTAGTTTAAGGTTTAAAACCCTAATGCTGATTGAATGGAAAGTTCAGTTTAGGGTTTAAAACCCTAATGCTGACTAAAGGAAAAAGTTCAGTTTAGGGTTTAAAACCCTAATGCTGACTAAAGGAAAAAGTTCAGTTTAGGGTTTAAAACCCTAAAGCTGACTAAAGGAAAAAGTTCAGTTTAGGGTTTAAAACCCTAATGCTGACTGGAAGGAAAAAGTTCAGTTTAGGGTTTAAAACCCTAATGCTGACTAAAGTAAAAAGTTCAGTTTAGGGTTTAAAACCCTAATGCTGACTGAAAGGAAAAGTTCAGTTTAGGGTTTAAAACCCTAATGCTGACTGAATGGAAAGTTCAGTTTAGGGTTTAAAACCCTAATGCTGACTAAAGGAAAAAGTTCAGTTTAGGGTTTAAAACCCTAATGCTGATTGGAAGGAAAAAGTTCTGTTTAGGGTTTAAAATCCTAATGCTGACTAAAGTAAAAAGTTCAGTTTAGGGTTTAAAACCCTAATGCTGACTGAAAGGAAAAGTTCAGTTTAAGGTTTAAAACCCTAATGCTGACTGGAAGGAAAGAGTTCAATTTAGGGTTTAAAACCCTAATGCTGACTAAAGGAAAAAGTTCAGTTTAGGGTTTAAAACCCTAATGCTGACTGAAGGAAAGAGTTCAGTTTAGGGTTTAAAACCCTAATGCTGACTAAAGGAAAAAGTTCAGTTTAGGGTTTAAAACCCTAATGCTGACTGAATGGAAAAGTTCAGTTTAGGTTTTAAAACCCTAATGTTGTATGGAAGGAAAGAGTTTAGTTTAGGGTTTAAAACCCTAATGCTGACTAAAGGAAAAAGTTCAAATAAGGGTTTAAAACCCTAATGCTGACTAAAGGAAAAGTTCAGTTTAGGGTTTAAAACCCTAATGCTGACTGAAGGAAAGAGTTCAGTTTAGGGTTTAAAACCCTAATGCTGACTAAAGGAAAAGATTCAGTTTAGGGTGTAAAACCCTAATGCTGACTGAATGGAAAAGTTCAGTTTAGGGTTTAAAACCCTAATGCTAACTGGAAGGAAAGAGTTTAGTTTAGGGTTTAAAACCCTAATGCTGACTAAAGGAAAAAGTTCAGTTAAGGGTTTAAAACCCTAAAGGAAAAGTTCAGTTTAGGGTTTTAAAACCCTAAGGCTGATTAAAGGAAAAAGTTCAGTTTAGGGTTTAAAACCCTAAGGCTGACTAAAGGAAAAAGTTTAGTTTAGGGTTTAAAACCCTAAAGGAAAAGTTCAGTATAGGGTTTAAAACCCTAAGGCTGATTAAAGGAAAAAGTTCAGTTTAGGGTTTAAAACCCTAATGCTGACTAAAGGAAAAGTTCAGTTTAGGGTTTAAAACCCTAATGCTGACTAAATGGAAAGAGTTCAGTTTAGGGTTTAAAACCCTAATGTTGATTAAAGGAAAAGTTCAGTTTAGGGTTTAAAACCCTAATGCTGACTAAATGGAAAAAGTTCAGTTTATGGTTTAAAACCCTAATGCTGACTAAAGGAAAAGTTCAGTTTAGGGTTTAAAATCCTAATGCTGACTAAATGGAAAGAGTTCAGTTTAGGGTTTAAAACCCTAGTGCTGACTGAATTGAAAAGTTCAGTTTAGGGTTTAAAACCCTAATGCTGACTGAAAGGAAAAAGTTCAGTTTAGGGTTTAAAACCCTAATGCTGACTAAAGGAAAAGTTCAGTTTAGGGTTTAAAACCCTAATGCTGACAAAATGGAAAGATTCAGTTTAGGGTTTAAAACCCTAATGCTGACTGAAAGGAAAAAGTTCACTTTAGAGTTTAAAACCCTAATGCTGACTAAAGGAAAAAAGTTCAGTTTAGGGTTTAAAACCCTAATGCTGACTAAAGGAAAAAGTTCAGTTTAGGGTTTAAAACCCTAATGCTGACTGAAGGAAAAAGTTTAGTTTAAGGTTTAAAACCCTAATGCTGATTGAATGGAAAGTTCAGTTTAGGGTTTAAAACCCTAATGCTGACTAAAGGAAAAAGTTCAGTTTAGGGTTTAAAACCCTAATGCTGACTAAAGGAAAAAGTTCAGTTTAGGGTTTAAAACCCTAAAGCTGACTAAAGGAAAAAGTTCAGTTTAGGGTTTAAAACCCTAATGCTGACTGGAAGGAAAAAGTTCAGTTTAGGGTTTAAAACCCTAATGCTGACTAAAGTAAAAAGTTCAGTTTAGGGTTTAAAACCCTAATGCTGACTGAAAGGAAAAGTTCAGTTTAGGGTTTAAAACCCTAATGCTGACTGAATGGAAAGTTCAGTTTAGGGTTTAAAACCCTAATGCTGACTAAAGGAAAAAGTTCAGTTTAGGGTTTAAAACCCTAATGCTGATTGGAAGGAAAAAGTTCTGTTTAGGGTTTAAAATCCTAATGCTGACTAAAGTAAAAAGTTCAGTTTAGGGTTTAAAACCCGAATGCTGACTGAAAGGAAAAGTTCAGTTTAAGGTTTAAAACCCTAATGCTGACTGGAAGGAAAGAGTTCAATTTAGGGTTTAAAACCCTAATGCTGACTAAAGGAAAAAGTTCAGTTTAGGGTTTAAAACCCTAATGCTGACTGAAGGAAAGAGTTCAGTTTAGGGTTTAAAACCCTAATGCTGACTAAAGGAAAAAGTTCAGTTTAGGGTTTAAAACCCTAATGCTGACTGAATGGAAAAGTTCAGTTTAGGTTTTAAAACCCTAATGTTGTATGGAAGGAAAGAGTTTAGTTTAGGGTTTAAAACCTTAATGTTGACTAAAGGAAAAAGTTCAAATAAGGGTTTAAAACCCTAATGCTGACTAAAGGAAAAGTTCAGTTTAGGGTTTAAAACCCTAATGCTGACTGAAGGAAAGAGTTCAGTTTAGGGTTTAAAACCCTAATGCTGACTAAAGGAAAAGATTCAGTTTAGGGTGTAAAACCCTAATGCTGACTGAATGGAAAAGTTCAGTTTAGGGTTTAAAACCCTAATGCTAACTGGAAGGAAAGAGTTTAGTTTAGGGTTTAAAACCCTAATGCTGACTAAAGGAAAAAGTTCAGTTAAGGGTTTAAAACCCTAAAGGAAAAGTTCAGTTTAGGGTTTTAAAACCCTAAGGCTGATTAAAGGAAAAAGTTCAGTTTAGGGTTTAAAACCCTAAGGCTGACTAAAGGAAAAAGTTTAGTTTAGGGTTTAAAACCCTAAAGGAAAAGTTCAGTATAGGGTTTAAAACCCTAAGGCTGATTAAAGGAAAAAGTTCAGTTTAGGGTTTAAAACCCTAATGCTGACTAAAGGAAAAGTTCAGTTTAGGGTTTAAAACCCTAATGCTGACTAAATGGAAAGAGTTCAGTTTAGGGTTTAAAACCCTAATGTTGATTAAAGGAAAAGTTCAGTTTAGGGTTTAAAACCCTAATGCTGACTAAATGGAAAAAGTTCAGTTTATGGTTTAAAACCCTAATGCTGACTAAAGGAAAAGTTCAGTTTAGGGTTTAAAATCCTAATGCTGACTAAATGGAAAGAGTTCAGTTTAGGGTTTAAAACCCTAGTGCTGACTGAATTGAAAAGTTCAGTTTAGGGTTTAAAACCCTAATGCTGACTGAAAGGAAAAAGTTCAGTTTAGGGTTTAAAACCCTAATGCTGACTAAAGGAAAAGTTCAGTTTAGGGTTTAAAACCCTAATGCTGACAAAATGGAAAGATTCAGTTTAGGGTTTAAAACCCTAATGCTGACTGAAAGGAAAAAGTTCACTTTAGAGTTTAAAACCCTAATGCTGACTAAAGGAAAAAAGTTCAGTTTAGGGTTTAAAACCCTAATGCTGACTAAAGGAAAAAGTTCAGTTTAGGGTTTAAAACCCTAATGCTGACTGAAGGAAAAAGTTTAGTTTAAGGTTTAAAACCCTAATGCTGATTGAATGGAAAGTTCAGTTTAGGGTTTAAAACCCTAATGCTGACTAAAGGAAAAAGTTCAGTTTAGGGTTTAAAACCCTAATGCTGACTAAAGGAAAAAGTTCAGTTTAGGGTTTAAAACCCTAAAGCTGACTAAAGGAAAAAGTTCAGTTTAGGGTTTAAAACCCTAATGCTGACTGGAAGGAAAAAGTTCAGTTTAGGGTTTAAAACCCTAATGCTGACTAAAGTAAAAAGTTCAGTTTAGGGTTTAAAACCCTAATGCTGACTGAAAGGAAAAGTTCAGTTTAGGGTTTAAAACCCTAATGCTGACTGGAAGGAAAGAGTTCAATTTAGGGTTTAAAACCTTAATGCTGACTGAAGGAAAGAGTTCAGTTTAGGGTTTAAAACACCTAATGCTGACTAAAGGAAAAGGTTTAGTTTAGGGTGTAAGACCCTAATGCTGACTGAATGGAAAAGTTCAGTTTAGGGTTTAAAACCCTAATGCTAACTGGAAGGAAAGAGTTTAGTTTAGGGTTTAAAACCCTAATGCTGACTAAAGGAAAAAGTTCAGTTAAGGGTTTAAAACCCTAAAGGAAAAGTTCAGTTTAGGGTTTTAAAACCCTAAGGCTGATTAAAGGAAAAAGTTCAGTTTAGGGTTTAAAACCCTAAGGCTGACTAAAGGAAAAAGTTTAGTTTAGGGTTTAAAACCCTAAAGGAAAAGTTCAGTTTAGGGTTTAAAACCCTAAGGCTGATTAAAAGAAAAAGTTCAGTTTAGGGTTTAAAACCCTAATGCTGACTAAAGGAAAAAGTTCAGTTTAGGGTTTAAAACCCTAATGCTGACTAAATGGAAAGAGTTCAGTTTTAGGGTTTAAAACCTTAATGCTGACTAAAGGAAAAGTTCAGTTTAGGGTTTAAAACCCTAATGCTGACTAAATGGAAAAAGTTCAGTTTAGGGTTTAAAACCCTAATGTTGACTAAAGGAAAAGTTCAGTTTAGGGTTTAAAACCCTAATGCTGACTAAATGGAAAGAGTTCAGTTTAGGGTTTAAAACCCTAGTGCTGACTGAATTGAAAAGTTCAGTTTAGGGTTTAAAACCCTAATGCTGACTGAAAGGAAAAAGTTCAGTTTAGGGTTTAAAACCCTAATGCTGACTAAAGGAAAAGTTCAGTTTAGGGTTTAAAACCCTAATGCTGACAAAATGGAAAGATTCTGTTTAGGGTTTAAAACCCTAATGCTGACTGAAAAGAAAAAGTTCACTTTAGGGTTTAAAACCCTAATGCTGACTGAAGGAAAAAAGTTCAGTTTAGGGTTTAAAACCCTAATGCTGACTAAAGGAAAAAGTTCAGTTTAGGGTTTAAAACCCTAATGCTGATTGGAAGGAAAAAGTTCTGTTTAGGGTTTAAAACCCTAATGCTGACTGAATGGAAAGTTCAGTTTAGGGTTTAAAACCCTAATGCTGACTAAAGGAAAAAGTTCAGTTTAGGGTTTAAAACCCTAATGCTGATTGGAAGGAAAAAGTTCTGTTTAGGGTTTAAAATCCTAATGCTGACTAAAGTAAAAAGTTCAGTTTAGGGTTTAAAACCCTAATGCTGACTGAAAGGAAAAGTTCAGTTTAGGGTTTAAAACCCTAATGCTGACTGGAAGGAAAGAGTTCAATTTAGGGTTTAAAACCCTAATGCTGACTAAAGGAAAAAGTTCAGTTTATGGTTTAAAACCCTAATGCTGACTGAAGGAAAGAGTTCAGTTTAGGGTTTAAAACCCTAATGCTGACTAAAGGAAAAAGTTCAGTTTAGGGTTTAAAACCCTAATGCTGACTGAATGGAAAAGTTCAGTTTAGGTTTTAAAACCCTAATGTTGTATGGAAGGAAAGAGTTTAGTTTAGGGTTTAAAACCCTAATGCTGACTAAAGGAAAAAGTTCAAATAAGGGTTTAAAACCCTAATGCTGACTAAAGGAAAAGTTCAGTTTAGGGTTTAAAACCCTAATGCTGACTGAAGGAAAGAGTTCAGTTTAGGGTTTAAAACCCTAATGCTGACTAAAGGAAAAGGTTCAGTTTAGGGTGTAAAACCCTAATGCTGACTGAATGGAAAAGTTCAGTTTAGGGTTTAAAACCCTAATGCTAACTGGAAGGAAAGAGTTTAGTTTAGGGTTTAAAACCCTAATGCTGACTAAAGGAAAAAGTTCAGTTAAGGGTTTAAAACCCTAAAGGAAAAGTTCAGTTTAGGGTTTTAAAACCCTAAGGCTGATTAAAGGAAAAAGTTCAGTTTAGGGTTTAAAACCCTAAGGCTGACTAAAGGAAAAAGTTTAGTTTAGGGTTTAAAACCCTAAAGGAAAAGTTCAGTATATGGTTTAAAACCCTAAGGCTGATTAAAGGAAAAAGTTCAGTTTAGGGTTTAAAACCCTAATGCTGACTAAAGGAAAAGTTCAGTTTAGGGTTTAAAACCCTAATGCTGACTAAATGGAAAGAGTTCAGTTTAGGGTTTAAAACCCTAATGCTGATTAAAGGAAAAGTTCAGTTTAGGGTTTAAAACCCTAATGCTGACTAAATGGAAAAAGTTCAGTTTAGGGTTTAAAACCCTAATGCTGACTAAAGGAAAAGTTCAGTTTAGGGTTTAAAACCCTAATGCTGACTAAATGGAAAGAGTTCAGTTTAGGGTTTAAAACCCTAGTGCTGACTGAATTGAAAAGTTCAGTTTAGGGTTTAAAACCCTAATGCTGACTGAAAGGAAAAAGTTCAGTTTAGGGTTTAAAACCCTAATGCTGACTAAAGGAAAAGTTCAGTTTAGGGTTTAAAACCCTAATGCTGACAAAATGGAAAGATTCAGTTTAGGGTTTAAAACCCTAATGCTGACTGAAAGGAAAAAGTTCACTTTAGAGTTTAAAACCCTAATGCTGACTAAAGGAAAAAAGTTCAGTTTAGGGTTTAAAACCCTAATGCTGACTAAAGGAAAAAGTTCAGTTTAGGGTTTAAAACCCTAATGCTGACTGAAGGAAAAAGTTTAGTTTAAGGTTTAAAACCCTAATGCTGATTGAATGGAAAGTTCAGTTTAGGGTTTAAAACCCTAATGCTGACTAAAGGAAAAAGTTCAGTTTAGGGTTTAAAACCCTAATGCTGACTAAAGGAAAAAGTTCAGTTTAGGGTTTAAAACCCTAAAGCTGACTAAAGGAAAAAGTTCAGTTTAGGGTTTAAAACCCTAATGCTGACTGGAAGGAAAAAGTTCAGTTTAGGGTTTAAAACCCTAATGCTGACTAAAGTAAAAAGTTCAGTTTAGGGTTTAAAACCCTAATGCTGACTGAAAGGAAAAGTTCAGTTTAGGGTTTAAAACCCTAATGCTGACTGGAAGGAAAGAGTTCAATTTAGGGTTTAAAACCTTAATGCTGACTGAAGGAAAGAGTTCAGTTTAGGGTTTAAAACACCTAATGCTGACTAAAGGAAAAGGTTTAGTTTAGGGTGTAAGACCCTAATGCTGACTGAATGGAAAAGTTCAGTTTAGGGTTTAAAACCCTAATGCTAACTGGAAGGAAAGAGTTTAGTTTAGGGTTTAAAACCCTAATGCTGACTAAAGGAAAAAGTTCAGTTAAGGGTTTAAAACCCTAAAGGAAAAGTTCAGTTTAGGGTTTTAAAACCCTAAGGCTGATTAAAGGAAAAAGTTCAGTTTAGGGTTTAAAACCCTAAGGCTGACTAAAGGAAAAAGTTTAGTTTAGGGTTTAAAACCCTAAAGGAAAAGTTCAGTTTAGGGTTTAAAACCCTAAGGCTGATTAAAAGAAAAAGTTCAGTTTAGGGTTTAAAACCCTAATGCTGACTAAAGGAAAAAGTTCAGTTTAGGGTTTAAAACCCTAATGCTGACTAAATGGAAAGAGTTCAGTTTAGGGTTTAAAACCCTAATGCTGACTAAAGGAAAAGTTCAGTTTAGGGTTTAAAACCCTAATGCTGACTAAATGGAAAAAGTTCAGTTTAGGGTTTAAAACCCTAATGCTGACTAAAGGAAAAGTTCAGTTTAGGGTTTAAAACCCTAATGCTGACTAAATGGAAAGAGTTCAGTTTAGGGTTTAAAACCCTAGTTTTGACTGAATTGAAAAGTTCAGTTTAGGGTTTAAAACCCTAATGCTGACTGAAAGGAAAAAGTTCAGTTTAGGGTTTAAAACCCTAATGCTGACTAAAGGAAAAGTTCAGTTTAGGGTTTAAAACCCTAATGCTGACAAAATGGAAAGATTCTGTTTAGGGTTTAAAACCCTAATGCTGACTGAAAGGAAAAAGTTCACTTTAGGGTTTAAAACCCTAATGCTGACTAAAGGAAAAAAGTTCAGTTTAGGGTTTAAAACCCTAATGCTGACTGGAAGGAAAGAGTTCAATTTAGGGTTTAAAACCCTAATGCTGACTAAAGGAAAAAGTTCAGTTTAGGGTTTAAAACCCTAATGCTGACTAAAGGAAAAGTTCAGTTTAGGGTTTAAAACTCTAATGTTGACTGAAGGAAAAAGTTCAGTTTAGGGTTTTAAAACCCTAAGGCTGATTAAAGGAAAAAGTTCAGTTTAGGGTTTAAAACCCTAATGCTGACTAAAGGAAAAAGTTCAGTTTAGGGTTTAAAACCCTAATGCTGACTAAATGGAAAGAGTTCAGTTTAGGGTTTAAAACCCTAATGCTGACTAAAGGAAAAGTTCAGTTTAGGGTTTAAAACCCTAATGCTGACTAAATGGAAAAAGTTCAGTTTAGGGTTTAAAACCCTAATGCTGACTAAAGGAAAAGTTCAGTTTAGGGTTTAAAACCCTAATGCTGACTAAATGGAAAGAGTTCAGTTTAGGGTTTAAAACCCTAGTGCTGACTGAATTGAAAAGTTCAGTTTAGGGTTTAAAACCCTAATGCTGACTGAAAGGAAAAAGTTCAGTTTAGGGTTTAAAACCCTAATGCTGACTAAAGGAAAAGTTCAGTTTAGGGTTTAAAACCCTAATGCTGACAAAATGGAAAGATTCTGTTTAGGGTTTAAAACCCTAATGCTGACTGAAAAGAAAAAGTTCACTTTAGGGTTTAAAACCCTAATGCTGACTGAAGGAAAAAAGTTCAGTTTAGGGTTTAAAACCCTAATGCTGACTAAAGGAAAAAAGTTCAGTTTAGGGTTTAAAACCCTAATGCTGACTGAAGGAAAAAGTTTAGTTTAGGGTTTAAAACCCTAATGCTGACTGAATGGAAAGTTCAGTTTAGGGTTTAAAACCCTAATGCTGACTAAAGGAAAAAGTTCAGTTTAGGGGTTTAAAACCCTAATGCTGATTGGAAGGAAAAAGTTCAGTTTAGGGTTTAAAACCCTAATGCTGACTAAAGTAAAAAGTTCAGTTTAGGGTTTAAAACCCTAATGCTGACTGAAAGGAAAAGTTCAGTTTAGGGTTTAAAACCCTAATGCTGACTGGAAGGAAAGAGTTCAATTTAGGGTTTAAAACCCTAATGCTGACTAAAGGAAAAAGTTCAGTTTAGGGTTTAAAACCCTAATGCTGACTGAAGGAAAGAGTTCAGTTTAGGGTTTAAAACCCTAATGTTGACTAAAGGAAAAAGTTCAGTTTAGGGTTTAAAACCCTAATGCTGACTGAATGGAAAAGTTCAGTTTAGGTTTTAAAACCCTAATGCTGTATGGAAGGAAAGAGTTTAGTTTAGGGTTTAAAACCCTAATGCTGACTAAAGGAAAAAGTTCAAATAAGGGTTTAAACCCTAAAGGAAAAGTTCAGTTTAGGGTTTTAAAACCCTAAGGCTGATTAAAGGAAAAATTTCAGTTTAGGGTTTAAAACCCTAAGGCTGACTAAAGGAAAAAGTTTAGTTTAGGGTTTAAAACCCTAACGGAAAAGTTCAGTTTAGGGTTTAAAACCCTAAGGCTGATTAAAGGAAAAAGTTCAGTTTAGGGTTTAAAACCCTAATGATAACTAAAGGAAAAAGTTCAGTTTAGGGTTTAAAACCCTAATGCTGACTAAATGGAAAGAGTTCAGTTTAGGGTTTAAAACCCTAATGCTGACTAAAGGAAAAGTTCAGTTTAGGGTTTAAAACCCTAATGCTGACTAAATGGAAAAATTTCAGTTTAGGGTTTAAAACCCTAATGCTGACTAAAGGAAAAGTTCAGTTTAGGGTTTAAAACCCTAATGCTGACTAAATGGAAAGAGTTCAGTTTAGGGTTTAAAACCCTAGTGCTTACTGAATTGAAAAGTTCAGTTTAGGGTTTAAAACCCTAATGCTGACTGAAAGGAAAAAGTTCAGTTTAGGGTTTAAAACCCTAATGTTGACTAAAGGAAAAGTTCAGTTTAGGGTTTAAAACACTAGTGCTGACTGAATTGAAAAGTTCAGTTTAGGGTTTAAAACCCTAATGCTGACTGAAAGGAAAAAGTTCAGTTTAGGGTTTAAAACCCTAATGCTGACTAAAGGAAAAAAGTTCAGTTTAGGGTTTAAAACCCTAATGCTGACTAAAGGAAAAAGTTCAGTTTAGGGTTTAAAACCCTAATGCTGACTGAAGGAAAAAGTTTAGTTTAGGGTTTAAAACCCTAATGCTGACTGAATGGAAAGTTCAGTTTAGGGTTTAAAACCCTAATGCTGACTAAAGGAAAAAGTTCAGTTTAGGATTTAAAACCCTAATGCTGACTAAAGGAAAAAGTTCAGTTTAGGGTTTAAAACCCTATTGCTGACTGAAAGTAAAAGTTCAGTTTAGGGTTTAAAACCCTAATGCTGACTGGAAGGAAAGAGTTCAGTTTAGGGTTTAAAACCCTAATGCTGACTAAAGGAAAAAGTTCAGTTTAGGGTTTAAAACCCTAATGCTGACTGAAAGTAAAAGTTCAATTTAGGGTTTAAAACCCTAATGCTGACTGGAAGGAAAGAGTTCAGTTTAGGGTTTAAAACCCTAATGCTGACTAAAGTAAAAAGTTCAGTTTAGGGTTTAAAACCCTAATGTTGACTGAAAGGAAAAGTTCAGTTTAGGGTTTAAAACCCTAATGCTGACTGGAAGGAAAGAGTTCAGTTTAGGGTTTAAAATCCTAATGCTGACTAAAGGAAAAAGTTCAGTTTAGGGTTTAAAACCCTAATGCTGACTTAAAGGAAAAGTTTAGTTTAGGGTTTAAAACCCTAATGCTGACTAAAGGAAAAGTTCAGTTTAGGGTTTAAAACCCTAATGGTGACTAAAGGAAAAGTTCAGTTTAGGGTTTAAAACCCTAATGCTGACTAAAGGAAAAGGTTCAGTTTAGGGTGTAAAACCCTAATGCTGACTGAATGGAAAAGTTCAGTTTAGGGTTTAAAACCCTAATGCTAACTGGAAGGAAAGAGTTTAGTTTAGGGTTTAAAACCCTAATGCTGACTAAAGGAAAAAGTTCAGTTAAGGGTTTAAAACCCTAAAGGAAAAGTTCAGTTTAGGGTTTTAAAACCCTAAGGCTGATTAAAGGAAAAAGTTCAGTTTAGGGTTTAAAACCCTAAGGCTGACTAAAGGAAAAAGTTCAGTTAAGGGTTTAAAACCCTAAAGGAAAAGTTCAGTTTAGGGTTTTAAAACCCTAAGGCTGATTAAAGGAAAAAGTTCAGTTTAGGGTTTAAAACCCTAATGCTGACTAAAGGAAAAAGTTCAGTTTAGGGTTTAAAACCCTAATGCTGACTAAATGGAAAGAGTTCAGTTTAGGGTTTAAAACCCTAATGCTGACTAAAGGAAAAGTTCAGTTTAGGGTTTAAAACCCTAATGCTGACTAAATGGAAAAAGTTCAGTTTAGGGTTTAAAACCCTAATGCTGACTAAAGGAAAAGTTCAGTTTAGGGTTTAAAACCCTAATGCTGACTAAATGGAAAAATTTCAGTTTAGGGTTTAAAACCCTAATGCTGACTAAAGGAAAAGTTCAGTTTAGGGTTTAAAACCCTAATGCTGACTAAATGGAAAGAGTTCAGTTTAGGGTTTAAAACCCTAGTGCTTACTGAATTGAAAAGTTCAGTTTAGGGTTTAAAACCCTAATGCTGACTGAAAGGAAAAAGTTCAGTTTAGGGTTTAAAACCCTAATGTTGACTAAAGGAAAAGTTCAGTTTAGGGTTTAAAACACTAATGCTGACTAAATGGAAAGATTCAGTTTAGGGTTTAAAACCCTAATGCTGACTGAAAGGAAAAAGTTCAGTTTAGGGTTTAAAACCCTAATGCTGACTAAAGGAAAAAGTTCAAATAAGGGTTTAAACCCTAAAGGAAAAGTTCAGTTTAGGGTTTTAAAACCCTAAGGCTGATTAAAGGAAAAATTTCAGTTTAGGGTTTAAAACCCTAAGGCTGACTAAAGGAAAAAGTTTAGTTTAGGGTTTAAAACCCTAACGGAAAAGTTCAGTTTAGGGTTTAAAACCCTAAGGCTGATTAAAGGAAAAAGTTCAGTTTAGGGTTTAAAACCCTAATGATAACTAAAGGAAAAAGTTCAGTTTAGGGTTTAAAACCCTAATGCTGACTAAATGGAAAGAGTTCAGTTTAGGGTTTAAAACCCTAATGCTGACTAAAGGAAAAGTTCAGTTTAGGGTTTAAAACCCTAATGCTGACTAAATGGAAAAATTTCAGTTTAGGGTTTAAAACCCTAATGCTGACTAAAGGAAAAGTTCAGTTTAGGGTTTAAAACCCTAATGCTGACTAAATGGAAAGAGTTCAGTTTAGGGTTTAAAACCCTAGTGCTTACTGAATTGAAAAGTTCAGTTTAGGGTTTAAAACCCTAATGCTGACTGAAAGGAAAAAGTTCAGTTTAGGGTTTAAAACCCTAATGTTGACTAAAGGAAAAGTTCAGTTTAGGGTTTAAAACACTAGTGCTGACTGAATTGAAAAGTTCAGTTTAGGGTTTAAAACCCTAATGCTGACTGAAAGGAAAAAGTTCAGTTTAGGGTTTAAAACCCTAATGCTGACTAAAGGAAAAAAGTTCAGTTTAGGGTTTAAAACCCTAATGCTGACTAAAGGAAAAAGTTCAGTTTAGGGTTTAAAACCCTAATGCTGACTGAAGGAAAAAGTTTAGTTTAGGGTTTAAAACCCTAATGCTGACTGAATGGAAAGTTCAGTTTAGGGTTTAAAACCCTAATGCTGACTAAAGGAAAAAGTTCAGTTTAGGATTTAAAACCCTAATGCTGACTAAAGGAAAAAGTTCAGTTTAGGGTTTAAAACCCTATTGCTGACTGAAAGTAAAAGTTCAGTTTAGGGTTTAAAACCCTAATGCTGACTGGAAGGAAAGAGTTCAGTTTAGGGTTTAAAACCCTAATGCTGACTAAAGTAAAAAAGTTCAGTTTAGGGTTTAAAACCCTAATGCTGACTGGAAGGAAAGAGTTTAATTTAGGGTTTAAAACCCTAATGCTGACTAAAGGAAAAAGTTCAATTTAGGGTTTAAAACCCTAATGTTGACTAAAGGAAAAGTTCAGTTTAGGGTTTAAAACTCTAATGTTGACTGAAGGAAAGAGTTCAGTTTAGGGTTTAAAACCCTAATGTTGACTGAAGGAAAAAGTTCAGTTTAGGGTTTAAAACCCTAATGCTGACTAAAGGAAAAAGTTCAGTTTAGGGTTTAAAACCCTAATGCTGACTAAATGGAAAGAGTTCAGTTTAGGGTTTAAAACCCTAATGCTGACTAAAGGAAAAGTTCAGTTTAGGGTTTAAAACCCTAATGCTGACTAAATGGAAAAAGTTCAGTTTAGGGTTTAAAACCCTAATGCTGACTAAAGGAAAAGTTCAGTTTAGGGTTTAAAACCCTAATGCTGACTAAATGGAAAGAGTTCAGTTTAGGGTTTAAAACCCTAGTGCTGACTGAATTGAAAAGTTCAGTTTAGGGTTTAAAACCCTAATGCTGACTGAAAGGAAAAAGTTCAGTTTAGGGTTTAAAACCCTAATGCTGACTAAAGGAAAAGTTCAGTTTAGGGTTTAAAACCCTAATGCTGACAAAATGGAAAGATTCTGTTTAGGGTTTAAAACCCTAATGCTGACTGAAAAGAAAAAGTTCACTTTAGGGTTTAAAACCCTAATGCTGACTGAAGGAAAAAGTTCAGTTTAGGGTTTAAAACCCTAATGCTGACTAAAGGAAAAAGTTCAGTTTAGGGTTTAAAACCCTAATGCTGACTGAAGGAAAAAGTTTAGTTTAGGGTTTAAAACCCTAATGCTGACTGAATGGAAAGTTCAGTTTAGGGTTTAAAACCCTAATGCTGACTAAAGGAAAAAGTTCAGTTTAGGGTTTAAAACCCTAATGCTGATTGGAAGGAAAAAGTTCTGTTTAGGGTTTAAAATCCTAATGCTGACTAAAGTAAAAAGTTCAGTTTAGGGTTTAAAACCCTAATGCTGACTGAAAGGAAAAGTTTAGTTTAAGGTTTAAAACCCTAATGCTGACTGGAAGGAAAGAGTTCAATTTAGGGTTTAAAACCCTAATGCTGACTAAAGGAAAAAGTTCAGTTTAGGGTTTAAAACCCTAATGCTGACTGAAGGAAAGAGTTCAGTTTAGGGTTTAAAACCCTAATGCTGACTAAAGGAAAAAGTTCAGTTTAGGGTTTAAAACCCTAATGCTGACTGAATGGAAAAGTTCAGTTTAGGTTTTAAAACCCTAATGTTGTATGGAAGGAAAGAGTTTAGTTTAGGGTTTAAAACCCTAATGCTGACTGGAAGGAAAGAGTTTAATTTAGGGTTTAAAACCCTAATGCTGACTAAAGGAAAAAGTTCAATTTAGGGTTTAAAACCCTAATGTTGACTAAAGGAAAAGTTCAGTTTAGGGTTTAAAACTCTAATGTTGACTGAAGGAAAGAGTTCAGTTTAGGGTTTAAAACCCTAATGTTGACTGAAGGAAAAAGTTCAGTTTAGGGTTTAAAACCCTAATGCTGACTAAAGGAAAAAGTTCAGTTTAGGGTTTAAAACCCTAATGCTGACTAAATGGAAAGAGTTCAGTTTAGGGTTTAAAACCCTAATGCTGACTAAAGGAAAAGTTCAGTTTAGGGTTTAAAACCCTAATGCTGACTAAATGGAAAAAGTTCAGTTTAGGGTTTAAAACCCTAATGCTGACTAAAGGAAAAGTTCAGTTTAGGGTTTAAAACCCTAATGCTGACTAAATGGAAAGAGTTCAGTTTAGGGTTTAAAACCCTAGTGCTGACTGAATTGAAAAGTTCAGTTTAGGGTTTAAAACCCTAATGCTGACTGAAAGGAAAAAGTTCAGTTTAGGGTTTAAAACCCTAATGCTGACTAAAGGAAAAGTTCAGTTTAGGGTTTAAAACCCTAATGCTGACAAAATGGAAAGATTCTGTTTAGGGTTTAAAACCCTAATGCTGACTGAAAAGAAAAAGTTCACTTTAGGGTTTAAAACCCTAATGCTGACTGAAGGAAAAAAGTTCAGTTTAGGGTTTAAAACCCTAATGCTGA
Organism: Nicotiana sylvestris; assembly: GCF_000393655.2. Taxonomy (NCBI): domain Eukaryota; kingdom Viridiplantae; phylum Streptophyta; class Magnoliopsida; order Solanales; family Solanaceae; genus Nicotiana; species Nicotiana sylvestris. Next base: position 147,044,325 of record NC_091066.1, on the reverse strand, counting down.
CTAAAGGAAAAAGTTCAGTTTAGGGTTTAAAACCCTAATGCTGACTGAAGGAAAAAGTTTAGTTTAGGGTTTAAAACCCTAATGCTGACTGAATGGAAAGTTCAGTTTAGGGTTTAAAACCCTAATGCTGACTAAAGGAAAAAGTTCAGTTTAGGGTTTAAAACCCTAATGCTGATTGGAAGGAAAAAGTTCTGTTTAGGGTTTAAAATCCTAATGCTGACTAAAGTAAAAAGTTCAGTTTAGGGTTTAAAACCCTAATGCTGACTGAAAGGAAAAGTTTAGTTTAAGGTTTAAAACCCTAATGCTGACTGGAAGGAAAGAGTTCAATTTAGGGTTTAAAACCCTAATGCTGACTAAAGGAAAAAGTTCAGTTTAGGGTTTAAAACCCTAATGCTGACTGAAGGAAAGAGTTCAGTTTAGGGTTTAAAACCCTAATGCTGACTAAAGGAAAAAGTTCAGTTTAGGGTTTAAAACCCTAATGCTGACTGAATGGAAAAGTTCAGTTTAGGTTTTAAAACCCTAATGTTGTATGGAAGGAAAGAGTTTAGTTTAGGGTTTAAAACCCTAATGCTGACTAAAGGAAAAAGTTCAAATAAGGGTTTAAAACCCTAATGCTGACTAAAGGAAAAGTTCAGTTTAGGGTTTAAAACCCTAATGCTGACTGAAGGAAAGAGTTCAGTTTAGGGTTTAAAACCCTAATGCTGACTAAAGGAAAAGATTCAGTTTAGGGTGTAAAACCCTAATGCTGACTGAATGGAAAAGTTCAGTTTAGGGTTTAAAACCCTAATGCTAACTGGAAGGAAAGAGTTTAGTTTAGGGTTTAAAACCCTAATGCTGACTAAAGGAAAAAGTTCAGTTAAGGGTTTAAAACCCTAAAGGAAAAGTTCAGTTTAGGGTTTTAAAACCCTAAGGCTGATTAAAGGAAAAAGTTCAGTTTAGGGTTTAAAACCCTAAGGCTGACTAAAGGAAAAAGTTTAGTTTAGGGTTTAAAACCCTAAAGGAAAAGTTCAGTATAGGGTTTAAAACCCTAAGGCTGATTAAAGGAAAAAGTTCAGTTTAGGGTTTAAAACCCTAATGCTGACTAAAGGAAAAGTTCAGTTTAGGGTTTAAAACCCTAATGCTGACTAAATGGAAAGAGTTCAGTTTAGGGTTTAAAACCCTAATGTTGATTAAAGGAAAAGTTCAGTTTAGGGTTTAAAACCCTAATGCTGACTAAATGGAAAAAGTTCAGTTTATGGTTTAAAATCCTAATGCTGACTAAAGGAAAAGTTCAGTTTAGGGTTTAAAATCCTAATGCTGACTAAATGGAAAGAGTTCAGTTTAGGGTTTAAAACCCTAGTGCTGACTGAATTGAAAAGTTCAGTTTAGGGTTTAAAACCCTAATGCTGACTGAAAGGAAAAAGTTCAGTTTAGGGTTTAAAACCCTAATGCTGACTAAAGGAAAAGTTCAGTTTAGGGTTTAAAACCCTAATGCTGACAAAATGGAAAGATTCAGTTTAGGGTTTAAAACCCTAATGCTGACTGAAAGGAAAAAGTTCACTTTAGAGTTTAAAACCCTAATGCTGACTAAAGGAAAAAAGTTCAGTTTAGGGTTTAAAACCCTAATGCTGACTAAAGGAAAAAGTTCAGTTTAGGGTTTAAAACCCTAATGCTGACTGAAGGAAAAAGTTTAGTTTAAGGTTTAAAACCCTAATGCTGATTGAATGGAAAGTTCAGTTTAGGGTTTAAAACCCTAATGCTGACTAAAGGAAAAAGTTCAGTTTAGGGTTTAAAACCCTAATGCTGACTAAAGGAAAAAGTTCAGTTTAGGGTTTAAAACCCTAAAGCTGACTAAAGGAAAAAGTTCAGTTTAGGGTTTAAAACCCTAATGCTGACTGGAAGGAAAAAGTTCAGTTTAGGGTTTAAAACCCTAATGCTGACTAAAGTAAAAAGTTCAGTTTAGGGTTTAAAACCCTAATGCTGACTGAAAGGAAAAGTTCAGTTTAGGGTTTAAAACCCTAATGCTGACTGAATGGAAAGTTCAGTTTAGGGTTTAAAACCCTAATGCTGACTAAAGGAAAAAGTTCAGTTTAGGGTTTAAAACCCTAATGCTGATTGGAAGGAAAAAGTTCTGTTTAGGGTTTAAAATCCTAATGCTGACTAAAGTAAAAAGTTCAGTTTAGGGTTTAAAACCCTAATGCTGACTGAAAGGAAAAGTTCAGTTTAAGGTTTAAAACCCTAATGCTGACTGGAAGGAAAGAGTTCAATTTAGGGTTTAAAACCCTAATGCTGACTAAAGGAAAAAGTTCAGTTTAGGGTTTAAAACCCTAATGCTGACTGAAGGAAAGAGTTCAGTTTAGGGTTTAAAACCCTAATGCTGACTAAAGGAAAAAGTTCAGTTTAGGGTTTAAAACCCTAATGCTGACTGAATGGAAAAGTTCAGTTTAGGTTTTAAAACCCTAATGTTGTATGGAAGGAAAGAGTTTAGTTTAGGGTTTAAAACCCTAATGCTGACTAAAGGAAAAAGTTCAAATAAGGGTTTAAAACCCTAATGCTGACTAAAGGAAAAGTTCAGTTTAGGGTTTAAAACCCTAATGCTGACTGAAGGAAAGAGTTCAGTTTAGGGTTTAAAACCCTAATGCTGACTAAAGGAAAAGATTCAGTTTAGGGTGTAAAACCCTAATGCTGACTGAATGGAAAAGTTCAGTTTAGGGTTTAAAACCCTAATGCTAACTGGAAGGAAAGAGTTTAGTTTAGGGTTTAAAACCCTAATGCTGACTAAAGGAAAAAGTTCAGTTAAGGGTTTAAAACCCTAAAGGAAAAGTTCAGTTTAGGGTTTTAAAACCCTAAGGCTGATTAAAGGAAAAAGTTCAGTTTAGGGTTTAAAACCCTAAGGCTGACTAAAGGAAAAAGTTTAGTTTAGGGTTTAAAACCCTAAAGGAAAAGTTCAGTATAGGGTTTAAAACCCTAAGGCTGATTAAAGGAAAAAGTTCAGTTTAGGGTTTAAAACCCTAATGCTGACTAAAGGAAAAGTTCAGTTTAGGGTTTAAAACCCTAATGCTGACTAAATGGAAAGAGTTCAGTTTAGGGTTTAAAACCCTAATGTTGATTAAAGGAAAAGTTCAGTTTAGGGTTTAAAACCCTAATGCTGACTAAATGGAAAAAGTTCAGTTTATGGTTTAAAACCCTAATGCTGACTAAAGGAAAAGTTCAGTTTAGGGTTTAAAATCCTAATGCTGACTAAATGGAAAGAGTTCAGTTTAGGGTTTAAAACCCTAGTGCTGACTGAATTGAAAAGTTCAGTTTAGGGTTTAAAACCCTAATGCTGACTGAAAGGAAAAAGTTCAGTTTAGGGTTTAAAACCCTAATGCTGACTAAAGGAAAAGTTCAGTTTAGGGTTTAAAACCCTAATGCTGACAAAATGGAAAGATTCAGTTTAGGGTTTAAAACCCTAATGCTGACTGAAAGGAAAAAGTTCACTTTAGAGTTTAAAACCCTAATGCTGACTAAAGGAAAAAAGTTCAGTTTAGGGTTTAAAACCCTAATGCTGACTAAAGGAAAAAGTTCAGTTTAGGGTTTAAAACCCTAATGCTGACTGAAGGAAAAAGTTTAGTTTAAGGTTTAAAACCCTAATGCTGATTGAATGGAAAGTTCAGTTTAGGGTTTAAAACCCTAATGCTGACTAAAGGAAAAAGTTCAGTTTAGGGTTTAAAACCCTAATGCTGACTAAAGGAAAAAGTTCAGTTTAGGGTTTAAAACCCTAAAGCTGACTAAAGGAAAAAGTTCAGTTTAGGGTTTAAAACCCTAATGCTGACTGGAAGGAAAAAGTTCAGTTTAGGGTTTAAAACCCTAATGCTGACTAAAGTAAAAAGTTCAGTTTAGGGTTTAAAACCCTAATGCTGACTGAAAGGAAAAGTTCAGTTTAGGGTTTAAAACCCTAATGCTGACTGGAAGGAAAGAGTTCAATTTAGGGTTTAAAACCTTAATGCTGACTGAAGGAAAGAGTTCAGTTTAGGGTTTAAAACACCTAATGCTGACTAAAGGAAAAGGTTTAGTTTAGGGTGTAAGACCCTAATGCTGACTGAATGGAAAAGTTCAGTTTAGGGTTTAAAACCCTAATGCTAACTGGAAGGAAAGAGTTTAGTTTAGGGTTTAAAACCCTAATGCTGACTAAAGGAAAAAGTTCAGTTAAGGGTTTAAAACCCTAAAGGAAAAGTTCAGTTTAGGGTTTTAAAACCCTAAGGCTGATTAAAGGAAAAAGTTCAGTTTAGGGTTTAAAACCCTAAGGCTGACTAAAGGAAAAAGTTTAGTTTAGGGTTTAAAACCCTAAAGGAAAAGTTCAGTTTAGGGTTTAAAACCCTAAGGCTGATTAAAAGAAAAAGTTCAGTTTAGGGTTTAAAACCCTAATGCTGACTAAAGGAAAAAGTTCAGTTTAGGGTTTAAAACCCTAATGCTGACTAAATGGAAAGAGTTCAGTTTAGGGTTTAAAACCCTTAATGCTGACTAAAGGAAAAGTTCAGTTTAGGGTTTAAAACCCTAATGCTGACTAAATGGAAAAAGTTCAGTTTAGGGTTTAAAACCCTAATGTTGACTAAAGGAAAAGTTCAGTTTAGGGTTTAAAACCCTAATGCTGACTAAATGGAAAGAGTTCAGTTTAGGGTTTAAAACCCTAGTGCTGACTGAATTGAAAAGTTCAGTTTAGGGTTTAAAACCCTAATGCTGACTGAAAGGAAAAAGTTCAGTTTAGGGTTTAAAACCCTAATGCTGACTAAAGGAAAAGTTCAGTTTAGGGTTTAAAACCCTAATGCTGACAAAATGGAAAGATTCTGTTTAGGGTTTAAAACCCTAATGCTGACTGAAAAGAAAAAGTTCACTTTAGGGTTTAAAACCCTAATGCTGACTGAAGGAAAAAGTTCAGTTTAGGGTTTAAAACCCTAATGCTGACTAAAGGAAAAAGTTCAGTTTAGGGTTTAAAACCCTAATGTTGACTGAAGGAAAAAGTTTAGTTTAGGGTTTAAAACCCTAATACTGACTGAATGGAAAGTTCAGTTTAGGGTTTAAAACCCTAATGCTGACTAGAGGAAAAAGTTCAGTTTAGGGTTTAAAACCCTAATGCTGATTGGAAGGAAAAAGTTCTGTTTAGGGTTTAAAATCCTAATGCTGACTAAAGTAAAAAGTTCAGTTTAGGGTTTAAAACCCTAATGCTGACTGAAAGGAAAAGTTCAGTTTAGGGTTTAAAACCCTAATGCTGACTGGAAGGAAAGAGTTCAATTTAGGGTTTAAAACCCTAATGCTGACTAAAGGAAAAAGTTCAGTTTATGGTTTAAAACCCTAATGCTGACTGAAGGAAAGAGTTCAGTTTAGGGTTTAAAACCCTAATGCTGACTAAAGGAAAAAGTTCAGTTTAGGGTTTAAAACCCTAATGCTGACTGAATGGAAAAGTTCAGTTTAGGTTTTAAAACCCTAATGTTGTATGGAAGGAAAGAGTTTAGTTTAGGGTTTAAAACCCTAATGCTGACTAAAGGAAAAAGTTCAAATAAGGGTTTAAAACCCTAATGCTGACTAAAGGAAAAGTTCAGTTTAGGGTTTAAAACCCTAATGCTGACTGAAGGAAAGAGTTCAGTTTAGGGTTTAAAACCCTAATGCTGACTAAAGGAAAAGGTTCAGTTTAGGGTGTAAAACCCTAATGCTGACTGAATGGAAAAGTTCAGTTTAGGGTTTAAAACCCTAATGCTAACTGGAAGGAAAGAGTTTAGTTTAGGGTTTAAAACCCTAATGCTGACTAAAGGAAAAAGTTCAGTTAAGGGTTTAAAACCCTAAAGGAAAAGTTCAGTTTAGGGTTTTAAAACCCTAAGGCTGATTAAAGGAAAAAGTTCAGTTTAGGGTTTAAAACCCTAAGGCTGACTAAAGGAAAAAGTTTAGTTTAGGGTTTAAAACCCTAAAGGAAAAGTTCAGTATATGGTTTAAAACCCTAAGGCTGATTAAAGGAAAAAGTTCAGTTTAGGGTTTAAAACCCTAATGCTGACTAAAGGAAAAGTTCAGTTTAGGGTTTAAAACCCTAATGCTGACTAAATGGAAAGAGTTCAGTTTAGGGTTTAAAACCCTAATGCTGATTAAAGGAAAAGTTCAGTTTAGGGTTTAAAACCCTAATGCTGACTAAATGGAAAAAGTTCAGTTTAGGGTTTAAAACCCTAATGCTGACTAAAGGAAAAGTTCAGTTTAGGGTTTAAAACCCTAATGCTGACTAAATGGAAAGAGTTCAGTTTAGGGTTTAAAACCCTAGTGCTGACTGAATTGAAAAGTTCAGTTTAGGGTTTAAAACCCTAATGCTGACTGAAAGGAAAAAGTTCAGTTTAGGGTTTAAAACCCTAATGCTGACTAAAGGAAAAGTTCAGTTTAGGGTTTAAAACCCTAATGCTGACAAAATGGAAAGATTCAGTTTAGGGTTTAAAACCCTAATGCTGACTGAAAGGAAAAAGTTCACTTTAGAGTTTAAAACCCTAATGCTGACTAAAGGAAAAAAGTTCAGTTTAGGGTTTAAAACCCTAATGCTGACTAAAGGAAAAAGTTCAGTTTAGGGTTTAAAACCCTAATGCTGACTGAAGGAAAAAGTTTAGTTTAAGGTTTAAAACCCTAATGCTGATTGAATGGAAAGTTCAGTTTAGGGTTTAAAACCCTAATGCTGACTAAAGGAAAAAGTTCAGTTTAGGGTTTAAAACCCTAATGCTGACTAAAGGAAAAAGTTCAGTTTAGGGTTTAAAACCCTAAAGCTGACTAAAGGAAAAAGTTCAGTTTAGGGTTTAAAACCCTAATGCTGACTGGAAGGAAAAAGTTCAGTTTAGGGTTTAAAACCCTAATGCTGACTAAAGTAAAAAGTTCAGTTTAGGGTTTAAAACCCTAATGCTGACTGAAAGGAAAAGTTCAGTTTAGGGTTTAAAACCTTAATGCTGACTAAAGGAAAAGTTCAGTTTAGGGTTTAAAACCCTAATGCTGACTAAATGGAAAAAGTTCAGTTTAGGGTTTAAAACCCTAATGTTGACTAAAGGAAAAGTTCAGTTTAGGGTTTAAAACCCTAATGCTGACTAAATGGAAAGAGTTCAGTTTAGGGTTTAAAACCCTAGTGCTGACTGAATTGAAAAGTTCAGTTTAGGGTTTAAAACCCTAATGCTGACTGAAAGGAAAAAGTTCAGTTTAGGGTTTAAAACCCTAATGCTGACTAAAGGAAAAGTTCAGTTTAGGGTTTAAAACCCTAATGCTGACAAAATGGAAAGATTCTGTTTAGGGTTTAAAACCCTAATGCTGACTGAAAAGAAAAAGTTCACTTTAGGGTTTAAAACCCTAATGCTGACTGAAGGAAAAAAGTTCAGTTTAGGGTTTAAAACCCTAATGCTGACTAAAGGAAAAAGTTCAGTTTAGGGTTTAAAACCCTAATGCTGATTGGAAGGAAAAAGTTCTGTTTAGGGTTTAAAATCCTAATGCTGACTAAAGTAAAAAGTTCAGTTTAGGGTTTAAAACCCTAATGCTGACTGAAAGGAAAAGTTCAGTTTAGGGTTTAAAACCCTAATGCTGACTGGAAGGAAAGAGTTCAATTTAGGGTTTAAAACCCTAATGCTGACTAAAGGAAAAAGTTCAGTTTATGGTTTAAAACCCTAATGCTGACTGAAGGAAAGAGTTCAGTTTAGGGTTTAAAACCCTAATGCTGACTAAAGGAAAAAGTTCAGTTTAGGGTTTAAAACCCTAATGCTGACTGAATGGAAAAGTTCAGTTTAGGTTTTAAAACCCTAATGTTGTATGGAAGGAAAGAGTTTAGTTTAGGGTTTAAAACCCTAATGCTGACTAAAGGAAAAAGTTCAAATAAGGGTTTAAAACCCTAATGCTGACTAAAGGAAAAGTTCAGTTTAGGGTTTAAAACCCTAATGCTGACTGAAGGAAAGAGTTCAGTTTAGGGTTTAAAACCCTAATGCTGACTAAAGGAAAAGGTTCAGTTTAGGGTGTAAAACCCTAATGCTGACTGAATGGAAAAGTTCAGTTTAGGGTTTAAAACCCTAATGCTAACTGGAAGGAAAGAGTTTAGTTTAGGGTTTAAAACCCTAATGCTGACTAAAGGAAAAAGTTCAGTTAAGGGTTTAAAACCCTAAAGGAAAAGTTCAGTTTAGGGTTTTAAAACCCTAAGGCTGATTAAAGGAAAAAGTTCAGTTTAGGGTTTAAAACCCTAAGGCTGACTAAAGGAAAAAGTTTAGTTTAGGGTTTAAAACCCTAAAGGAAAAGTTCAGTATATGGTTTAAAACCCTAAGGCTGATTAAAGGAAAAAGTTCAGTTTAGGGTTTAAAACCCTAATGCTGACTAAAGGAAAAGTTCAGTTTAGGGTTTAAAACCCTAATGCTGACTAAATGGAAAGAGTTCAGTTTAGGGTTTAAAACCCTAATGCTGATTAAAGGAAAAGTTCAGTTTAGGGTTTAAAACCCTAATGCTGACTAAATGGAAAAAGTTCAGTTTAGGGTTTAAAACCCTAATGCTGACTAAAGGAAAAGTTCAGTTTAGGGTTTAAAACCCTAATGCTGACTAAATGGAAAGAGTTCAGTTTAGGGTTTAAAACCCTAGTGCTGACTGAATTGAAAAGTTCAGTTTAGGGTTTAAAACCCTAATGCTGACTGAAAGGAAAAAGTTCAGTTTAGGGTTTAAAACCCTAATGCTGACTAAAGGAAAAGTTCAGTTTAGGGTTTAAAACCCTAATGCTGACAAAATGGAAAGATTCAGTTTAGGGTTTAAAACCCTAATGCTGACTGAAAGGAAAAAGTTCACTTTAGAGTTTAAAACCCTAATGCTGACTAAAGGAAAAAAGTTCAGTTTAGGGTTTAAAACCCTAATGCTGACTAAAGGAAAAAGTTCAGTTTAGGGTTTAAAACCCTAATGCTGACTGAAGGAAAAAGTTTAGTTTAAGGTTTAAAACCCTAATGCTGATTGAATGGAAAGTTCAGTTTAGGGTTTAAAACCCTAATGCTGACTAAAGGAAAAAGTTCAGTTTAGGGTTTAAAACCCTAATGCTGACTAAAGGAAAAAGTTCAGTTTAGGGTTTAAAACCCTAAAGCTGACTAAAGGAAAAAGTTCAGTTTAGGGTTTAAAACCCTAATGCTGACTGGAAGGAAAAAGTTCAGTTTAGGGTTTAAAACCCTAATGCTGACTAAAGTAAAAAGTTCAGTTTAGGGTTTAAAACCCTAATGCTGACTGAAAGGAAAAGTTCAGTTTAGGGTTTAAAACCCTAATGCTGACTGGAAGGAAAGAGTTCAATTTAGGGTTTAAAACCTTAATGCTGACTGAAGGAAAGAGTTCAGTTTAGGGTTTAAAACACCTAATGCTGACTAAAGGAAAAGGTTTAGTTTAGGGTGTAAGACCCTAATGCTGACTGAATGGAAAAGTTCAGTTTAGGGTTTAAAACCCTAATGCTAACTGGAAGGAAAGAGTTTAGTTTAGGGTTTAAAACCCTAATGCTGACTAAAGGAAAAAGTTCAGTTAAGGGTTTAAAACCCTAAAGGAAAAGTTCAGTTTAGGGTTTTAAAACCCTAAGGCTGATTAAAGGAAAAAGTTCAGTTTAGGGTTTAAAACCCTAAGGCTGACTAAAGGAAAAAGTTTAGTTTAGGGTTTAAAACCCTAAAGGAAAAGTTCAGTTTAGGGTTTAAAACCCTAAGGCTGATTAAAAGAAAAAGTTCAGTTTAGGGTTTAAAACCCTAATGCTGACTAAAGGAAAAAGTTCAGTTTAGGGTTTAAAACCCTAATGCTGACTAAATGGAAAGAGTTCAGTTTAGGGTTTAAAACCCTAATGCTGACTAAAGGAAAAGTTCAGTTTAGGGTTTAAAACCCTAATGCTGACTAAATGGAAAAAGTTCAGTTTAGGGTTTAAAACCCTAATGCTGACTAAAGGAAAAGTTCAGTTTAGGGTTTAAAACCCTAATGCTGACTAAATGGAAAGAGTTCAGTTTAGGGTTTAAAACCCTAGTTTTGACTGAATTGAAAAGTTCAGTTTAGGGTTTAAAACCCTAATGCTGACTGAAAGGAAAAAGTTCAGTTTAGGGTTTAAAACCCTAATGCTGACTAAAGGAAAAGTTCAGTTTAGGGTTTAAAACCCTAATGCTGACAAAATGGAAAGATTCTGTTTAGGGTTTAAAACCCTAATGCTGACTGAAAGGAAAAAGTTCACTTTAGGGTTTAAAACCCTAATGCTGACTAAAGGAAAAAGTTCAGTTTAGGGTTTAAAACCCTAATGCTGACTGGAAGGAAAGAGTTCAATTTAGGGTTTAAAACCCTAATGCTGACTAAAGGAAAAAGTTCAGTTTAGGGTTTAAAACCCTAA